>NC_068297.1:12568619-13168619 GCF_025860055.1 Xyrauchen texanus | reverse complement strand
AACTTTTTACAGCATAACGATAATTGCATTTTCCCCTGATAGTATATAGGCTGCGTGTTAGGGGGTATACAATGCACCCACCTCCCAACCAAACCAACTTTCTTTTTTAAAGGTCTGGCCATGCTGCACTCACTGCACATGAATTTCAATGTTAACATTGAACATTTTTGAATGCACTATCTGTGTGAAGAAAATGAATGTGTTCCAATCTTCCAATACACTGTTAATGCATTATAATATTTTCCATCCAGGACAGAGAAAGATCAGATAGGACAGGTCCAGGGATACATGCATGTCAATTGATGTTGACACATCTAGATGTGATATAAAAATGATCAAGACCTATTTATCTTCCCCCACATCATGCAGAATAGAGTCCTCTATTGTACAAAGGCAAATCTGGTGAACAATTTTGGCAATTTCAATTTAAGGGAAAGCTAATTACACCACCTAAACCATAAAATTTAAAAAATCGCATAATCACGTCCTTTAGATGTGATTAAACATGCATTGCTAAAATCGAGTCAAGCTAGAATAAAATACAACTCATTAGATTGTAAATTCGATGTTGACCTCATTCTATATTTCATTGGCATTTGCCTAACACTAACGTCAATGATTTAGAGGCTGCTAACTGTTTTTCTGTCAATTCACCTGCAGCACTTGTTGACGCCTGATTTCGGCGGAATAAATCCGTAATTTTTGAGCACTTTGATGCATCCTCCTCCAGCATCCGCTTCTTCTTCTTTCTGGCCTTTTCGGCCCCTCCTTTCTCCTTTCTCTTCTTGCCTTCCATGGGTAACTTTAAAACAGCAATCAACCACGCTAATCCTGACTGTCAAAAAATTTACTTTACCTCTAACTTGCTCGCTTTCTCTCTGTTTGGCGCATTCCATTAACTTTGGGTCATGCCATATTGCCATTAGACATGGGGGCGCTCATTTATCTTCCTATATTTCTGTAAATAGACTTGACCTGCAATCGGTTCATTGGATAAACGCATTCCCCATTCCCAGGAGGCTTTTTTTCCATTCTACGTTAATTTAAGAACAAACAAACAAAATATATTGTCATTTTTATCATAATCTGTGGGCCGGGTCGCGCAAATTCATCGGCCGGCCGGCCAACCGGGAAAAGTCCCGATCGTCCCGATTGCCACTCCGCCCCAGCAAGGTGCAATAATTAGATCCCGGTTTCAAAGTGCTGATTGAATGGATGCTCCTTCAAAATTATTTTTTAACCTGGAAAAGAAGAATGGGCAGAAAAAGTTTATTCATGGTTGGAAGTCTGAAAGTGGAATCTTGTTATCAAATCCTTTAGAGCTGTACAAGACCTGTATAAAAATGAAATTTTAGAGGCAAAAGATGAAATTCATTTTTTTTTATTTTTTTTTATTTACCACAAGTAACCAAAGATGCTAATGAAGAAATCAGTAAAGCCCTGAGTTTAGGAGAACTAGAGGATGCTCTTAAAAGAATGGAGAGTGGAAAAGCACCGGACATTGATGGAATTACGATAGATTTTTATAAATCTTTTTGGTTAGAGGTGGGTCCAGAATTAGTAGCAGTTTTTAATGAGAGTTTAGTAAATGTACAACTTCCACAAAGCTGCCGTAGAGCAATTATTACCTTACTACCAAAAAAAGGAGATTTAAATTCTATAAAAAAAACCTGCACTTAACCCCACACAGATAGAACACTACAGACCAGTCTCTCTCATCACATTCATGGAAAAACACTTGAAAGGGCAGTTATCAATCAGATCTCTGCCTATCTCTCACAGAACAAGCTGCTGGATGACAATCAGTAAGGCTTCAAAAGTGGACACTCCACTGAGATTGCCCTGCTGTCTGTCACGGAGTCGCTGAGACAGGCAAAATCTGAATCCAGATCATCCGTTCTGATTCTGCTGAACCTTTCTGCTGCCTTTGACACAGTCAACCATCAGATCCTTCTCTCCCACCCTCTCTAAACTGGGCATCACCGGAACTGTGCTTGGCTGGTTCAACTCCTATCTCCTATTTGGAGTGGTGGTGGCATAGTGGCTAAAGCACAGGGCTGTTAATCAGAAGGTTGCTGGGTCGAACCCCACGGCCACCACCATTGTGCCCTTGAGCAAGGCACTTAACTCCAGGTTGTTCCAGGGGGATTATACCTGTAATAATTGCACTGTAAGTCGCTTTGGATAAAAGCGTCTGCCAAATGCATAAATATAAATAAATATAAAATATCTCTCAGATAGGTCCTTTGAAGTAGCCTGGAGAGGGGAGATATCCAAGCCACATCAGTTACTTACTGGGGTACCTCAGGGTTTCCGCTCGAATCACTGCCTGTCTGGCAGACATCTCAGCCTGGATGAAGGAACACCACCTGCAACTCAACCCAGCCAAGACCGAACTCCTTGTCTTTCCAGCCAACCCTGCTGTTGAACACAAAATCACCGTGCAGCTGGGTCCAACTACAGTTTCGGCTTCCAAAACAGTCATTGATGATGAGCTAAATTTCACAGACCACATCTCAAAGACTGCAAGATCATGTAGATTTACACTCTACAATATCAGGAAGATAAGACCTTTCCTCTCTGTACATGCCACACAATAGCTCGTTCAGTCACTTGTCATAACTAGACTGGACTACTGTAACGCTCTCATTGCAGGCCTTCCTGCATGTGCTATTAGACCTCTGCAAATGATCCAGAATGCAGCAGCACGTCTGGTCTTTAATGAACCAAAGAGAGCACATGTTACACCACTCTTTGTCTTTCTCCACTGGCTGCTGGTTCATGCACGTACTAAATTCAAGGCCCTGATGCTGGCATACAAAACAGTCACTGGGTCTGCTCCAGCATACCTAAAAACATTTATGCAGAGCTACATTCCCACCAGAAGCCTGCGGTCGGCTAAGGAACGTCACCTTGTCGTACCAAAACAAAGAGGCACCAAAACACTTTCCTGGACTTTCAGTTTCATCATACCTCATTGGTGGAATGACCTTCCCAACTCAATCCGTGAAGCTGACTCACTCTCTATCTTCAAAAAACGGCAAAAAATTCCAAGAGCACATAACCTGTCACTAAAAAAATTATGATAGTGAAACTTTATAGTAGGGCACTTTTTGCACCACTGTCTCCTTAAGATGATTCACTTATGTTTTCCTCTTTTGTAAGTCGCTTTGGATAAAAGTGTCTGCCAAATGAATAAATGTAAATGTAAAAAATTGGAGGCCAGTTAGTTTATTATGCAATGACTATAAGATACTCTCTAAAGCTTTAGCAATTAGATTAGGTGAAGTTCTTGAGTCTATAGTTCATCCTAACTAAATAAATTCATTACTGAATGGTTGTTCGTTCTGCTTACAAAAAGAGACAATTTTTCATGCGTGTATGCATTGTGATAGGTTAAATCCTTTATTTAATATCTTGGAGTTTTTTATTTCTTTTGATGTAATTTTTTCTATGAAAATGTTTATTTGTGGTTTTAAATATGTTAAAAAACATCGTCAGAAGTCTCAATTATTGAACTTCCTGTTAGGTCAAGTAAAAATGGCAATATATATAACAAGGAAAGAGAAGATTGAACAAAATGTTTTTAGTAGTCTAGAAGCTGTTTTTGTAAAATTTGTCATATCTAGAATGTTAATTGATTATCATTACTATAGACTAATGCATGACCTTTTATCATTTGAAGCAATTTGGTGTTTAAATGGGATCATTTGTGAAATTGTTGAAGAAGAGTTGTTTTCCCCCTTTTTATTAAGATGATCTTATTGTTTTTATAAAATGGGTATTGTTTGATAATCAAAAATCGAAACAATCTCTCGCTCGCTCGCTCTCTGTCTCGCTCTCTATCTCTCTCTCACACACACACACACACACACACATTCCTAAATTACTATTATCCACTCTAATACTCACCCACACAAACACACAGCACAACCCTCCCTAAGGGGACCAATTAAAATATCCAGCAAGCGGATAGACAGAGAGAGGATGAGAGATAAATACAGAGAATATAGAAAAGAGAAGGAAGACAGAACTTAAGAGAGAGCACTGTCAGTTTGCTCTCTGATTTCCACTCACAAACTGCACAGCTTCACAGCAGAACAACTCCTGTTTTTACTTGAGAGATCAGCTCTTCAGAGACATGAAGAAACATTCTGCACTGACTGTGACTGTTTAGGGCCAAGCAATGTTGTGCGTCTCCATTGAGATCACAATAAGCTGTCTTCACAGAAAAAAAGGAAATCCTTTCAAATATGTATTACTTGGGGGTTAACAAAGTGTTTTAAAGTTGATGCATGACAAGTAAGTATTGCTTTGACACACTGCCTACTCAAAATCCCTTTCTGGAGCTTACAGGAGATAATGCAGTGATACTCTTCTGTCAGACTGCCAATCTTCTAAGCTGAAATTGGCCAAATTTAATGAGGAGCTGAAAATGAGACTCCTAAATTGAACAAGCACTTCTGGTAGTCACTTCCTTCATGCCTTTCAAACCATGTATCCACTTGAGAGCAACATTTAGGGATCAAAGCACAGATAAATATACACCTTTACACACTGATGGTAAAGTGATGAAAACAGAGTCAAAGGTTTATGTGAGCCTGGAACATTCCTTTAAAATTAGGCCCCAGCCACTGCCATTGCATTGAAAAGACAATTGTTTCTGTAAAAATGTCTCTTTTCGCATTCAGCAAAAGAAAGTCATACAGGTATGGATGGAATAACATCTTCATTTTTTGGGTGAACAATTTCTTTAACCGAGGAAATCTGCATCTTGCATTCACCCAGTTTTCATTCCACTCCCTTTCTCTCCGTTCCTCTAAAACTCTGCGCAGGGTAGCTGTGCATGCCCTACTGTTGTATAAATTAATGTCTGCTGCACAGATAATCCAACAGTTCTTTTTAGTGACTTCACTCTATTCACCCCAAGGGCGGCACAGCCCCAAGATGAACAGAGAAAAAGAGGCCAAATTCTTACAGGGAGAAAAGAACTAGGATTCTTGATGCCCTGCAAAACATAAAGAGTAACTGTAGTAAAAGTTTGTGTGTGCTCATATAACACTTAACGTTTTTTTTTACAATTATTATTATTAACTTATTTGATTGGATCAAGGAAAAATCTATACAATATAATTTGTATCTAGCATAATTTGCACAACTATAGTCTGTATTTTGCAAGTAAATTACTGTCATCAGTTACAAATCATCAACATTTCAAGCAAATGATGCTGTTAATATGTCTTCTAATCTGTTTTCATGTTGTCCGAAGCTCCTTTGACTCCATGGAATGCAGAAGGAGATGTTTTGCAGAATGTTAACCTCAGACACCATTCACTTTCATTGCATTTTTGTTCCATACAATGAAAGTAAATAGTGACTGAAGCAAACATTCTGTCTGAAACCTACACAAATACACGAATGAAGATGCTTCTACATGTAGTTACACAAGCTTGATTTTGCGTCATTGCACTCTGAAATGTGTCAGACTGCAATTAAAGTCAATACATTTATAGCAATGTATGTGAATAACTACACATCAGGTTTTATGGTACAATCTTTTCAAGGTAACTCTAACACCTCTTTGAGTACTGAGGTTTGATACCACCACACTAATGCAATAATGCATATTAGTACAGTATGTTCAACCTGTCCTGCGTTGGATCTGCTTTGGCCAAGTGCTCACGAATGTGCTTGTGAATTGTTTGGCATGTTTCTGGCCTTAATATGACCTTGTCAACCTGACTACATTAGGTTACATGATCAAAAGCACATTTATGGGTCATTTCAGGTCAAACAGCCCCTTAAGTTAACAACTGCACATTTTCACTTTTGACCTTGAACAGTGTAGGTTTACTCAGTGTGTAAACTACATTGTGTACATACATTACATTACATTAATGTGTACATTACTCATGGAAATGAACACTTGACTTGCTTTAAGGTCCTGTGTTAGGTGGCGCAGTTCTTTTGTCAGTTTATCTCAAGCATGTAGTTTGTAAGCTGTAATCAGATATGCTGCATAATTTAACCAAATTTACCTCCTTCCAGTATTACTTTCTGTGTTTTTGGTTAAAAATTTGCCTCAGTGAGTGGTGTCATATTGTCAGAAGTTTAGCGCAATTAATGCTCACTGTTTCCATAGCAACCCGAAAGGCCAGTTGGTAGGAGCCAAAACTTGGACCATAATTGTGCATTTCCCTTCCTCCACTGAACATTCCCTCACTATTATGCACTACAAACTCTGCTGATTGAATCCTGCACATTTGTACAAGGAATGATTAGAAAGCCACTTCTACCTTTCCGCAACCCTGTAGTAGCAAACCAGCAATTTTCTGGTGAACCCAAAGACCTTGATTAGCTGATTCAGTTTGGTTTGAGAAGGAACTAAGCTCTGTTAGAAGGGGTAGGATTGAACCTTACAGAAGTGGCTTGCTCATAAACATCTGAAAGATCTAATCCTCAGAGATTTTTAATGCATACTAGTGAGGGAATATTCAGAGTAGGAAGGGACTTCTTATTGTATAGTGACTGTGGTAACAGAGGGAATAAAGTGAACTTCCGTAACTTCTAGTAAAGACAGAGATCTGTAAAGACTACATTTCCACAAGGTCAGTAACATAATCTAGATTTAATGATTACTTGCACTGAATGACTCACAGTTAATTAACAATTACAGTTAATTAGCTGACAATAATGCAGTTAGTGTACTGTAAAATGTGTGTAATGCCTAAGACAAGATACACAAGGGGGAAGAAAAACTATGCAGCTTAAACAGAAATAACAGCTTCATGAATGAACAGTTTATACTCTGTTTGTTCATTGGATCAAATCTGAGTGAGTCAGACCACGTCAAAGAACACATCTGATGCATTTTTAATCATCCATTCAAATGAGTCGTTACAGAAACATCTGTTATTCTGTTCATCAGTTTGCATCAAATAAACACAGATACAGAAATAGAATAATAATTAACGCACCAAATGGCCATAGTCAGTCTAGTGAATAAAAGCTTAATCAGACCACATATAGAGGGAAGTAGTGAGTTTATCAACCTCATAATCACAACAGCTGGGAAAATTACATATTCATGCAGAGAGGTTCCAGTGGCAATGCTGTTTGCGTAATTGTATTTGATTTCCTGTTTGATAAGATTTAAGAAAAACGATCAAAACGTACATACTAATAGTGGTGAAGGATCCATCCAAGAGACTGAAAGGTAACTTGATGGAAGCATCAAAACACACAGACACAACCATCTATAAACATCCTGTTTTTTTTAAGCTTGTGGATTGGCACACACACTCACACAACACATTAAAAAAAGTTTATAAGTGTGGGTTGGAACCCTTACTGGCCTATTTATCTGGTCTAAAATCTAGGATATCTTTACATATCTTAAACCTGAATGAAACTAAGACTGAGATTATTGTGTTTGGACCTTCTGGAGGACTCTAGTATTCCTAAACTTCATTATTGCGAAATACCTCATTATGTTAAACCATTGGTGAAAAACATGGGTGTTTTATTTGATAGTGCCCTTAAGCTTGATAAACTAAAAATACTGTAGTCAAATCTAGCTTCTTCCATTTTCGAGTTTTGGCTAAAGTTGAGTCTTTTCTCTCCTTCAAGGACTTCATGCATTTATTTAATGTAGAATCGACTATTTGTAGTCTCTCTCTATATAAGAATAAACCAATCATCTCTTGCACAGTTGCAAATGGTTCAAAAGACTTTTGACAGGTGTACGCAAATGCAAACATATAACTCCTGTTCCCCTTCTGTACCTCACTCGACGTTGTGTTGATGTAGTGACACTTGGGAGCCCCAAACACATCTAATCTTTGAGAAAAGGCCAATGAGAATAGACGAGTGGAATTTGTATGCTACTCCCCCAGATATAGGGGTATAAAAAGAATCGGCTCGCAACCACTCATTCAGATTTTTTCTTTGGAGTGTGACAGCAAGCTGAATTCCACTACCGGTCCATTCACTTCTTAACATATTCCAGCGGCTTTCACTCCTTCTGCACGATCAGTGTAGAGTGTGTTTGCTGTCTATTAGAGAGGCTGCCAACTGGCTGCCAACTTCGGGTGTGAGCAGACACAGATCTGACCGACATGCTTGTCCCGGGCCGCAATGAATGTCGGACTATAGTGGATTCCTCCACCCTCCCCTGAGCCCTCGCGGCTATGTGTTGTTAGATGTCATATCCTTCATTTTTATTAAAATGAAGGATATGCAAAATGAGATAGCCCTTTGGCTTTGGATATAAGAACCCTACCACACAGGGAAAGGTCTATTTGGAGCCAAAGGTAAAAAATGCTTTGTTTTGTTTTTTTGACACTGACAGAAAAATTAAGCTGTTGTCTAGCTGCTAAATGTTTTGTTAAATAAATACCTTGATACTTTAAATTGTCTTTCACTGAAATACATCCAATCAAAGAATCATCGCTTTTATGCAGTGGCATTACCTCACACTTGGACATATTCAGTTTCAACACGAAGCACATAAAAACTGCTCAATTAAATTAATTGCTTTGGATAGCTGACTCTTATCCTTTAAGAAAAGTGTGGTGTCATCAGCTAACTGGGAGATTTTAATTTCGCTTTCAAATATAGAAATGCCTTCCAATTCATGTTCATGGATAATACTTAATGATAATAGCTCTGTAACTAAAATATAAAAAATTGTCAGATTGGTCAACACTGTCTGACACCTCGGTTATTAAAAAATCTCTGAGAATTATTAAAGCTAATTAAGAAAGAGCTGATAATTTCCCTATAAAACATTTCAATAATACTAACAAAAGTATAACCTAAACCGAAATCCATGCTCAAAGTTGTCAAAAGCTTTATAAAATCAAAGAAAATAATAATAGCTTTGGATTGCACATAATCTGCATAGTCTAAAAGTTCTAAAATAAGTCTTATGTTATTACTAATGTGCCTACCCTTTACAAAACCAGATTGTGTCTCAGCAATGAAATGACTAAGATTAACATTTAACCTGTTAACAAATACCAAGGCCAATATTTTATAATCAATGGTCAGGAGCGTAATTGGACACCAATTATTTATTAATAGAATATCTTTATCCGGTTTGGGAATAAGGGAAACAAATACCCTGCATTATTGATGTTGTCATTACCTTCAGATTAATACATTCATTATACATACAAAGTAAAGGATTTTTTATTAACTCACAAAAATAAAATAATCATAATCCATCGATGCCTGAAGGTTTCCCTCACTTCATAGAATGAAGAGCTATTCAAATTTCTTAGCAATACGAAATAAAACATATTTCGTAGCAATAAGGCATTTATTCTTTTTAATAGTGCAGTTAACTTTTTCCTTCAGTTTGGACATAATCTGAAAAAAAAAGTGCTTTGTTAGCAGAATGGGAATTACAGCCATACACATTAAAAATAATAAAAGTAGAATTATCTTGCATAAGCGACAAAATAATCCATCTATATCTTAATATGAAGTTATTACCTCCAGAATTTGCCCCTTAAATTTGTGTAAAAGTATTGAAACCCCAGCAGAGTGATTAGAACCATGGCTACAGTAAATCGGAATTCCCCCATTGACTTTTCCAGAATTTAACATCCAAATCACAAGAATGTGTTTTCCTGAAGAAAAATTGTAATCAGTTTCACAGCTCTTACAAAATTGAAAAATTGCTTTCCTCTTTACCATATCACACATACCCCTTACATTTAAATACATAACAGAACAAACTAAATCTAAATCCATACCTAAATCCATGAAAAGTTCATTTATTTCCAACAACTGATAAAACTAGGTAACCTCTACCTTAGAAAGAGGAGTGATATACAACCAAAAGAAATCATGGAATCAATGGTTCGCAATCCTGAACCTAAATAACCATCTTTAAAATATGACAAAATATTTGTCACTATAGAAACATTAATTATAAGAACTGACTAAATGTATTGGAAAGCCATCAAAAACAAACTAAAATTCAAAACATGAGTGTTAAATTCTGGGCCATGTTTGGTACTACACACTGTAGTTGGCCCATTTAAGAAGTTAGTCTATGGTCAAATATAAGGCAATTATTTACTGGTCTAATGAAGTATAAAGTAAAGTAGCTGAATACCGTTGTACATGGAGAGGAGAAGCGAAAGATGCAAGACAATCTAAGGGCCAAAGTTTTTCTCTTGCGGCCCTGTCCTCTGTGGTGCAACTTGTTGTCAAAAAGAAACCTACACCTTGCCAGTCAACATTGTGGAAATGAAGGAGAGCAATTATAAACAAATAAAAAATATATGTTTATAGCCCTGCATTCCTCTTATGTTGTACAGGAGATGGGACTGTGATGCGCGGCAGGCATCAGTTCCTTCGAAGTTGGTTCCCGGGATTGCTGTCAAGCGGTGGTGTACCATACTGGCTGTTGCATATGTAAGTGAATGTTGATTCTTTTATACAAAATTACTCAGATTGCCTAGCAGCATTTGTACATAGGCTGGCTGTTTGTACTCTTTCATTGTTAAACTGCCAAAAGTGATCACCTCATAGGTAAATTTGGTGTGCAAGCGATACATTTAATTTAGTTTGTAATGAGATATAAGGAGGAAATATATGGTTGTTCTGGGTCCTGACTTCCTGTCTAGTTCAGTTCCGGTCTTTGTCAGGACCCAGCCATTCATACTCCTTATCTGTCTGTTATTGATGTGGGTGTATCGCGCTTGTGTCATCTTGGCTGCATGCACTCACATCAATGATCTATGTCAGTCTTTGTGTCCGTCTCTCATGGACGCGTGTTGTGCTCGCTTTGCGCCATGTGCCTGGGTCACGAGCTGTCTTCATGTTGTGCTCAGATTCGGTCACCTCGGTAAGGTGTCGGGTGTGTGTGTCGCCGAACTCTCAAACAAGTGTCCTGTTTCGTTTTGTTTGTCGATTCACATGAGCATATATCACCTCACTGTCTTGGCGATGTGCGCTCATGCCATTCGGATGTTTTGCCTTCTTGTGAGAACATGCAGCTTTGTTATTGTTTCTGTATCGCTGTGTGCTTCTCTATCTTATGTCCCACACCGCCTCCTTGATTGCTCATTATAGTTTCATTAGTTACACCTGCCCTATGTTAACCCGCTTGATTTCTCTCCCTATTTTAGTCTCCTTGTGTGTGCTGTCCAGGGCTAGTTCATCTTGTTCTCTTGTAAGTTCTGTATGTATTTTCCTTGTTCCAATCGATCCTTTATCCCTGTACCTAGTCTCGGTCCGGTCGGTCCTGATTTCCTGTTCCCTTCTGCCCCAGCCTGGATAACCCTTTGTCACCTTCGGGGTTGTTTATTGTTTCGGGGTTGTTTGTTTTGTTAATAAAGACTTTTTGGTTTTGATCGCTGTGTTTGGATCCTCATCTCTGCAACAAACCGTGACAGGAAGTAGAACAAGGAGTCCTGTTACAGATGGTACGGCCCACACAGAGCCGGATCTCAACATCGAGTAAGTCTGGGATTAAATGAAGACACCGAAGTAATTGAGACAGCAAAATACTTAGAACTTTGGCAAGTACTCCAAAATGCTTGGAACAACCTATCTGCAAACAACCTTAAAAACTGAGCATAAGTGTACCTAAAATAATTGGTGTGGTTTAAAGACATGGTTTGGGCACACCAAATATTTATTATGTTTTAGTTATGTTCACTGCACTTTAAATGGCATTCATTAATAAATAAAAAATATTAATTTGACAAAGTACAGCTAAGGACTGAAAATTGCCTTTCACAAAGTGGAAATTAAAAAAATGCTGATTTACAAACAAGTAGTGTAATAAAGAATATGTAGTTTAAATATGTATTAGAGGATTAAAAGATGATGTTTTTTGGTTTACTCTGAGAACTGGTCTAAACAGCTAAGAAATCTGCACTGAAAGTCTCCTGTCAAAACGCTTGTGGCCAATCAATTCCAACAACAATCTGGCTGATTGTTCAAGTGTGAAACACCACTGACACAAAGTGTCCTAAAAATGTACTAAAAGACATTTCCACACCACAGTCTATACACGTACTGCTGCTGAATACATTTTCCCCTCTTTCTTTCAAATAAAAAAAGGCAACATAGCCTTTTAACAACTCAATATAGCCATCAAATTTTAGCTAGCCTCCTATACAACACCTTATTTTAAATTTGGTTTCTCATTCCATATTTATTTATGCAATACAAATGAAGTTAATGATTTATGTCAGTAACAAAACCCAATGTTTGCCTTTTTCTTGGTACACAACAGCAATTTTCCTATTAAAATCTAGGTTTAGGGTGTGGGAAAGGGGTTCAATTTTATGGTTAGGTTTAGGAACTTCTTTCTTTGTTTCTTTTATTTTTCTCTATGGGTGTAAAAGTCACTTTATTTAATTTCTTATGATTCTGCTGTCTCATACTTGTAAAAGTACCATACAAAACATGTTATGAGTTCCTAAACAATGTCTCAGATATATAGATTTCACCATGGTTCTATTCTATCACCCAGATCTATTGGCCTTTCTCTCCAACATCTTTTGATCGATGACCAAATGTTATTGGAAAAACCCCAAGAACACTTTGTCCTGACTTTACTGATGTTCTGAGACAGCAATGTAGAATTCGACAACAACCACAGCACTGAGACTAATGACAGCAGTCTTTATCACTGAGGAGCGATAAAGAGCCAAACTGAAACATATGCAATTAGTTCGAGTATAGAGGAAAGACAAAGAGAAGGATCAGAAG
The DNA here is from genome assembly GCF_025860055.1 of Xyrauchen texanus. NCBI lineage: Eukaryota > Metazoa > Chordata > Actinopteri > Cypriniformes > Catostomidae > Xyrauchen > Xyrauchen texanus. The sequence goes on along the minus strand of NC_068297.1, from coordinate 13,155,881 downwards.
TGGAAAGGGGGAACGGAGGAGAAAAAGACAGACACAGAGAGAGAGAGAGAGATGCTGAGTTCAATGCTGTTAAAGTCAGTGGCCATTAAAGTGACTCCTGCAGGATTCATAATTACTAAAACCTCTGCGTGTATGTATTTGTGTGTGCATGCATGTGAAAGTGTAGCTGGATATGTGTGAGCGCCGATGTTAATTAACACTAACTTTAATAATTTAATCAAACAGGGAAATTAGAATCCCAATTTGCAAATAGACTTTGTACAAGACAATACCTCTGGGAAGGAGCAACAAGCTTTGAATTCTACACAGCATTGTATCCGGTTTGCATGATAAATATTATTGTAGACATACAGTAAATATTATATATGGGCAGTCGATGTGACAATATTCACTGCAAATTCCCTTTCAAGTGAGTCCACTCTGTAGCCTTCTTTGGAACGCTCCCGGGAAGCTATGGATAACAGTGTCAGCTTGTATGTACAAATACAGCTCCTACTTGAATAGGGAAAGACCAATATCTACAAAACACTTGTTCAAGATTACGATCAAATAACATTTGAAATCAGCAGTAAATTTGCCATCATAAATTGTACTTCTTTAGCTCAGATCATGCAATAAAAAAAACACTAATTGTCAAGCTGATCTAGCTACTGCGGATACACATTCTCGAGTTAACTGGCAGGCGATGTTTGTATCTCAAAGGTGATTGGCTCAGTTAATTGAGAGACTATATGTAATATCAATACTTTTAAAAAAAAATCAATTTGTCACATTGAAATATACTAGTAAAATTTAGAAAGCTGATAAAAAATGTTTTTAAAACTTAAACTTAAACTGTTTAATTGGTGTACCAATTCTAAAATGGTGTTTGCGCAGACCCAGTTTCCTGTCTGTAGCGTTGGCAAATGAAACCTTTTGGCATTGATCTTAGTCAAATCTATACAGTAGGTTTAAACGTAAGGTCTGAATCAGTCTTCTTCACTGCTAGATGAAATGTATGGCCCTTGAATGTCAGAGCCAATGTGAGTGAAAATCAATTAACCTAAGTCCCCTCATCCTACCCACATGCAGTTCTCATCATTATCAGATTAATGCATGACCATCAATTAAAAACACATCACTGTGGTTTCTCGTGGGCTGCAAAGTAATGAGAGACCATTTTACTTGTGCTCATTTTGCTGCCTGAATAACAGATAGATACTTATTCTTTAAAATGTCACCAGGCCTCCATGGTTTAACAGTTGTGTTGATGTGTTTGTTACCTCCACTATGAAAATGATCTAGACAGTTGTCCAGATAAGGCATGAATTCAGATCTAATGATCCAGTTCGTTATTCAAATAGTGAGCATTATGTTGTAGGTGCAGGTTGATCTTAAACTGATTCTTTTTTATTCTGCAATGTTTGTTTGCAGGCTAGAATGTTTTATTTGTGGAAATTAAGGAGCTCTAATATTTGGAGAATGCTAACTGTTAGCATTTCCATTCATCTCAATGGCAGTTGCTTGGCTGGCACAGGAATACAATTGTTGTCACAGTCTGTCTCCCTCATGTTTCCTAGGACTCTTTATTTTGAAGTGTTTCCCCCCGGACTACGTTACCCAGTATGCACTGCCCTCATCACTGCCATCTTTTCCTTATTGTTCTCACCTGTTTTCCATTCCCTCATTAGGCCTTGTATGTACAAATACCCTCTAGTTTAGTTAGTTCTTTGTCAGTTCTAGTTTGTTGTTGTTTAGAGTTCCCGTTTGTTTGTTTCACGGTCATAATGTTTATTAAAGCCTGTAAATAGATCCTACGTCTCATCTCAGCAGCTACTCATGACAATTGTAAGCAATTTGTTATTTGCCATCTGTGCTCATGTGTACTCACCTCCACATCCAGTTTATTTGTTTTGTTTAGCCAATTACTTCAGCCTTTAAATGCCATCTGACAAATCACTGGAGTCAAGGAGTCCCGAACCCTTCCCTTGTGACTATTTTGATGCTTTTAAAGACCTCATGAAATCAAAATGAAATGTTGTTATGTTTAGCCCATGTATATTAAATTTAAGGTCATCTATATATGCTAGTTTAGTCCTAAAAGTTGACAAAATTTGCTTTTAGCAGATATTTGCATTTTAAATTTGCAGGCTCTTTCTTAACCATAGTTCTGTGTTAACCCTATAATAGCTGTGTCCACTCCATCCCTCAGGTGCTTCTGCTAGTTAAGAGGTTAAGGCAAACAGAATTTAAAATAAGAATGACATAAAAAAGTGATTTCTGAATGACCATTATCACCTTTCAGCCCCGCTAAGCTCTCACAGTGGAGGGAATAGGGGAATGTGTGTATTCAAAAGGGAATAGGACATTTAATGATAACTTCTGAATGAAGCGCCGGAGTTGAATGCGAAGTGGCTGGAGTTTATTCATATTTACAATGCAGTATTTTTTTATTGGTTTCTTGGGATGTACAGCACAAATAAGCATGCTTATTCTCTTATGTTTAGTGTATTGTGATTCAAAGATATATTGCAGTCTTTAACTGGCTATGCCTCTCTCTGGCACAGGAAGCAGAATGGTGGAAACAGGGTATGTGTGTGGCTTTGCCAGGCTGCCATGTAAACTAAAGATCTATTGATTATTTAAAAAAAGACACAAGCCATTTGATTCTGCCCCAACTTCATGTTTCAGTATGAAATACTTCAACACACCAAAGAAAACTCATCAAGGCATTTCACATGGACTTTAAGTACCCTCCCTCTTATGCACTGATAAAACATTTATCAGAGAATGAAATATCTGTGATTTACTTGTTGCTGGTATAAAATGTATTTAATAAGAACATTTTGAACACCTGTCAATGGAGAAAGTGCTTTTTAGTTCCAGGTGGTCTAGTTATGACATCTACCAGCAGCTAACTCTAAAAAACATTTCAGTGGACAAAAACTCCAGAAAACACAAGCTGTAAAAAATTAGATGTGATCTAGCACCTTTACACAACTTTATATCAAGTATATGCAATCCCAGAAAAAAAGACCAACACTTTTGGATTGTGAGGTCACCAATGACAATTTTAGAATATTTAAGTAGGGCAAAACAAAATGTCCTTTTCCTTCATTTCCTGTGTCCAATGCTTCTTTGTATGCTACCACTTGGCCTTGGGAAGAATAACAGCCAACCTATGTACTGTATTATTTATAGTAGTTTTGTAGTATTTCTCAAAATTGAAAACTTGGCAGTAAATTGAATAATGATCAATTAGACAGGTGCTCCTAAACATCGACAACAGGGAAAAAACTGAGCGAATGAACAGTGAATAGACCATTTTGAGTTTCAAAAGCTCTTACTGTTGTTCATGTTGTTAAAAACAAAAAGGTCAGGTTGTGTGCTCTTAGTAAATATATGATTTCAGAGAATATAAAAGGTGAATCAGAGTTTACACACAATTTTGATACTCTGTTATGACTGAAGAACACGTCATCTAGTTCAGTCATTGGGTTATTTGGTGTTATAGAACATTTCAAGATTGTAAACAAAAATAAAGGAATTAGAATGCTCAAAACATATCCCGATACTTTCAACAAAGTCTCTTTTTCAAGTTAAGTCAGTCCGCTTGGCGGCCATATTTGAAATTCTCTTGGACAGTTTGGGCAGCTATTTTTCTATGTAAACAAGTGACATGAAAGTGCAGCTCCTATCTACTTGAATGGGAATAGACAGAAATCTCCAAAATGATTGGTCAAGATCAGTGGTGGACGAAGTACACATACCATGTACTTGAGTTAAAGTAAAGATACTCAAGGTAAAATATTACTCAAGTAAAAGTAGATGTGCTGCCTTTAAACATTCACTTGAGTAAAAGTACAAAAGTATTTGCCTTCAAATGTACTTAAGTATCCAAGTACTATGATTTTTTATGGCCATAATGTCCTATTATAATTTGTCACAAGACTGTTGCTTAACTCTACGTGAAGACTAATGTCACTCTTGGCACACCAATCTATTAATAAATTACATTAATTAGTCAGATGTACAGTATATATATATATATATATATATTTGAATTGAATACATTTTTTGTGTGTTTAATTTTGGAGGGAAGGGGACTGTTCCCATAAGGTATATACATTTACAGTATTTACTGTATATATTTTTCTCGAGTGTCTATGGTCATAATTATTAACATCCTAATGTTATGATACATTCACATAAACCTGCACAACGCCATTAATATATATATATATATATATATATATATATATATATATATATATATATACACATACACACACACACACACACACACATATATATATATATATACACACACTACACACACTACACACACACATACATAGAATATATATAAATATATATATATATTTCTATGTTATGGGAGCAGCCAATTTCCCTCCAAAATTAAACACAAAAAAGTATTAATGCAGTGTTTCTGCAACTCCCCAGAAAAAAAATGCTATTATATGCAAGTCATTTTAGTGTCAACATAATAAGCAATGTACATTATGCGTCAATATTTACCGATAATACCGCACCCCTGGTTCGCGCTTAGTAGATGCCGCCAAGGCAAGTTCAATACAAAGCGCGCGCTGTACTGTGATTGGTGGCTCGTTTGACCAGTTACGTTTTTATCCACTCATAAATAAAAAGGAACGACTGATTTTGAAAATGTAGTAGAGTAAAAAGTACGATATTTGACTTTGAAATGTAGTGGAGTTAAAGTAAAAGTCTCCCCAAATTTAAATACTTCAGTAAAGTACAGATACGCAAAAAAGCTACTTAAGTACAGTAACGAATTACATTTACTTCGTTACTGTCCACCACTGGTCAAGATTATAATAAAAGAACATATTTCAAATAAGCAGTCAAATCTGACAACACTGTTAGGCGGGTGAGCAAGAGACAGACACAGTGGGTGTGGCGTCTGGCCTCAGAGGCATTTATTTAAAATAAGCATTGGCACTTGCATCTAACACACAGGGAAACCGGGAAAAGTCACCACGGACGATGATGATCCACGGGAGGGGCGTGTCATTCCGTCACAACTGGTATAATAAATTGTGCATCTTTAATTCAGACTACTCTCAGATCTGTTAACTGTTGGCTGCCATTGGGCATTCCAATTTCTCCCATTCATTTTAATAAAAGTGGCCTGTCTGCTGAATAGTCTCTGTTTTAACAAGCAGGAAATGTTCATGGAACAATGACATCACCAAAAAACAGTCCTTGAAATGATCTGTAAGTTGACACTTAGAGAGAAATTATGAAGAGAGGTAGGGTTAGAGAAGGAGGGGGAACCTACAGACAGTTGCTATAGTATGCAACACAACTGACAAACGTTTCATACTCCTTTTGTTTGTTTTTCTTTTTTTTTTTTCCATCTTTGACATGAAGACACAGCTTTTTCTGCATGTACAACTTGCAACTTTTGGTAAACTTGTAATTGTTAAAGTTTTTGATACATCATTTATTTAACATTATTTTAATCACATAGGAATTCATGTACTGTGTGTGTATTATGTGTATATATATATATATATATATATATATATATATATATATATATATATATACAGTGAGGAAAATAAGTATTTGAACACCCTGCTATTTTGCAAGTTCTCCCACTTAGAAATCATGGAGGGATCTGAAATTGTCATCGTAGGTGCATGTCCACTGTGAGAGACATAATCTAAAAAAAAAAAATCCAGAAATCACAATGTATGATTTTTTAACTATTTATTTGTATGATACAGCTGCAAATAAGTATTTGAACACGTGAGAAAATCAAATGTTAATATTTGGTACAGTAGCCTTTGTTTGCAATTACAGAGGTCAAACGTTTCCTTGTAGTTTTTCACCAGGTTTGCACACACTGCAGGAGGGATTTTGGCCCACTCCTCCACACAGATCTTCTCTAGATCAGTCAGGTTTCTGGGCTGTCACTGAGAAACACGGAGTTTGAGCTCCCTCCAAAGATTCTCTATTGGGTTTAGGTCTGGAGGCTGGCTAGGCCACGCCAGAACCTTGATATGCTTCTTACAGAGCCACTCCTTGGTTATCCTGGCTGTGTGCTTCGGGTCATTGTCATGTTGGAAGACCCAGCCTCGACCCATCTTCAATGCTCTAACTGAGGGAAGGAGGTTGTTCCCCAAAATCTCGCAATACATGGCCCCGGTCATCCTCTCCTTAATACAGTGCAGTCGCCCTGTCCCATGTGCAGAAAAACACCCCCAAAGCATGACGCTACCACCCCCATGCTTCACAGTAGGAATGGTGTTCTTGGGATGGTACTCATCATTCTTCTACCTCCAAACACGGTTAGTGGAATTATGACCAAAAAGTTCTATTTTGGTCTCATCTGACCACATGACTTTCTCCCATGACTCCTCTGGATCATCCAAATGGTCATTGGCAAACTTAAGACGGGCCTTGACATGTGCTGGTTTAAGCAGGGAAACCTTCCGTGCCATGCATGATTTCAAACCATGACGTCTTAGTGTATTACCAACAGTAACCTTGGAAACGGTGGTCCCAGCTCTTTTCAGGTCATTGACCAGCTCCTCCCGTGTAGTTCTGGGCTGATTTCTCACCTTTCTTAGGATCATTGAGCCCCCACGAGGTGAGATCTTGCATGGAGCCCCAGTCCGAGGGAGATTGACAGTCATGTTTAGCTTCTTCCATTTTCTAATGATTGCTCCAACAGTGGACCTTTTTTTCACCAAGCTGCTTGGCAATTTCCCGTAGCCCTTTCCAGCCTTGTGGAGGTGTACAATTTTGTCTCTAGTGTCTTTGGACAGCTCTTTGGTCTTGGCCATGTTAGTAGTTGGATTCTTACTGATTGTATGGGGTGGACAGGTGTCTTTATGCAGCTAACAACCTCAAACAGGTGCATCTAATTTAGGATAATAAATGGAGTGGAGGTGGACATTTTAAAGGCAGACTAACAGGTTTTTGAGGGTCAGAATTCTAGCTGATAGACAGGTGTTCAAATACTTATTTGCAGCTGTATCATACAAATAAATAGTTAAAAAATCATACATTGTGATTTCTGGATTTTTTTTTTTAGATTATGTCTCTCACAGTGGACATGCACCTACGATGACAATTTCAGACCCCTCCATGATTTCCAAGTGGGAGAACTTGCAAAATAGCAGGGTGTTCAAATACTTATTTTCCTCACTGTATATATACACTCACCTAAAGGATTATTAGGAACACCATACTAATACTGTGTTTGACCCCCTTTCGCCTTCAGAACTGCCTTAATTCTACATGGCACTGATTCAACAAGGTGCTGAAAGCATTCTTTAGAAAGGTTGGCCCATATTGATAGGATAGCATCTTGCAGTTGATGGAGATTTGTGGGATGCACATCCAGGGCACGAAGCTCCCGTTCCACCACATCCCAAAGATGCTCTATTGGGTTGAGATCTGGTGACTGTGGTGGCCATTTTAGTACAGTGAACTCATTGTCATGTTCAAGAAACCAATTTGAAATGATTCGAGCTTTGTGACATGGTGCATTATCCTGCTGGAAGTAGCCATTAGAGGATGGTACATGGTGGCCATAAAGGGATGGACATGGTCAGAAACAATGCTCAGGTAGGCCGTGGCATTTAAAAGATGCCCAATTGGCACTAAGGGGCCTAAAGTGTGCCAAGAAAACATCCCCCACACCATTACACCACCACCACCAGCCTGCACAGTGGTAACAAGGCATGATGTATTCATGTTCTCATTCTGTTTACGCCAAATTCTGACTCTACCATCTGAATGTCTCAACAGAAATCGAGACTCATCAGACCAGGCAACATTTTTCCAGTCTTCAACTGTCCAATTTTGGTGAGCTCTTGCATATTGTAGCCTCTTTTTCCTATTTGTAGTGGAGATGAGTGGTACCCGGTGGGGTCTTCTGCTGTTGTAGCCCATCCGCCTCAAGGTTGTGCGTGTTGTGGCTTCACAAATGCTTTGCTGCATACCTCGGTTGTAACGAGTGGTTATTTCAGGCAAAGTTGCTCTTCTATCAGCTTGAATCAGTTGGCCCATTCTCCTCTGACCTCTAGCATCAACAAGGCATTTTTGCCCACAGGACTGCCACATACTGGATGTTTTTCCCTTTTCACACCATTCTCTGTAAACCCTAGAAATGGTTGTGCGTGAAAATCCCAGTAACTGAGCAGATTGTGAAATACTCAGACCGGTCCGTCTGGCACCAACAACCATGCCACGCTCAAAATTGCTTAAATCACCTTTCTTTCCCATTCTGACATTCAGTTTGGAGTTCAGGAGATTGTCTTGACCAGGACCACACCCCTAAATGCATTGAAGCAACTGCCATGTGATTGGTTGATTAGATAATTGCATTAATGAGAAATTGAACAGGTGTTCCTAATAATCCTTTAGGTGAGTGTATATATAAATAAAATATTTATAGAACATTTCACTTGCCTAGCACACGTTTTTCTTTATAACGGCAATAATTGATATAAATAAATCCTTTAGACCTAGGCTTACCAAGGACATGAAAGTGACCACTGGTTGGAAACAATGGCAATCTATAAATTAGTTATTACCCTGGTCTATTTGGCCAGAATATCCTGTGGTTATAAAAGCGTTACAACGTTTGAACATATCAGACTAGCAATTGTTATGTGTAATGTTAACAAACATTGCCTAAATTTTGTATTGTCATTTATTTTAAAACATCAATGTTTCCAATAAGTCAAAACAATAGCATAAGATATGGCACTTAACTGCTCAGTTTACACGTGTTCGGATATCCGTCTTTTCCTTTATTTCATGTCAATTTGCTCTGATAAGATGTCCTATAACCAGTGTACACTGGTGCCTTGAAGCAAATTCATCTGCGCAGAGCCGAAGCACAACTTACATCATTACCAAAACAATGTTCTTCTGCAAGACACATGTAGTTTTACTCTTTAACCGCTAGGGGCAAAAATGTACATAGTGTAGCATTAAAATCATGCTTCATTTTTTCATATGGATTAGTTAATTAATATGTGCACAGTCTGTTATTTCCATAGAGGTTCATTTCAATTCACAAAGCCTCTCAGAAAATGAGAATGAAACAGGTTAATTAAAGTGACGTTGTGGGATTGAACTCTGAAATGAAGTCGTACCTCAGTTCACCCACAACAGATTGCATTTGCTGTAACTCAGATGAAGATTAGTTATTGTATCCTCACTAGCGTCTCTATCTTTCTTGCTTTCCTTCCTCCAATTTCCTTTCATTTAGCCCATACCGGTCATATTTTTTCTCCATCATATCTGAAGTATTAAATAAATACTGCAGAGATACGAATTGGTAGATCATGTTCTTTCTGAGGTCTTGGCTGATTTCTATTGATTTTCTCATGATGTCAAGCAAATAGGCACTGAGTTTGAAGGTAGACCTTAAAATACATCCACAGGTACACCTCCAATTCAGTAAACCTCCAATCAGAAGCTGATTGGCTAATTGCTTGACATAATTTTCTTGAATTTTCCAAGCTGCTTAAAGGCACAGTTAACTTAAGTATGTCAGCTTTGATGCCTTGCTGTGTAATTTTCTAATACTGTCAGACACTTATGCAATGTTTAGTAATGACAAGTACAATCCACAAAGGTTTATGTGAAAATGTCCTTAGTTCAGCAATGGAGGAGTCAGGAGAGAATGAAGCAGGTTCAAGGTCAGCTCTTTAATTGACAGTTTCTCTCAACTCACACACACGACAGTAACTGTCGTTATAATCAAAGAAGTCAATAAATGTGGCACACTCCCAGACGCTCTGGTGTGGTGTTTTAGGATACTCTCTTCCCTCTCTGATGCTCTAGCATGCCTCTTAAGTCTCCCTCTGCCATCACTATAAGTGTTAGAGATAATTATGAACCAGGTGACGAGCAGAGCCTTGCCACCCACCCCCTCTCTCTGGCATATGACCACCTCCCCCCGCGCCGCCACCCCCATGCAAAGTTATACTAACATACTAAGAAGTTATGCCACACACTTAAAATATTCCACTGTTGTTATGCTTTCAGATTCTGTCAGCATGAGCAGGGAATACAGGGGTTATGACAGAAATGTAATTCCAAGCTGACAGTGATGAATGACTCATTTTATCACAAGCCACATGTGTAGGCAGACATGCTAACGCCAAAGCGCCATTAGTGTTTGCAAGCATCAGAAATAAATTGTAAATTAATCTCTCATCAAATAATCAAATCATAGATTGTGTTTGCAATTCATGATTAGAATTAATTTAACAAAATTAAACCAATTGTTGAAAAATACGTCAAATCACTGTAGCTATGTGATCGATTTTTGTATTGAATTCCAGTGTGGTCTGGTGAGTGTCCAAGCACTCACTCAGAGTTTTTTATTTTATAAATTTAGATGGTGAAAACAATCCTATTACGCCCAGGAGGTCAGTTTGACTCAGTTTTTTAGTTTGAGAAGGCTATTCTGTTACTCGCTTTTAAAAACCAATGTCAAAAAAAGGTCAGTGCAACTCTTACGTTTTGCTGACATCATATTGCATGTTTACTTTATTTTTCTATATTTCCATCTCTGATTACAGCGAACTACAGGCGTCAATATTGGAAGTTTCACAATGGCTAACACTGGCACCTTTAAAGAAATAAAAAGTTGCCTTAAAGGCCTGTCGCATTGATTTGAGACAACTGCTATTATTGGGCATTCAAATTCCAATCACATTTTAATGCCCAAATAAGGGAATTTTAAGCAAATATCAAGGGTGGGATCAGATGTGCTTGTAGGGAGCAAATGTATTATAACTAAATGTCCACTGTACACAAATATAACATAATTTGCTGTTTTAATATTTGATAATATAAAGATAAACAAAGATTCACCAAATTTGGTTAGAAATATGTAAATGTTAATTTTTAAATATATAAACAGGTTTATGACAAATGTTTCAAATAGTCAATACAGCCTAACATTCTGGTTTTACCCACAAACTTTAAGCCATGTTGCCCGTTTTTAGAATGACTAATGCAGTCAAATTCTTGGGTAAAATGAATGAAAGGCTACATTAAGGTTTTAGGTTAGAATTTAACCAGTAGGCTATAATCAGCATGTACAGGTCTTGTAAATGGTCACAATTTCTTTTAAGATTCTTTTAAGAATTTTTAAGCACATTTTTTAATTCATTAGTTCATTTTAAATGGTCCAGTGTAACAAGTGAATTTTTAAATGCATGTATCTATCTCAATTACTATGAGTTTAAGCGTTAAGTATTTGATTGATAAATGGTGTTCATAAAGCGGACATGTTTGTCATCTTACCTGTAAATGATTTAGTACTTCTCTTGAATTTTGTTTGTAAGAGAAGCAGCAGGATCAACTCTAAAGCTTTGGTCTCTCTCCCAGTTAGTTGCATGTTTGCTTATTATTCTTGCACCTGTACCCAACAGTACCGATATTAATCAGTATATATTATTAGGTTGAAGTGCATTGATGTGGTGAGCTTAGTGTATAAGAGCTTTTCTCACTGAAGGCAAGGCATTATTTGGGCTTTATTTTTTTTTGTGGGTCACTGGGGTGGTTTATAAGAGTTTAAATGTTATGTTTTTAAGTGTATTCATAATAAATTTGCCTTTGCAGTTGTGGTGTAATTTCACATTCATTTCAATGACATAGGCTCCCTCTTTTACTTTTTTATCCTCTCCATTTGCTTGGCTATCACAGTGTCTCTACTTTCTTCGAAGGCTGAGGAAAGCACATCTACCACCCCCATCCTCACTACATTCTATAGAGGGACTATTGAGAGCATCCTGAGCAGCTGCATCACTGCCTGGTTTGGGACTTGCACCGTTTCAGACCACAAAGCCTTTCAGAGGATAGTGAGGACAGCTGAGAAGTTCATCGGGGTCTCTCTTCCCTCCATCAAAGACATTTACAAAAAACACTGTATCCGCAAAGCAGCCAGCATTGTGGACGACCCCACACACCCCTCACACAAACTCTTCACCCTCCTGCCGTCTGGCAAGAGGTACCAAAGCATTCGGTCCCTCACGGCCAGACTGTGTAACAGCTTCTTCTCCCAAGCCATCAGACTCCTCAATACTCAGAGACTGGACTGACACACACACACACACGTGTCCTGAGTTGCATTATAATTACTGTCACTTTATAACTGTCTGCTACCTCAATAACTGCTATGTGCATAGAACACTATCTTATAGTATGTTATGTTTACATTTGGCATTTTTTAGAAACTGTCATCTTTTGCACTACTGTGTACTGGTCGGCGCTGCACTGTCTCTCACTGTGCCTATTGTCCTGTTCATTGTTAGTAATTTATTGTACAGTCCCGTACTTATAGTTATGTTATTTAGTCTGTCTAGTCTCATGTGGTTCTGGGTTTGTCCTATGTTGATTTATGTAGCACCATGGTCCTGGAGGAATGTTGTCTCGTTTAGCTGTGTATTGTACTAACTGTATTGGTTGAAATGACAATAAAAACCAGTTGACTTGTAATGAGCGTCTTTGAGCATCTTTTTACGTGGCACTTTTCGCACCAAACTATGTTTATCTTTTGGAGACAGAATGCGTATCTTTTCTGAGTGGTATGATGGCCGTGTGTTCCCATGGTGTTTATACTTACATACTATTGTTTGTACAGATGAACATGGTACCTTCAGGCATTCAGAAATTGCTCCCAAGGATGAACCTGACTTGTGGAGGTCCACAATTTTTTTTCTGAGGTCTTGGCTGATTTATTTTGATTTTCCCATAATGTCAAGGAAAGAGATACTGAGTTTGAAGGTAGGCCTTAAAATACATCCACAGGAACACCTCCAATTCAGTACACCTCCTATCAGAAGCTAATTGGCTATTTGCCTAAAGGCTTGACATCATTTTCTGGAATTTTCCAAGTTGCTTAAAGGCACAGTTAACTTAGTGTATGTAAACCTCTGACTCACTGGAAGTGTGATACAGTCAATTAAAGCTGAAACAATCTGTCTGTAAACAATTGTTAGAAAAATGACTCGTGTCATGCACAAAGTAGATGTCCTAAATGACTTGCCAAAACTATAGATTGCTCATTTTAAACCTGTGGAGTGGTTAAAGAAATTAGTTTTAATGACTTCAACCTAAGTGTATGTAAACTTCTGACTTCAACTGTGGATGCTCTAATTGCATTACATTGGAAACTTTAATTGAAAATAATTGGAACCATTTACGTAAATGTATTTTAGGCCAACACTTCATAATAGAAATTGTAAAGAGTGCTTAATTTCTACTTTCTTTTTTTATCCATTTTCTTTACCCACTGTACTAAAGTAAGCTGCAAGCCACAGATATATTTCATGTGAGCTAAGCTACATATGCATTGTCTAGTTTTTGTCCTCTTAGGCTACACAACAGCATGAATAATAAATGGTATGCCTGTGCAATTTCTAAACAGAATCTTTTCACTATTTATGCAGAGAGATTTCAATCACCAACTTTAACTTCTCCAGCGTCTTGGAGTACATTTGAATAATTCATCATAAGAATATTTATCTCCGCAAGGAGCTTCAGATGTAAATAAAAGTTTTGATTACATTGTCGCCAGGGCTGCTCTTAAAGAAACAAATGCTAATCTACACTGTCAGAGATTCAGTCTCATGATACTGTCAACACGGGTAATCAAATAAAAAGCAATTCAAGCTGCTATGTATGTCACAGACCAAATCCAGTAGTCAGAGACATAATTATGTCATATCACATCTGAAATTTAGAGAGCTTAATCTGGACTGTTTGAATGAAATCTGCTGAATTAAAGCTGATGCATTTTTTTTACATTTACATTTATGCATTTGGTAGACGCTTTTATCCAAAGCGACTTACAGTGTACTTATTACAGGGACAATCCCCCCGGAGCAACCTGGAGTTAAGTGCCTTGCTCAAGGACACAATGGTGGTGGCTGTGGGGATTGAACCAGCAACCTTCTGATTACAAGTTTAGCGCTTTAGCCCACTACACCACCACCACTCCTTTTACATTTCTTTTTTGTCTGCATCCCAGCTTGTTGTGCAGAGTCTAAGTAATTTGTATGTTGACTTCCCTAGTGTAACAATGAGGTGGTGCTATCAAAACATTGTTCTGCTTGTCTGAGCGACCTCTTCCAACTTGATGCAGCAACACTGGCTCAGCCAATGGTGTGATTTTACAAAAGTATGTTTAAAAGAATTTAACATTTCACATTCATTTCAATTACTTTTTTATCCTCTCCATTTGCTTGGCTATACAATATGTGCCACCACACGTTCACCATACAGAGCTTCAGGCAGGCCTTAAAGTGTAAAAAATAAAAAATAAAATAAAAAGGGTAATAACCTGATAAAGAGGCCTGTTTTAGCATTACCCCTTGCTCCACACCTCAAGAGGTTAAGAATTATTATTTTTTTTATCAAATGGTGTATTCTTTTATTATGAATTGTACATTTTCAGTTCCCTTTACAAAAGGCTTCACTACGATGTTGCGCTGCTAAGCGCTACGGGGGGAACAGCTTTCGCTGTGAGCCGAGCTGAATAATGTGTGGAACACGTCAATGGACATTGACCGGAATTTATAGCCTCGGCTGATGTAATCATTAGAGGCACCTGAGGCCAGGCTATAAATGGATACGTCACCAGGTGTCGTCAGAAACTCTTTTTTCAGAGCGATTCTGTTTCTGTGTGTTTCACACACCCTGTCAAAACTTTCTTTCCTCTGTTAGGAGTTAGAATCAGTTAAACAGTGTGCAGTGAACTTTGTTCTTTGTTTTCCACTTGGAACAAGTTTGGGTGAGATCTTAGGGCAGAAGAGGACCTCTTCGCCTCTATGAATAGCGCAATGTCTCCTCTACTTCTCCCTGAAATCACCCAGCCCCCTTGGGTCTGGACGTTAAGCCACATACATGACCCAGAATGCGTCTGTATGCGTTTCTTTCCCCGGTTTCTCTGCTCCCGGGAGTCTTGGCAATGTTCACCAGCAAGGGTCTTGCCTCCTATTAATGGCGCTGCGCTGGCTGAACAGGATATGGTTCTTGGAGTTAATATCTCTCCTCGACGGCTCGCCTTGGACGATTCCGAACAGGTAGGACCTTCTTTCTCAGGCTCGGAGGACATATTCATCCCCGGCCCGAATTGTGAAACCTTTCATGCTTGGCCCCTGTAGGGTACCAACTGAGGTTCACAGGGCTTTCTCCTGAAGTTATCGAGACCATTTCAAGTGCTAGGGCTCCCTCCCTTGGAACTGATCTGGGTAGATTTTACAGGGCAGAAGAGGACCTCTTCGCCTCTGTTGATAGCGCAATGTCTCCTCTACTTCTCCCCGAGTCACCCAGTCCCCCCCCTCGGGGGTGCTGATCGTGGTGGCGCATACATGGGCATGCGTTTCCTTCTAATAAGTTCAAATTACAGAACCAGCTAACTGCCAGTTTGCTTCAGTTCTGGATTTTCTGTGGAAAGAACTGTCAGCGGGCAATTGCCTCGCCACTGCCAGGTTCTATGTGGCTCCCACTTCGGCTTGCCACGCCTTGGTGGGCGGGGTGCCCTCTAAGAGGCATCCTTGCTAGGACCTCTTCATAGGGTAAGACCCCCCTTTTTAAAACCTCTAGAGTCAGCGTTTGGTAGACTTCTGACTCTCAAGATGGTTTTTCATATGGCAATTACGTCTCTAAGGAGACTTGGGTACCTACAGGCTCTGTCTCTTTTGCCGGCCTGTTTTGAGTTGCCCCAGGTAGGACCAAGAGCATTCTTTGCACCCTCACCCTGACTACCTGCCCAAGGTGCCTTTCTCGACCCTTGGCCAGTCATTCTCTAAGCCTTCTGCTCCCTGCCGTTTGTAATGCCGGAGCAGCTAAAGACTACTCAGACTTTGTCCAGTCTGTGCCCTTCAGAATTATGTCCACCGCATTTGCTAGTGGCGTAAAGTCAGGGCAGCAGTTCTTCACTTTGAAGCCGTGACCGGGTTGTCACTTTGGGTGAGGGACCTTACTGCCCGGGCCTCACGAGGCACGCGTTCAAGCTTCGCCAGTAGGTTTTAGGGCGCACTCTTCCAGAGGGCTCTCCTCCTCTAAAGCCTTGGCTAGAGGTCTCCCTCTGCAGCAAGTTTGTGGTGCGGCAGGTTGGTCCTCTCCACGCACATTCATTAAACTTTTATAGTTTGGATGTTCTTGCCACTCTTGGCTCTTACGCCCTTGAGTTGACACCAAACAAGTTTGTGGTGCGGCAGGTTGGCACTCTCCGCACACACTAATCACATTTTATGGTTTAGATGCTTTGCTACTCCGGACTCTTATGTCCTTGAGTCGACATCTCAGCCCATGCCTAAACAAGTTTGTGATGCGGCAGGCTGGTCCTCTCCGCTCACATTCATCAGTTTTTATGACAAGTTTGTGTTGTGATAGGGTTCTCTTCGCACACATTCATCGAACTTTATGGGTTAGATGCTTTGCTACTCTGGGCTCTTATGCCCTTGAGTCGACATCTCAGCTCATGCCTGAACAAGTTTGTGATGCGGCAGGCTGGTCCTCTCCGCTCACATTCATCAGTTTTTATGACAAGTTTGTGTTGCGATAGGGTTCTCTTCGCACACATTCATCGAACTTTGTGGGTTAGATTCTTTGCTACTCTGGGCTCTTATGCCCTTGAGTCGACATCTCAGCTCATGCCTGAACAAGTTTGTGATGCGGCAGGCTGGTCCTCTCCGCTCACATTCATCAGTTTTTATGACAAGTTTGTGTTGCGATAGGGTTCTTTTCGCACACATTCATCGAACTTTGTGGGTTAGATGCTTTGCTACTCTGGGCTCTTATGCCCTTGAGTCGACATCTCAGCTCATGCCTGAACAGGTTTGTGATGTGGCAGATTGGTCCTCTCCGCACACATTCATCAAAAAATTAATTGTTTAGATGTTTATGCTACTCCGGGCTCTTATGCCCTTGAGTCAACATCTCAAGCTCATGTCTGAGACCTCTCGCGTTTTTGTGAGTACACTGCACAACCGTAGGGGTCCGGACAGCCCCAAGTGCGGCGGCGTGGGTATTGCGTTCCCCGTAGCGCTTAGCAGCGCAACATCGTAGTGAAGCCTTTTGTAAAGGGAACGTCTCGGGTTACATGTGTAACCCTTGTTCCCTGAAAAAGGCGAACGAGATGTTGCGCTGCTTTGCCGCACTGGGACGTCCCAGGACTGCTCTTCAAAAAGAAGTATCTGACGACACCTGGTGACGTATCCATTTATAGCCTGGCCTCAGGTGCATCTAATGATTACATCAGCCGAGGCTATAAATTCCGGTCAATGTTCATTGACGTGTTCCACACATTATTCAGCTCGGCTCACAGCGAAAGCTGTTCCCCCCGTAGCGCTTAGCAGCGCAACATCTCGTTCCGCCTTTTTCAGGGAACAAGGGTTACACATGTAACCCGAGACGTTTTACACTATAATTTTTTTCTTCTTTTTTTTTTTTGGTATAATACTCATTATTTTAGAGTAAAAAGCCAGCCCTTTAGTCGGCAGCAGATGAGGCTTGAAAATAGGTGTCATTTAGTAAATTGAACAGAATTAAGGAGCATTGTAGAGTCTCATGAACTCAAAGACAGTCTTTGAACCAATCAGACTCCACTCATTTGCAACTGCCTTCTATTCCCCACAGCAGTCAATACAGCAAATTCATACTCATCATCGTCTGAATGGATCACACAATCATCCATCTGAGGATACCCCGCAGACTAAATCTCTCTATCAAGCCTAAATTTCCACTCTGGTCTGGGTGAAATTAGTATTTATGTGTGTGCATTCATGTGTATGTTTTCACTGCATATTAGAACATGGAAATCAGGCAAGAGGTGCAAACAACTTCAGAACTCTCTTCAGTCCTGTTTAACTCTAAACATAAGGACCATCATCTTTATTCTGTTAAGATGTGTATGAAATGAAAGTCATAAACATAAAGGTGTGTCAACAGAAATATTTAGCTGAGATAAATATCCATAGACAGATGGAAATAAATACACACACTGATATACATATACAAAACCACTTCCTCTGCTGACATTTTTACATTTACTAATATTTTTTCTGAAGAAAGATAAACATAAATGATGATGACAGTCAAAATACTAAATGCAATGGATCAATATTTACTGAATAATCAATTATAGAGGGCCTTTTAGATTCTAGTTAAGAAATAATTTTACATTTGGTATTTTAACTTTTAAGGCCTTATGTGGTGAAATCCCAGAGATATGGATCTCTCAATATGGCTCTGTGCATAAATTGTTTAAAGTTATATATTTTTAATGGACAATTTTGAGCCGGGGCCCTCTAGTTGAGTTGACATGGAATGACCCTATACATGATTAACATGACCATGCGGGATGTCGGTATATTATTGGTCGGTCATTTTATGCTGACTCGCTTACAAGTATCATCTCCTTTCAGATATGTTTGCATTGGCTCCAGCGTGTTTACCTTCCCCTGTGGCACGAATAGAAGCATGTTTTAGCAGCAGTGTGGGAGACCTGGCTTTGGATACCACATTGAAACCAGGAAGTAATCACGTTCACGTAATCAGTGGCGAGTGGGATTCAGAGGTTACATTTTTCTTCACTAATGGTCAGGTTTCAGGTTTGGGGTTTGGGTTGGGGGACACAGTTTAAAAAACATACAATCCTCTTCACTGTAATAATGTACAGTTAAAAACAACTCTGTCTACAACTTGCTTTTGGCGCCCCTACATGGACATTACAACCAGAAAATGGAGCTCACACATGTCCATACGCCTAACAACACTTACCACTTTACCCATTGGAGGCACTGTTTTGAATTTCTGTAAGCACAGACCGATTTTATCTAAAGAAATTTCAATCTACTGTTTCCGATTTCACTGTGAGATCTGTCTAAGGAGATACCGCTATCCAAACGCATAAATAGACAATCAAAATTGTACTGTTATCTACATTTCTTTGGTCAACCATGTATAAGCCCAGGCCTGAATCCCATCTACCTGAAACAGTATGTTTTTCCCTCTGAGAGATTCAAGAGAAAGACAAACAACGTATGAGTCATACGCATGTTTGTTGCTCTATCCACCGACGGCAGAGAAATATGTCACTTTTGTATTTCTCTGATGATTCAACGAGGAGCAGTTGAACAGGAAGCAAGCAGACATAGTGAGAAATGTGTTAGAGGAAATGGAGCAGAGAGCCATGAATAATGTGTGTGGAGGGGTGTGTGTCTGCCGTGTCATACTCCATCAGAGTGTAACCAGCTCACTGTGAGTCAAATCTTAGAGGCTGTGAGTATACTGATGTTATGCCATTTAAGAAAGGTTTAATATTATGCTTCACTGATTTAGTCTTGTGTTCTAGTCCAGATTTGTTTTAGTTTTTTTATTAAAAGTTGAAAAGGCCTTTTGCTCTGAATTAGAAAATCTTTCCTACACCTACAATAGCAAATTACATTTTGAGGCAGATTTAAATAATGTTATAGCAGTTTAGAGAGGAGGTTTAGAAATGATGGGTATCTTTTTAAACCTTAATATCCACAGCATAGAAACACCAAAAGTAGTAAGGGGCTAAAAGTAAGAATTGGCTGACATATTTAGGTCAACTGACTAAACAATGGTTCTGCATACCAATGGTGGATTTTATATGGCAGCATAAATGGTTAGATTTTTTTAAAGCAACATAAAAATAATCCATCCGACTCCAGTGGTTTAATCCAAGTCTTCTGAATCAATCCAATCAGTTTTGGGTGACTTTTTGGTTTAAAATGGGTTTGAAATCATGATTGCCTTAGAAACTGCTGATGTGATGATTTAAGGTGAAATTATTATTATTATTATTATTATTATTATTATTATTATTATTATTATTATTGTCTATTCTCATCCAATTTTGAAGACATGGATTAAACCACTAGAGTCTTAAGGATTAATTTTACGATGCCTCTGTGTGCTTTATTCACTTGAATTCTTTGGACAAACAGAGCTGAGATATTCTTCTAAAAATCTTAATTTATGTTCTGCAGAAGAAAGTAAGTCATGGTACAAAAATAGTCATGTCTAAAAATAATTCTAAAATTGTGGTCCTTTTTTTGGTACTTTTAGTGTTTTCATCAGCATGTGCTGGTTTTCATGTAGGCCTACTTCTAAAAAATACAAATAAATAAATAAAAATAAAATTCAGTCAGTGTTAGCAACAACCATTTAATTTAATTGTTAACCATTTAATTTTTGTTATCTTTTGTGCAAATTTGGTTGGCCTATCAATAATCAATCAATACTGGTCAGGCTCGAGAGAAAATTGCAGCTAAAAACAATTAAACCACTTTAAAAAAAAAAAAAAAAGTTGGAAAGGGGAAAAGGTAATTTAAGAGCAAAAGGTAAAGAGAGAAAAAGGAGGAAACCACTGCTATAAAGCATGACCCTATTGGTCTGTCTTCCTTAACATATCTTATTAATACACACAACAAACTCACAACAGTGAATCTTATTAAAACTTATCCCATGCAGTGATCAAAGTCTGGCTCCTTTTCAGCTTTTTAATCAATATACGTTTACCTACAGTAAAGGAACACAATTTGCAGGTCAGAATAAAATATCTTAGTTAATTCATAATTGCCAAATATTTTGACATGTATAAATTATATGGAGAATGTAAATATGGCGACAGTTTTGTCATCCCAGTCACTTGATTCATGAATGTTTTTTTTTTTCTAATCTGGAATTATCAAAAGCACCGAATACATAGGCCTGCCTTGTATGTGCCAGTTGGATTGTAAGTGTGTGACCTCTTGTGTTTCTTGGAGTTGGTAGCTGGTTTGATTTTAGTTTCTTGATGCCGCATGGTTTAGTGGTTAATTTAATATTTGTCTTTGCTGCCCTCTAGTGATGATAATGTATCATGAACATTA
Source organism: Xyrauchen texanus (assembly GCF_025860055.1). Classification (NCBI taxonomy): domain Eukaryota; kingdom Metazoa; phylum Chordata; class Actinopteri; order Cypriniformes; family Catostomidae; genus Xyrauchen; species Xyrauchen texanus. The sequence continues at coordinate 13,134,972 of NC_068297.1, read as the reverse complement.
AAGGGATAGTTTCCCAAAAATGAAAATTGTCACGCCCTGACTTTCTTTCTTCTGCTGAACACAAATATTTTTAGAAGACAATCTCACCTCTGTTGGTCCTCACAATGTAAGTGAATGGTGACCAGAATTCAGAAGGTCCATCAATATTTTAGTAATTTTTTACACTGTAAAAATGGTAAAAGACTGTAAAAATAATACAGGAAAAAAGTTAACGAGAATTAACTGTAAAATATACAGTAAATTATTATTATTACTTTTTAAAGACAATACATACAAATATAAAAAAAAATAAAACATTGTAGATGTAAAAATTTTGATTTTCCTGTATAATTAATGGTAAAAATTGACATTATGTTTAACAAGAGAGTACATGTACTTTTTACAGTAAATTATTGTTGAAATTACAGTACAAAACAATAATTGGGCATTCCCACAATTCCCTGCCATGACCCATCATATTTAATTTTAATTTATTGAAGTAGTTATGTTTCTTCTTATTTTTATTATCAGTTACATATATTGGGGTGTTCTGTTTTAAATTTAATGTAGTTTACTTAATGTTTACCGCATTATTTAAATTTCACGTGTTACCCTAACGGTAAGTGTTTGTCACTTGACACTCTCTACATGCTTATTAGTCATTGCTCCTTGAAGAGCCACTATTGGTGAACTTCATGCCATCATGTGTTCTTCTGTCATTTTTACAGTGATTAACAATTCCTTATAAAGCAAAAGGCAGATTTTTACAGTTTCAGAAGGTTAATATTAAGTTCCCCTTCTGTCACTCACTCAACGTTGTGTCGATGTAGTGACACTAGTGTCACCCTTGAGAGCCCTGAAACACCTCAATCTTTGAGTCAATGGGAATTGGCAAGTGGAATTTGTATGCCACTCCCCCGGACATACAGATATAAAAGGAGAAGGAATGCCCACTCTCATTCAGATTTTTTCTTAGGAGACAAGCAGTTGTGTATCAGCGAGCTGAATTCTACTGCTGTTTCATTCACCTCGAAGAAGAGTATACTGTTGGATATACGGCGCATTCCAGCGGCTTTCTCTCCTTCTGCACGCCTAGTGCAGATTGCACCCCTGAATGCTTTGAGAGCACTACTAAGAGAGTATATTTCAGCTAAAAGACTATATTTCTTCTTTAAGAGCAAGCACATTGACGTGAACATCTTTTTAAAGACACGTATTTATAAAGATGCCTTTCCGTCTTTGTGTTATTCCTGGATGCTGATGTTATCTCTCCACCTCCGATGGCCACGGGCGCTGCCTCAAGTGTCTGAGCAGCGATCACACTGAGACAGCGTTTGAGGATGGTTCATGTTCTCATTGCGAGAATATGACCATGGTAACGTTGCGGTTGCGGTTTTCCTTCCAGGGTAAAGCCACTCCAGCCGCCCCCACCCCAGCACTGCGCCTTCTACCTATGGGTACGAAGCCAGCCTGGCTGGCTCTGGAGTTGATTTGGGAAGTTCAATGGGTGCAGCCTCGCAGGGTAAATCTCTGCGGAACTCCCATTCCCCAGAATGCTCGTTTGCCCCTGTTGAGTTCTGAGATGAGAACAACTCACCTCGTGGCCAGCTTAACATCTCTTACAGGGTTCGAGAACAGAATGAGTTCTCGATCGCTGCATCGGAGAGCGCACTGGCGATGTAAGATGCCGAGGACTCAACTGGGCTGCCACCTTCATGTCTGCCGACCCATTCTGAGGCCGATGCAGAGCTGACCGCTATGCTTGCCCAGGCCACTGCGAGAATCGGGTTGGACTGTAACCCCCCGTCCTCCCCTGTAGATCTCGTACCCCGTCTGCTCGCCAAGGGCGTCCCCCTGCAGCAGCGAAAGCCCAGGTGGCTCCACCACAGCCGAAGCCCAGTTCTCGTCCCCAGCGTAGAGCCCCCCGCAGGAAGCGGACGCCCCCCGCCTCACGGCCTGGCACGAGGACCCAGAAGGCTCCTAAGCACCCCTAAGATGGATGACCCAGGGAGAGAGAACAGTGCCAGCATGGTCATATAAATTACAACAGTTTTAAACAGTATAATTTACAGGTTGTTCTGTAAAGTTGTTTACATTTTTACTGTATTTTATACATAATTATTCTGGCAAACACAGCTGCCTGTTTTGTTTTGTTTTTGTAAAAACAGCAGGATTTCCACTTCTCCACCATTGACCAGCCCCAACCAGTAGGTGGCTGAATGAGAAATTGAAAGTCACTTCCACACCAGAATGTAGAAGTGAAAGTGTAATGAAAAAATATTTATGTTTCTCACCCAGACCTATGACATTGCTTCTGAAGACATTAATTTAACCACTGGATTTGTATGGATTACTTTTATGTTGCCTTTATGTGCTCTGTGGACCTTCTGAGTTCTGGTCAACATTCACTTAAATTGTGAGGATAGACAGAGCTGAGATATTCTTCTAAAAATTGTATTTTGTGTTCTGCAAAATAAAGAAGGTCATATTCATCTGGGATGGCATGAGGGTGAGTAAATTATGAGAGATTTGTATTGATTTATTTATATTTTTTGTGGTGAACTAATCCTTTATTTTGTGGAACACAAAAGGAGATTTTAGGCAGATTTTAGTTGGAATATATCAAAGTTATACTGATCTCGATACAGTCACAACAGCATAAGATCATCAAGTTACATCACAGTGGCATCAGGCTTCATTTTCCCAGAATGTTAATTATGAATTTTGTTCTCTGGTTATTTTTGTTTTTTTATTAAAAATGGATCTTAAACATCTAATGTACATGTTTTTAGTTGTTTTACATATTATTATATTTTAACCTGGATTTTGCCATGAAAAAGGCATAGACGTTGGCAAACAAAGAGCAATATTTAAATTGTCATATTAGAACAGTAGCCCATGTCACACTTTCAGACAGCAATGGGTCATATCACATTCTTCTGAGCTAAACTCTGAGGGATTAGCGCTGCAACAGCACAAGCATTGACAATACTGTCTTTTATTTCTTGTTTCATGAGTGTATTTACATTTTTGTCCTGCTAATGCCACTTTCTCAGTGGTCATAGTGACAAAAAATACATTCACAGAATCAAAGTGCATTGATTACAGTGTCCAGCACCAGATAACCAAAAAAACAAACTTATTTTTCGTTATATAATTGACAAAAAAATACAAATGTCCAAAGGTGATAACAGCCACACAGCTCAGGCCTAAAATGTCTAAGAACAAGTCTAAATTTGAGCCTCTTCACAATGTACATTATGTCTGTTTAATCCTTGTTCGTCAGGGCTACGTCCACAGAAATGCATGGTCCCTGACCACCTGAGCAAGACGCTGGTTAAATGGCCTGTAGAAGCTTTGCAGGATCTCCTTGGTTATAGGCAACATTGGGCCGAGGTTACGATTGGCTGGTCTTCTGGTGTTGGAGGCGGGGCTCTTAGTGATGTCTGCTTCCTTCTGCAGAGTAAGAGGTCCTGTACAGTCAATGAAGCACAAACACACATAAATACATGTAAGTGCAGGTACACTAGGGTTGCCATCTATCTACCACCTGTGGGACAGGAGGTGGAATAATGTGGCAGTATTGGTATGATCTGCTCGAAATCACACACATGGACACAAACATAAGCAAATTAGATGCACACTTGAGACTAGGCAGATCTATATTACCTTGAAATATACATTTATTTACATTTACATTTATTCATTTATTCATTTAACAGACAATTTTACCCAAAGTGACTTGAAAGAGTAAGTAAAAAAATAACATCCTATCTAATACAGGATGGTTGGCAACACTAATGTGCACATGGGGAGATTTGCATGGTAAACTTACATACTTATGAAGACTTCAGAGGTTAAGCAAACAGATACACATTAGCATGCACATTTAATGGAAAACATGAAAAGTGACTCACCCAACTGTAGAAAGTCAAAGACTCTCCGCATGGTGTTTTTCCGGTTGGCAGCATGATCCTCCAATCGTAGGATGAGAATTTGCTCCCTATTGAAAACACTCAGCCAGTCCAGCAGGTACATGACATACAGTCCAACCTGAAGCCTCACCTACAGAAAACAGGTGTGAAACACAGTTAAACCCCACAGTCATTGGTGCCCTCCCCAGAGAACTCCCCAGAGAACTAATCTAGGACTTTCGTCATTAATTTGTCAATTTACAAAAAGGGTTTAACAAATATGTTATGCTGGCTTTATACATTCTGGTCAATTTCTTATACAATCCTAGGACTTCATAAGACTTGGAATATAGTCATATGGACCACTTTTATAATATATATTTTATAGAGCTTATTTGGCCTTTTTTATTGTTTGACAGCCCAAGAACTCGTTCACTTTCATTCTGAACATTGTGTTTAACATTTTCTTTTGTGTTCCACAGAAGAAGAAAAAAACAACATATGGATTTCTATCAATAGAGGGAATATAGATGACAGAATTCTCACTATTGGTTAAACTATTCATTTTAAAGATATTGTGAATTTAATTTCATGTTTTCACCAACAGATGGACCCAAAGTTTCAACAGAAAATTCAGCAGTTAGAGTAAACAGAGGCAATCTGTCAATTATTTTCTGTTTTACAGTATATCATATTTTACTATTGTTTACAAAATCATTTTAAAACGTAGCTTTTTCTAATATTTTCTGGTCTATATACCTGGTCTATATTACTATTTGATACAGTATATTATAAAACAAGTCAATACAATTTGGTTTTGTATCACAGGTACATAAGATTTACCAGAGTAAGCAGCCTTTATTCAGCAATAGACAGGGTTTTGCTGATGCATCAGCCAGCTTTTGTCCAGGCCATAATCAAACATACATGATACAAGAAAATACAGTTTAAAGAATAGTTCACCCAAATATACAAATTATCTCATAATTTACTCACTCTCCTGCCATCCCAGATGTGTATGACTTTCTTTCTTCTGCAGAACACAAATTAAGATTTTTAGAAGAATATTTCAGCTCTGTAGGTCTATAAAATGCAAGTGAATGTCATACAAAATCTACATAAAGGCAGCATAAAAGTAATTCATATGACTCTAGGGGTTAAATCCATGTGTTCATACACAATATTATAGGTGTGTGTGAGAAACACTTAAAAAATTATTTAAGTAATTTTTTTTATAATACATTCTCCTCTCTACTCAGTAGGGGGCGATATGCATGAATAATGTGAAACACCAAAAACAGAAGGAACAAGTGAAATAAAAGGACTTAAATATTGATCTGTTTCTCACTCACACCTATCATATCAATTCAGAAGATATGGATTTAACCACAAGAGTCATCTGGAGTATTGTTATGTTGTCCTTATGTTGATTTTGGAGCTTTGACATTTTGGCAGCCATTCACTTGCATTATATAGACTGAACAAAAAATATTTGTTTGTGTTCAGCAAATGAAAGAAATTCATACACATCTGGAATGGCAAAAGGGTGAGTAAATGATGAGATGAGAATTTTCATTATGTGGTGAACAAACCCAAGCAGACAATTTATTTTACATTTTTTGGCAATACCATTTTTTTAAACTGTTTTAATTTCAGTTTCCAACATACTTCTCCAGATCTGAATCATCCCCTGACCACACAGCTTTGGGGAACAGCCAGAACAGCTCAACTCCTGGTAGGTCTATACTATCTATACAGATGGACCTGGAGGCTGAACCAATTTTATCATATCAGACTGAATGAGATCTGGCTCATGACATGACAGATGCCCTCGGTTCTCTGACAAAATTAGATTTACAGACTGTGATGCTTTGGTGAAACATATCCATCTCTATTTGAAAGGATCGGATAACATTTTTGTAAAATAAAGGGGACATATCACGAGGAATCAAATATTCCTTAATCTTTTAATATAAAAGACATTGATGTCCTATGGAAAATGTAAAACTATCTAGTCCAAAAAGAGCATTTATTGAAACTAAGCTGCAAAAAAAATCTTGTTTGGGACTTCTGCAACTTTGTGACATTGTACAAATGAATACATTAGAAGTGGCTGGCTGAAGTTTATGTTTAAGTATGACTTTGACATAAAAACTTTATAATTGGAGAAAAAAAAATCATACTGTATAAATTATATGACCCTAATGATACAGTCAAGCCTGTATTACTTACATCGAATTTGAGTGAATGCAAATTCAGATGTTCAGATTTCATATTGCAGTGACACTCACTGGCATCAAGTTGTTGAGAGTGGTGTTGTAAATGCAGGAACGGATGGAACTCTCGGCCAAGCAAGCCTCAAACAGCTGCAGCGACTCTGATACTCGATCATGAAAATCCTCCACAGATTTATTGGTCATGCCAAAGTATAAATAGTCTGAGTAAAGTCTGCTCTCTCACACACAAATACACACACATACAACCATAATGCACAGATTTATGATTAGAGATAAAAGTAGTCTAAAGTTAATTTCTCACATACAGGGTAATATAACACTGTAAATCTGATTTGAAGTTGGAGTTGTTAATAGGACATGAAATTGGATTAGTACCTCTCTACTGGGTCTCTGAGCATCACAATGAATCTGGCATCTGGTTGGACAGCATGAATGAAGTCTTGCACCAAAAAAGGAGGCTCCACCCCTGTGCCATTGTCATAAAAATGAACCCAAGCATTGTTGTCCCACATAGTGGATGCACTTGCTTCACCTGCCAATCAATAAAGGTAAATAAGACACTACACACACAACGTTCATTTAAGTGTCTGATTATTAGCAAAAGTTGAGAATCCTGCTTCATTCCAACCAACTACATATTTCATTTTAAGATGTGCATTAGTAAGCCATAAGTAGATAAATTATATCAGTGATTAGATTTAAATGGGTTGTTTGATGCTGCTTTAATTTCTCAGGCCTCAGTATACAAAAAAATAAATACAAATACAGAGGGCAAAACTTCACCATAGCATCTCTAATGGAAAATAAATCTTGTTTTGCTAGTCAGCATGACTCTAATAGGAGCTGTCTCATAATAATAATAAAATTAAAACAGTAAAGCATTAGGAAAGGCAAAAACTTTACCAATTATGATGTCAACTTCTGTGGGGCTTTTCGAGGAGTTGCTAATCAAGAGATCCTGAATCTGATTGGCTGCTTGGTCAAAGAGATCTAGGTAATCTTTCAGTGGGTACGGGTTATGAAAACCATTACTCAACCTGATGATACCTAAAACCAAGGGAAACAAAGTATGATTAAAATCAGATGTAAATGAGCTTGAAACTGAATTAGAGGGCTGCAGTAACTGTGAAATGTAATTGTGTAATCAATTAAATGAGATAAAACCCAATGATTTGTGTAAATTAAGCAGATGCTCTGCAAAAGAAGAAAATGGAATCTACCCCACCCCTGGTGTACAAAGCTGTAAGTGCTGTTGAACATATAGACACCATTTACACCTGGTATAAAGATGCATCTTGGGTAATCCGATCACATGTGGTCAGGTGAGACACATTGCTGTTTACACCTGGTTGCTTAAATGCATTTCCTGTGACCACTTGTAATCGGATTTGGAGGGGAAGGACTCAATCAATCACTAGGTCAGTGTGTTACTGCATGACATGAAAGCACAACAAAGTCAGAATAGACAAAGAAAGTGAAAAAACTGTGTGCTATTGCTCCCAAATGCAGCTGAAATTTAATTTAAGCACAAAAGCAACATTTCGAGCAGAAATGTCAGTATTAACCTGAGCTGCTGATGTTCGTGCTTCTCATAAGTGTCCCTGCATGTTGATTTCAGCCACAATGAAGAAGTTCTCATGCTTGTGTATACAGGTATATCTGCTTTTTAAAATTTTTCCTTTACAGCCACTCAAAACCAGCAAAATGTAAACTCGTTTTAGCGGTTGATTGACAACTGAGGGGTGGCGCTTAGCTGGTCATAGGCACATTTAAGCTTCAGTTTCTGAGGAAAATTTCCACATTGAGGCGCAAAAAGTGAGTTGCATTTTTAGTTTTCAATTGTGTAATACATTCAACAAGAAATTCATATTTTATTAACTCAATTTCCCAAACCCAACCCTAAACCTAACTTTTTGTACAGTTAAACTTTCATTTTAGAGTGAAAATGCAACCTTCGAAGCAGTTTATGTGTACATCATTACTTCCTGGTTCAATGAGCTCACACAATGTGCTATAAGTAGCTCTAAAGGGAAATGTTATCACATAGAATTGATGCAAAATGTCTAATGGGGGATGGCACTTGTCAATAACTGGACTGAATATGGCTGATTTCAGAGAGCATGAACTTTCGGAAGCAATATGTTGATTTCTGTCTCATGTTGCATAAAATGTACATCTTAAACTCTTAGATTTCTTAATCACAGTGGAATCTGAAATCCATTGAACTCACCAAACCTCTTTCTCGTCCACCAGTGTGGTTCTTTCATAGTGGTGAAATGGACCTCAGGATGTAGCCGTAACCGGTCGTAGAGATCCGTGGTCCCACACTTGGGCTGGCCGATAATGTAAAAAAAGGGTAGGCAACGCAGGCGGTAATGTCTCCCGGCATGCTGGTGAAGGTGAACCGGAAAAGCTCTGCGCAGGTGGTCATAAATAGCTTGGAAGCGCTTTGAATATAGAGCATACATGTTTTTCCCATAGGGATCTGCTGTAATATTCCCAAAAAATTCTTCGTACCAGCAAGGATTCTTGAGATAGGGAAGAAATTTGTGAGGAATTGCAGAAAATATCTGGGGAGGAGAAAGAGAAGGAAAGAAGTTTTTTCCTAGCAAATTGATATTTATAAGACCGTAGAACAATTATTTATGAGGGCATGTACATTTGATACATTATATATACTGTATAAATTATATGTATATGTATATATACAGTATATATATATATATATATATATATATATATATATATATATATATATATATAAAGAATGTGTAATAATTTAAATCGAATTTGAATATAGGTTAATTTTCCAACTGTAAGTGTAAAATTACTTGCAAATCTTCCATCCTTCAAAACTTATTGAATCTCTATACAAATTCTACACTACCAGAACTTTCTCTTAATTTGGCATTATCATAATGTATGAACACACAGTATGTGGTTTCACATTTGAGTCCCAAACTCAGCCGATGAGAATAAAAATGTTTGCTTTAAATTTGTTATTATTTAAATATTAAACAATATAATTCAATTGCACACACCTGTGGCTCTTTCTCTCTAAGTTCTCCAAGGTCAGGCACTCTTTTACGGCTAAAATCCACTTTGGCCACAATGCTTCGCACAACCTCTCTCACAACAGTGTAGTCTGTAACTGTGGACATATCAAGGGCCATATGTGTTGGTTGAGACAATACTGTGATTTGAAATGGTGATGGAGTAAGAAAGAGCCCCTTTTGGTCTCTCGTCAAGATGTAGGAAGCCATGATGAAAACGGTGACAATAAGCCCAAAAAGGAAAGTTACAATTTTGACTTTCCGTACAGACCCAAGCATCGAGGGTCCCCATGCTTGGTGCTGCACTCTGTTGTTGTCTATGATAGTCAACACCTTTGTCCACCTGTTGTCCAGATTGAGAAATGCAGGTTCCAGTTTTTCACAAGGAGCACTGAGAAGCCCATAATTCTGGTTCATTTTTCTTTTAATTGTATCTGCTTCACGTATAAAGTGAGTCCCATTGATGTGAGTTATTGTAGGGAGAAGTTTGCCCCATCACATCTACATCGCTTGCTTGAAGTACTGAATAACCCACAAGAGCCCTGTTTTGCCAATGAAATCACAACATTTCATACAGCAGATGTTGTATGGCTTCAGGCCATTGTTTTTAATAGGATGCTTGTGGGAGGAGAGACAAACAGTGGAATGAGCAAGCTGACTGCTTGGGTTTCCAGCACACGTGGCAAGGGGCAAGACGTGTGGGAGACGATCGGAGTACTCCTTTAATTTAGCTGCCACAGATTACACAGAGGCAGCAGGGTTAACATAGAAACAAAACACAGATGTTGTCAAGGTACAAACGCCCATTCAACAGCTCAGATCTCAGAATGGAATATTCCTGTAAGAAAGGAAAAGAGTGTTACAGCAAACAAAGCCATTATACCAAAGAGATTTTATTGATTTGAGTCTCATCAAGGTCTCCTGTGTTGAAAAGACCAGCACTGCTGGTCACCAGCATGTGTTGTGTTTGGATGCTGGTCCAGCACTTAGCAGCCTGAACCAGTATGTAAAGTATGTAACATATTTTGCGTAACATAAAAAGCCAATTATAGGGATAGTTTAATAGTAAATATAAAAATTCTGTCATTGTTTACTCACCATGATGTTGTGCCAAAAGACTTCTCTGGAACACAAAACATCTAGGTTATGTATGTAATCTCCGTTCCCTGATGGAGGGAACGAGACATTGTGTCGAAGAAGTGATACTAGAGGTCTGTCTTGAGTGCCGAATATGCCTCTGATCTATGAAAAATGGCCAATGAGAAGTTGGCAGACAGTATTTGCATACCCCGCCCCCGGACATACGGGTATAAAGGCGGGAAAATACGTCTAGTTCATTCAGGATTTTTCCGGCCACAGCAGTGGCTCGGCTCAGCGACGTGGCCTGGAGGACACAACATCTCGTTCCCTCCATCAGGGAATGGAGGTTACATACATAACCTAGACGTTTCCCGTCTGTCGCTCGCTTCGACGTTGTGTCAAAGAAGCGACACTAGGGGTCCAATTTAAATCATGCCATGCGCTGAGGGGGGCACAGCCTGGGTGTGATAGGCTAATGAAATGGCATCCACCACCCAGTAGGAAAGCCTCTGTTTGGAGACAGCGTTCCCTTTCCGCTGCCCACCAAAGTAGACAAAGAACTGCTCAGACAGTCTAAAGCTCTGTGTGCGGTCCAAGTAGGTATGCAAAGCAAGTACCGGACACAGCAACAAAGGGGCTGGGTCTGCCTCCTCCCGGGCAGCACTTGCAGGTTCACTACTTGGTCTCTGAAGGGAGTCGTAGGAACCTTAGGCACGTATCCCGGCCGTGGTCTTAGGATCACATGAGTGTTTGCCGGACCGAACTCCAGGCAAGTGTCGCTAACAGAGAACGCTTGCAGGTCCCTGACCCTCTTAATGGAGGCGAGCGCAATCAGCAGGGCCGTCTTCAGGGAGAGGACCCTGAGTCCAACTGATTCTAACGGCTCAAAGGGAGGTCTCTGAAGGCCCAAGAGGACCACTGAGAGATCCCAGGAGGTGAACAGGCTTGGCCGGGAGGGATTTAACCTCCGGGCGCCTCTTAGGAACCTGATAAATAAGTCGTGCTTATACAAAGACTTGCCGTCTACTGCGTTGTGGTGGGCCGCGATAGCAGCTACGTACACCTTCAAGGTGGAAGAGGACAGCCTCCCCTCCAACCTAACTGCGCACCTATGTGGGTCTTCAGCCCAGAAAGAACACCAATTTGCAAAAAAGCGCCACTTCAGGGCGTAAAGTTGCCTGGTAGAGGGAGCTCTGGCTTGGTTCATCGTGTCTACGACAGCAGATGGTAGATCAGCTAGATCAGATCAGGCAGAATTGAGACGTGGAAATACGCGTCCTTCAGGTCTACCGCTGCGAACCAATCTAGATGCCGATAGTCCAAGATTGGTCGTAAGCCGCCACCTTTCTTGGGTACGATAAAGTAAGGGCTGTAGAAAACATTCTTCATCTCGGTTGGAGGGACAGGCTCTATCGTGTCTTTGAGTAAGAGGGTCGTGATTTCCGCACGCAGGGATTTGGCATGTTCGCCATGTACTTCGCCGCGGACATCCCCGAAGAAGGGGGGGGGGGGCCTGTCAAACTGAATTGCGTAACCAAGTCGAATGGTCCTGGCCAGCCTGCGTGACGGGTTGGGAAGTGAAAGCCACGCGTCCAAACTCCGCGCTAGGTGCACTAAGCTAGGAAAAAAATAGTTAAGAAATAGCTCTTTTACTGATAATGTGAGCAAATGAAATGAATTCAACAAAAGATTCTCCTCCCGGCCCTCCACCGGGGGACGGAGTGGTCTGCTTACCAGCTCCGGAGCTAACGTCTTGGTCTCCGGGTCGATTGTCTCAGGAGCACCTGGGAGCCTTCCGGGTCCTTAAGGGGGTCTGTGAGACGGGGGGCGTGTGCTTCCTGCAGGGTGCTAGGCCTGGGTTGAGGCGGAGCAGGGTGGCGGCGTCCACCTGGGGAAAAGGCGTGTACCCGTGGGCCGCTCCGCCTTCGAGGGTAGTGAGAACGGATGAGCAGGTGGCTTTGTGACGAGTGGAGAGGGGTGCCCTCCATGAAGTCGTCAGCTCATAATGCACCTCCGGGAAAAACGGGACCTGGGGGGGGCGTGGATAGGCAGACCGGCCGTGAGGCGAGCTGCTGTTGCCTCAAGCACGGACGGGAGTCAACGAGCGTGCCGGGGGGCGGGTGGTCCAAGGGGACGTACCCGGTGGAACCACACATGCTGCCGTCCCCAGATCGCCTCCATCACCAGCCGCATCGTCCTCAATCCCGTGGGAAGAAGGAGCGACGCATGGGGCGGCTGGAGTGGCGTTCCTTCGGTTGAAGGAAAGCCACGACCACAACGTTGCCATGGTCATGTTCTCGCAGTGAGAACATGAACCATCCACAAACGCTGCCTCGGTGTGATCGCACCCCAGACACACGAGACAACGCCTGTTGTCACTCTTTTAACGATAAACTCTTTTAAGTTTTGTGCTGTCGAAGTGCCCAGGGGCAAACTGCACTGCCTTGCAGAGAAGGAGAAAGCCGCTGAAGTGAGCAGAATCATCTCAGAGGAAGAGGAACAGGTGTGTGACTCACAGCTCACTGCATACACGACCATAGGCTCCGAAGAACATTTGTGAATGAACTAGACGTATTTCCCCGCCTTTATACCTGTATGACCGGGGGCGGGGTATGCAAATACTGTCTGCCAACTTCTCATTGGCCTTTTTTCATAGATCAGAGTCATATTCGGTGCTCAAGAGAGACCCCTAGTGTCGCTTCTTCGACACAATGTCGAAGTGAGAGACAGACGGGGAATGAGGTGTTTGGCAGAATGACAGCCTCAGTCACCATACTGCCTAACATCTCCTTTATGTGTTCCAGTGAGGAAAGGATAACAAATGGGTTTAGAACAACATAAGGGCGATTCAGTTATAACAGAATTTCCATTTTCTGGTGAACTATCTTTAATTCAGCATTTTTATGGCAAAACAAGCTGGCATTGATATAACTTTCAAAAGTTATACAAATATATAATTAATACAATTTCTAGAAATCAATTCACACATATAATATTTATGGAATTCATTTTATTTTAGACAGATGGGGAAAATAAAAAGGCTAAAGAAGCAGTGCAATCCAACAAAAACAGGAACATTTGTCCCAAGGACTACTTTTTCTTTACTGAAAATTAGCAGAATTATTCCGCATTGGGTACTCGCCCTGAAACGGACACCCTGACGATATAAAAGGGGTTTGAGGCAGTGGGGTGTCAGAAATATTTAAGAATCAGTTTCTGTCTCACACACTTGCCAATACCATTACGATGGGGTTTGGATCAGCACCAGAGAAAGGATGGCAGAAAGATCACACAGGCCACAGAGTGTATGTGGCATATGGTGTAAGTGTGGGAAAGTGTCCACTGTGTTTTTACATAATGTGTGTTTTGAAGAGTTTAGTGTGTAATCCGTTCAGACATGATAGCTTCAGGACATGCTAAATTAAGATCAGAGCAGACCAGATGCTGGCTAATAGATTAATTTTTTTATTTGACATCCCCCCACTCCCTTTCTTCTTTCACTCTCTTACCTTGTCTCTAATCTTTCTTTATGAATTTATTTTTCTTTCATTCTTGGCAACAATACAAACACACAATAAAGACACAACACAATACCCTGACATCTGTTGGACCATTCAGAGGCACTTTATTATTTCAACTACATTATGGAGACATTTACTGTTTCAAAAACTGTGATAAAAAATTGTTGCTCAACTGTTAAAACATAACACTAGCAACAACATATTCACAACATTTTGCTATCAAATGTTCCCGTACTCTGACATCGGCAAAGTGGCATATATCATCACAATTCTTTTCATCTATTAAATGCCTGTGACATAACTGATAGCATGTTAAGACACTGGTTCTTGTCCCTTAGAAACCAGGATGAAATTGTGTTTATATAATCATGATGGGTGCCATTCAGGGATTGCATTTTAAGATTAAATGTTTGCTCCACTGATGGTTAAGTTTAGGGTTGAGGTTTGGTTTCATTGTATGGTTATTATAATATGCATAATATGAATTCCAATTGACTTTATAACATAATTTACAACTAAAAACAATGCGCTTTACAACTCGCTTTTGGTGCCACTCTCTGGACATTTTACCCAAAAACTGGAGCTCACACGTGTCCATACTTTCAACATAATTTCTAGCTTTGACCACTGAGTACAGTTGTTTAAAGTTTGATAAGCTCAGACTGATTTCAACTGAAGAACTTTCGACCAAATGTCACTGAATTCACATTGAGAACACTCTTCTAGCAATGGTAAGACTGTAAATTTGATTCCCAGGGATTACATATACCAATAAACTGTGCTTGCACAGTAAATTGCTTTAGATCAAAACATCTGCAAACATAAAGACACTTTAGGTCTTTTTTTTCATTTTGGTTTGTTCCAGTTGCCCTTGTTACATATAATTATGCAAATGATTGCACTTGATAAGACAAGAAAATAAAGCTTTTATTTTGGTGTTCTGATTTTGAAGCAGAATTCAGAGTTAAGGTCAGATTAAAGAAAACATCAAATTACAAGATTACTAATAAATGAAAGACGAAAAACAAAAGGCATGCCTCGATTTAGGCATTTATTAAGAACAAATAGATGCATTAAAGTTATTTTAGGTGAATGTCTCATGACTATGATTAAAGCAATGTTATACTGCTGGAACTGGAGTTCGAATATCCTTTTAAGATGGATGTTTGTAAAATCCAGTGGATTTAAAAATGTGTCTTTTAGTTGTCTTTGGTAAAACAGATGGTTTCATTCTTGATAAATATATGTCAATTAATATTTAGAACTCTTAGCATAAGTTATTTAAGCCTTTCACTATTTCAACATATGTATTTAAGTCAAGGACTCTTCCTCCAATATCTCTGTCAGGTCAGGCGGCACAAAAATTAACTACAACTAAAGCATTTTTTCCTCAAGGTAAAACTAACATTACTGCTGAATATGCAGAGTTGGGGAAATTCTAGGCCAGGGATTTTTAAACCCTAAAGATCTATTTGCTCATCATTGGTTTCATCCTTTTACTTTGGAAGATTAAATGGTCTTAAATGGCTTGGGAGCTTCATCATTTCATCAGAGAGTTCAGGGCTGTTATTTAGTGCCTAATTGTGGTTTCATTTACCTTGGGGAGATCATTAACAGAAATGTTACTCTAGCAAAGCCCACACAGACTGCTTAAATCCATGCTGAACTATTATATAGATATGAGGCTTGTAAATTATAGATAATTTCCTATTTGTACATGAAAATTGTGGTTTGAATAAATCAGAGAGACAGAAAGACAAAGACAGAGAAATGAAGAAAGATTAATGAAAAAGCAAGAAAAAAGAGGGAAGGTAGTCAACGGAGGACATGTGCGTTCCCATGGAGATGTAGGTGTCATTGATCTGTGTTGCCATGGAAAATTGACTGCTTGTATGTGTATGCCAACCTTAAATTACATGATAATCACAGATAGTCACTTTGATTTGCAATAATTCTGGTCTCATTATTTGTATTGAACAAAAAATGTTTTAGGTAAACCGTAGCAAAGTTGTCAGTGTTGATATCTATTTTAAGAACAAGCGTTACATTTCTGAAGATTTTAGCATGGAGTTTGGCTGACGTGTGCTGTCATTTTAAATACATTTCAAAATAACAAACCCTACTCTATGTATGGGGAAGTGAGCTATCCGTGAGCTTGTCTTCATTATTAATTTTACTGAAGTAGAGATAGAGACCGGGACATCGTGAGAATGCATTAGCGATGAAATGAGCACTCACTGCAGGAATGCCACAGCAGTTCACAGCTCATGAATCATTACTGAGAAGCCCCTTCATTACACCTGCCAATCAAAACAACAGGTGACGAGCTCTTCAAAGTGCATTCCTATTGGTACATTTGATCATGTTTATGCAACGCTGACGTACTTAAATGCCCAACCACATAATACAAATCTCCTTAAATGTGAATTGTGCAATTTCTCCAGCACTAGCCTCAACATATGTGTGTTTAGTGCATTGATAAGCAGCTGCAGTGTGTTCGGGATTTTGCTAGAGTGTTCTGTATGGTTGTTAGGGATTGAACAGTACCAATTCAAAAGAGCCCATCACCAACTCTCTATGATTTCTCTTCCTTTACAAATCATTCAGAAGGTATAGGTTTATCCCTGAATTGGCCACAACCATAAAATTCATTGGCTTATTTCTTTTGATAGGTTTTTGGCATGAAGGTCTCTAGATTTTACATGTAAAATTTGTGTAAATCAGACCAATTGTCTTGGAAGATTTTTAAAAAGTAGATTTTTCAAAAATCTCAATAGTGGTCAGAATCCCTAAAAAATCTCCCCTGACAGATATTTTCTTTCCAATTTGGCAGTAATTTTTCCACTTTTTCAAACTGCTTGGACCCTGATCATTTCTGTTAGCATCTATATTTAACCCATTTTATAGTGCAACACTTGAAAATTAAACATGGGATCACAGGATGTGTCACATGAAAAATTATTTTAGAGCGAAAAATGGTAAACAAATGTGGCGTGCTGTCCGTGTTTGAGTTGAATCTCGAATCAAATCAGAGCTCTTAGATTCCCCCTGTGTACGTGGAGCTATGGACTGGCTAAAGGTGGAGATGGGGAGGAGGAGGGATGCTCAAAAGGCATCATAGGAGAGGTAGGAGAACTACAGTTTAGATAACACTTGAAAGTGATTGATTAATGGGATTATATGAACAAACACCTCCCGATCTTGCGTTAGGAACTTCAATTCACTACTTCACTTGATCATATAATCTTAGAGTGAAAAATGGTAAACTAATTTGCCGTGCTGTCCATGTTTGAGTTGAATCTCGAATCAAAACAGAGCTCTTAGATTCCCCCCAAAATAATTAGAGAGCCTTGAATGGACTTCGAAGGGTAAGACATAAATAGGAGCTTGGGAATATTATATCCTCCCAAGAACGAGCTGGGCGACCATGGATGCGGAGGAGGATCGATAATAGCAAAAACTATGGCATCCTCCTGCAGGCAAATTATATATTAAACATTTCTAGTTGCAGATGCAAAAAATTAAGCATTTCTGTATGTGGACTCATCCTCGTGCATTGATCTGAAAAATAAACATGTCCTATTGCGGAGGCATCCTCGTGCGATTATTATTGGTTTTGGAGGCAACCTCGTGCGATAGTCTGAATAGGTTAAGTATTTTTAGTTGCAGAGGCATCCACGTGCAATTATTTGAATAGGTAAAATATTTTTATTGTTGAGGCATCCTCACACAGTGGTCTGAAAGGATAAACTATTTCTAATCGCAGAGGCATCCTCATGCAGTGCAGGGTTTCCCGCAGCACTTTGAAACTAAGGCGGCCACCTAAGCAACACACGCCTGCCGCCTTAACTACGTCGTCAAAAAAATATATATGAGCGATATTCGCCGTGTTACTCTGTCCTGTTTTCTCCCTTTCCATCTTTAAATATGTGATAAGCCTTCGTGTTCGCTTCAGTCTTGTTATCAGCGCGTTCTTCCTAGTGGCGCCGGCGTGTGTGTGTGTGTGTGTGTGTGTGTGTGTGTGTGTGTGTGTTCATCTGAGCCTCATTGGTCTGTCACTGCTCGTCAATGTCAGAATATCTGAGATGACCAATCAAATCAAAGTAGGCGGGCTTTATGTTCACAGCGCAAATTTTAGCAGAGCGACTCGGCCGCTTCAGTTTACTGGTCGGTCAAGTGCTAGATAAGATGTAAGTTGCTAAACTAAACATTTGCTATTTGACTGTTTTTAGGTCATAAATGTTATTTATGAAAATATGCATAAATGGTCCACTCGTAAAAGAGTGCAATTACCGAAGGGCCCTTGAAATGTTTTTTTCTAAACCAAGGAGGATAGCCTGTAGCGATGCTAGGTGTCAGCTCTGCCATAAGCAGTGATTGTAATAAGATTTGCACATTTTGACGGACTATTAGATGTAATGTTATTACCTTGACAAACTAATACATCATTAAAAAGATATGACTCAAGCTTCAGTATTTGTCTTAATTTGTGTCAGGAGTTATGCAATCCCCCCACCACCTTAACTAACAAATTTTCTGCGGGAAACCCTGCAGTGGATTGAAAAAATATATTATTTCTAATTGTGGAGGCATCCTCACTCAATGATCTGAAAAGATAAAATATTTCTAATTGCGGAGGCATCCTCACGCAGTGGTCTAAAAAGAAGTGTTGCTTCTCCCGACTGTCACGACCATAGGACTGACAGATGGGCATTCTTAATGGTTGGATGGTTGGCTGGAAGTTCTTACATTGCTTAGAGATTGTAATGATTGTAACTGGGCTGAGAAAGAGATAAGATTTCAATCCGGCCATACAACGGCTTGGTTATAGTCATCAATAAAGAGAGGATCCAGGGGGACCTTGGCTCTGTTTCTTCTGTATGAAGAATAGAAGAAGAGAGATTGAAACAGATGGATGGGTGTGGGTATGTTGAAAATATAGATGAAGTGTCCGTGTCTTGACTGGTCTGTTTTACTTTGTTTGAGGGCTGAGCTTTTTGAATGCCTTTGATCTGAAGGGAGATTTGAGGGTTAATTATTTCTGAGCATGGGTGACCATAAATTAATTTATGGAAAAAATGAGTACCGCAGAGGTACGTTTATACCGACCCGGGCACGATATGTTTGAAATGAGACAGAAATGAAATGAAAGTTGTGTTGAATGTGAAACTGCTTTTCCAGAAAGTCCAGTAGGTCTGGAGAGAATTGAGGGAGACAGCATTAAATATTGATTTGGTTGAAATATGATGCAAGTAGTTGAGGGAATGATTTACTGGATGATCAAATCTGAAAATGGAAGCAAAGGCGTTGGGAAGGGGTCTGTCTATGGAGACAATGTTCTGAATTTCTGCTAGAATTTGGATACGGATACTTGCTCCTAAGCAAGAAGGAAGAAGAGAGGAATTTGGATGAGAAAAATATTGGTGAGGCACTGCCGTGGAAGGCAGCATTTGGTTAGCCCAAGGGAAAAATAGGAAAGAGGGCTTGAAAGAGCCATTTGAGGAGGTATGTGGGGATTTGAGATGGCAATTCTTTGGTAGAATACTGTGGAAGGAGTGTCAACAGGAAAGGTTGGAGGTGGGTAGAGAAAAGGGGAAACTGAGAGATTAAGGCAACCTGTGGGGGAGGAGCGCTACGATGCTACAGCGGGGCATTAGCTGATTGGAGCAGAGCTTGAGCGTGCGCTGGTGCTGTTTGTTGAGAGGAAGTAGTGACCATTTTGATGGCTGTGGAGGCCTGAGCTGAATGGCGAATGGACGTATTAGCTGGTATTTGAAGTGATTCTGGAGTAACGTCAGGTGGTTAGATATCTGAGGCTGCTAAAACATGACACAGACCATTTACTGTCCATTTGACTATGGGAGCGATGTAATTAGTTGTTCAGTTTAGAGGTATTGTAAACTGGGGAGTAGAGCTAGATTGCCGTGTCAGTTGAGGTTGTAGCCTCTCGGGTTGAGGAGAATACATGGCTTCCTGTACATGTGTAACAAGATGCTCGAAAAAAATCATAGGAGAGGTAGGCAAGCTACAGTTTATATAGCACTTGTACATGATTGATTAATATGCTCCTCCCGAACTTGCGTTATGAACTTCAAACAATAAATGTCCATAGCTCAAACAGTGTGGGATGAGTTACGTACCAAAGTTCAATACTTCAGTTGAAGGGTTTGTTTGAGCAATAGTGGTGTTTGGGTTAGCAAGCACACTAATAATTAATGTTTTTGAACAAGATTTCTGAACACTTCCCCCATCTGCCATTGGTCAGATAAACCGATTGTGCCACCCCAAACTTATGCCATTGGTCAAGCCAATGTTTCTTTGTCGGATTGGTCAGAATGCTCAAACATGTTTTGAAAGCACAGAGCCACAGAATTTACACTATGAGGTGTAATCAACCAACAAATGGCTTACTTGTATTTGTCAATCCACATAAAGAAAATGAAATAAACCACATCACCGTCACAGTGCCCTGAAAAGTAAAAAGCTTAAATTTTTTGACTATTTTGTACTATAGCACTATTCTTTGCAAACTATTGGATAATGCAATGGCCTACATATTACTGCAAGGTACTATCACAGTAACACTTGAACTACTTTTTCGTGTCAGGTAGCGTACTGTAATGGTCCTCTCTGTTTTCTTTATGAGAGTGCTGCAGGACAGTTTTATAGCACAGTGACCGATCCACTACCACAAATCATTGACCCTGACTCTGTCATCTCTCATTCAACACTAATGATTCTCATAGTCTGTGGAGTTTCCAGTGTATGAGCAGTCTGTTTCACAAATTCATTAAAAGCTCATGCAGCTCATACAGACTAAGATTGCAGCATTTCTCAGTTTAATAATCACACTAAGCCATATCATGATTTTAATTTGATTAGTTGTGCATTTCAGCGTAAAAAGAGTAACAGAGCACAAGCTCAAATATGTGTGTAAGCATTTGAAAGCAGTCATGTGTCAGTCATAATGTACGCTGGTACCTGATAGAGTCAGTTCTCTGTACTATCGGTATTTTAGAATCAATGGTATCGTTATGTCTTTATTATTTCAGTACCGACTTGGTACAAAAGTACTGGTACTTGTGCATAAATACAGGCCGTTGATATTAGTGACATAAAGTGGGATCCATCTGGCAGACAGATGCACTTTTGGGTGATGTTATGTGAACTCCTGCTGAAGTAGGTCTTTCTCAATGCATTTTTTTATTCTTCTGATATTCCAGCATGCATAAATATGATGACAGGCTTGTGTTGTATTTGGCAGATTTGTTTTGCAGCTTGAGGAAGGTGTTTGTGTCTCAGCGCTTGGTATGAGGTTGAAACATTATGTATGTGGCATGCTGTTGATTTCGGGCTGTGATTACATTGATGGAATGCTTTATTTTGCTGTGCACCATGTGTGGCAACAGAGCAAAGAGGCAGCGGTGATGTTTTTGTGTGATCCGTGCTGAAATGAGCGATAACACAAAAGAAAAGAAGTGTAATTAAACAACTGAGATGAGAGAAGGGAGGTTCTCTCAGGTGCTTTACTCCAAGAAAGAAAGAAAGAAAGAAAGAAAGAAAGAAGTGTGTCAGTTTCAGTTTTCAGCCCAGTGTGTACAGAATATATATTTATATATATAGTCGTTTAGGACATCTACTTTGTGCATGTCGCGAGTAATTTTTCCAACAATTGCTTACAGATTGTTTCACTTTTAATTGACTGTATCACAATTCCAGTGGGTCAGAGGTTTACATGCAGTAAGTTAACTGTGCCTTTACGCAGCTTGGCAATTAGCTTCTGATAGGCTAATTGGAGTTAATTGGGGTGTACCTGTGGATGTATTTTAAGGCCTACCTTCAAACTCAGTGCCTCTTTGATGACATCATAGGAAAATCAAAATAAATCAGCCAAGACCTCAGAAAAAAAAAAGTCCTCCACAAGCAATTTGGGAGCAATTTCCAAATGTCTGAAGGTACCACATTAATCTGTACAAACAATAGTACTTAATAGTTTATAATAGTATAAACACCATGGGACCATGCAGCATCATACCACTCAGGAAGGAGACACATTCGGTCTCCTAGAGATTAACAGTTTGGTGCGAAATGTGCAAATCAATCCTAGAACAACAGCAAAGGTCCTTGTG
The DNA here is from genome assembly GCF_025860055.1 of Xyrauchen texanus. NCBI lineage: Eukaryota > Metazoa > Chordata > Actinopteri > Cypriniformes > Catostomidae > Xyrauchen > Xyrauchen texanus. The sequence continues at coordinate 13,113,059 of NC_068297.1, read as the reverse complement.
AAGATGCTGAAGGAAACAGGAAGACAAGTACCTATATCCACAATAAAACAATTCCTATATTGACATAACCTGAGAGGCTGCTCAGCAAGGAAGAAGTCATAAATCCGCCATAAAAAATCCAGAATACAGTTTGCAAGTACACATGGGAACAAAGATCTTCAAAGATCATCTCAAGATATCAGCCAGGAAGTCGGGTCTTCCAAATGGACAGTGACCACAAGCATACCTCAAAGTTGTGGCAAAATAGCTCAAGGACAACAAAGTCAATGTTCTGGAGTGACCATCACAAAGCTCTGACCTCAATCCATTTGTTGGCAGAACTGAAAAAGCATCTGCGAGCAAGGTGGCCTAAAATCCTGACTCCGTTACACCAGTTCTTTCTGGAGGAATGAGCCAAAATTCCACCAACTTATTGTGAGAACCTTGTGGAAGGCTACCCAAGATGTTTGAACCAAGTTAAACAATTTAAGGGCAGTGATACCAAATACTGTATGTAAACTTCTGACCCACTTGGAATGTGATGAAAGAAATATAAGCTAAAATAAATAATTCTCTCAACTATTATTCTGACATTTCACATTCTTAAAATAAAATAGTGATCATAACTAACCTAAGACAGGGAAAGTTTTATATGATTCAATGTCAGGAATTGTGAAAAACTGAGTTTAAATATATTTGGCTAAGGTGTATGTAAACTTCTGACTTCATATGTATATTGAACTTCCCTCTAAAAAAAAGTGAGTACATTTTCTGTAAATTCTACAACTTTATGCAACATTATAATGTCTGTTAAGTGCGTCCTGGCAATGCTCTGAAACACTGTTGTGCTCTTGACAGCCAACTTTGTACACTTTTTCCAAGACCATTTATATCTCAGATATGTACACAATAAAACAATAGATCCAAGTTCCTACTTCCCTGTTAATCAATAGCCTCTTTTATTACCACTCCAATGCTCAATTCACAAGGATAATATGTATCCCATGTCAGCAGTGCAATTGTGAATAAAAATGTTAAGTAACACAAATTCTAACTGCTTGAATCTCATCTCATAAATTAACTATGCACTGGATTCTTAATTAAATCTTCTGCCTGAGTCTTGCAATATAAAAAGTTGAGGGGTAAAATAAAATTAAAAATGAAAGGGAATAGAGACTAGTTGTACACATAACATCTGTTGTGTCAATGAAAAGGCATGAACAACAAATAACTCTGTTTCATTCACTTATTTTTTTCTCTCTCTTAATGTCTTCTTTCATGTTTCCCCACTCCCGACTAAACGTAACTGAGGGCAGCTTTCATTTTCGTTAACCCTTTAAACCATGCATATCATATTTAATACATGATTTTATAAAGCCCTTGTAATATAATTTCCAAAATGCTTGGTCAAAATCTTTTAGGGCTGTCGATTTAACGCGTAAATTCAGTGCGATTAATTTGATTAAAAATAACGTGTTAAAAAAACGCAATTAATCTCAATGCCCCCGGACCGTAATAAGGAAGATTCCTGAGAAATGCAAGCTTGTAGTACCACCTGTTTACTCCAGAGGGCAGTAAGTGAAACTTCAGCTGTATGGGCAACACACAGTTTATACAGTGAACAAAACAACCATCAAGCAGACAGAACAACACATACATGCATTACATTCTTCGTTCAAAACCACTTTATGGAGCGCAAATTTGAACTATGGGATCTCAAGCTGTGTTCTAAGTATTAAACTATATTTAACTTGACACAGTGACCTAAAACATTTATGTTTAAGACGCAACGCACCCCGAGATGCTACACAAGCAAACAAGTCCTCATTATTGAAATTCTGTTTAGTGAGGCTTGTGGCACATAAATTACATAAAATACTTTACCTTTAAATACATCTGTTTTTAAATATATATTAACACTGTAAATCAACTGCTTCCCCATAACTCCCTGCATGGTAGAAATGTGCTAGGATATAAAATATATTTTTTAGATATATATATGACAATCACAAAAGTTGATTGTGGACATGGTAGCTGTTTTAGAAAACAAACTCAGAGCAGACAGCACACTTTGTTCCCCCCTTTCTCAGTAGACCATGCTATTCTAATCCCAAACAATGTAGCCTCTTTGACCAGAGAATGCCATCAGCCTCATCCTATCTTGGGATAGTGGCTGGGTAATGTTCCATGCATCATTAAAGAGGGAAGCAGACTAAAGCTCCTGCTGGCGAGAGAGAGAGAGAGAGAGAGAGAGAGAGAGAGAGAGAGAGCAAGAGAGAGAGAGAGCAAGAGAGAGAGTGCAGTGAACTTACTTAGTCCACCGATCAGAGGCCATCCTCCCTTCATTGGTACTGACCTACATTGTTTAGGTTTCTGACCCATATGGATGGTGTAAAGCTCAGCCCCAGGGGGCCTGACAGCTGAAGTAAACTCATATTATGATCAGAATCTGATCTCTTTGACATGTTCACTACCCAAACCGGGTGGTATGAACACAATTTACTGGGGAAAGGGAGATTTTTTTTGACTGCTCAAAACCTCTATTTCCCTCCTATCCCCTACAATTTAACTCCAGAACACGCTGTTTGTTTTTAGCATAACAATAGCAAAGAAAGGCATGGAACAACTGCAAACGTAGGCAGTTCTTTAATGAAGATGGGCATTTTCACCAACAAGCCAAGACACTAGGCTGGGATATGCATACAGTAAATTACATACTACATTCAGATTTACTCTTTTACAAAAGCTATAGAGATGAAGCCGGAAGTACATTACAGCAGCTTTGCAAAGTTTATTTTTTTACATGCAGTATAAATAAGGCATACATTAGGCTACACTTATGTAAGTTTATATTACAAGAAATGGATTACATTAATTAATTACAATAAGGTAAAATAACAATATTCTTCAACATATACTGTCACAACCCAGATAGCAAAAAATGTCCGCACAGCTTCTTTTTGCCGCCGACCCTAAGCTGTTGGCTATAGGTGCGTCCCACTGGCGGGGATGAAACGTTTGCCGGCGAATTCGTCACTCCCATTTCTTGCGAGATGCCGCCCGCAAAAAGCTGGCGGGCCGCCTGCTTCATTTTCTCTGGCGTTGCCTCCGGCTAATCGACCGCGGCCGGCTGGCGGCAAGCCGCTTTGAAATACAAGGACAGCGTAGACTCTCAAAATCGACCAGCCATGTTGGCTATTATTATTTTTTGCTCCAAAGCCATTAGGGTTTATAACATAGTCTTGACTCTTGATTCCATGATAAGGTAAGGTTTAGGAAATTACATTTAAATTACTTTGAAACTCTGAAGCGATTATACAGTAATATATGTAAAATATATTGAATTATTTTATGCACTTAGGTGAAAATTGTTTACATTTCTTTGACTGATGCACATTTGAGACATGCACCAATAAACCAAAAAGAATTCCTTTTGTAAAACTTACTTGGCAATAAATATCTTTCTGATTCTGATTAGGTTTTAAAATAGATATTTAATTCATGGTATAAACAATTTAGCAGAATAAGTTGATGAAGTTAGACTTTTCACCAATGCCTGACTATCAGTGAACAGTGAAAGACATCTGCAACATGGCCAAAATCTTATATTTTTTTTATTAATTTGCAACCATGGTGATATCTATCATAAACATGAAAATCCCTGTTTTGACATGAAGGATAAACTCGATGAAAAAGCGAAATTATCCTCTGGTTTCACAGATGCGCAGAAATTTCGTTTATGTCTTTAAATTTTTTCCAACCTCGATTTTTTTTTGTTGTTATTTTACCTTTTACAGGTAAGGGATTCATTTGCAATTATTGACTGTAGAAGTGTTTAAGAACGTGTTAAAGTCCCTGTAAAGGCAATAAAAAAAAAATCTTAAAAAAGGGGATAAAAATTGCTAAAACACATTACAAAGACTGTGAACTGTGGAGTACTGAATAGCCTACGTGCACAAGCATAGTGACGAACTTCCGCTGTCGCCAGAAATCGGCATATCTTTTTACGGTTTACTTGCGCGTCGCCCAAAATGTCTGTTTTTACTCGATGTCTCCAGGATCTTCCGAAAATTTGTGTCAGCGATGTTCATCGCATTGTTGATGCCTGGTCCCCTGTTCCGACAAGCAAGAGGGACAAGGGCTTTAAACTCTACATATCGAGTTATCTGCACAATTACAAGGGTAAGTATTTTAATCTAATGTGATGTGCCGGCAGATAGCGGCTAAGCTAGTTCGCCACATGTTCATTTTTAATGTGACGTTAGTATAGAAGCTTGTTTTTTCTTAGTTTTAAAGCAGACTGTTTGTTACTTTTTGTGATACTTGTAATATCAATTATATTAACTTGCTCTCCTCTCAGTTTCTAATAAAGATCAGGGCACAGGTGAAGTCACTGTCAGGGCATTGTGTTACAGGTCCATGAGGAAAATGGTTTGAGTGTATGGTGAAGCTAGAATTGATAAGACCGCAGTTATAGGCTTGTTACTTTAATAAGTAACAATGCCCGATGTTCCTGGGGACTCGGGTAAGGTTATTCATGTTTAATGTAACTCAAATTAAAACAGTTATTGTTGGCAGGTAAGTTTTCCTTGCGCACAATTATTTTCAATTTCTAGAATGGATGTGTACTTAATCCATTTGTGGTGGGACTACATGAATCATTTTGTTGACTACATGTTTCATATATATATATATATATATATATATATATATATATATATATATATATATATATATATATGTATATATATATTCAGCCGAAATGCTGAAGTAGTTCGTTTAAAGCCTTTTGAAGCTATTTCCTAGATTTAGTAGTGTAATAGTATGAGCAATCACGTAGTGCTGTTGTATGTAAACACTGACTGACTGACTGACTGACTGACTGACTAAATTCATGCCACATAACTGGCTCATATTACACACAAAAATGATCTTTCGCCACCACCTGCTGGCTAACATATGTAATGTCAAAAAAATACATGTAAAGAGACACACATACAGTAGCTCTTAAAACATCTGCACTGCTCTTACACTTTAGTATATAATGGCATGAACACAAACGAAGAGAAAAAGCTGCATAACCTTCATGGTACCTTGTATGATGAATCATCTTGATGGAATGGCCCATCTTCCTGAAATTCTTACTACTTCTCCCTCATACGCTCTTTCTTTTCCTCTCCCTGGCGAGAAACCATCAAATCAACTTTTTGAGCAGTCCTTGAAAACTGTTGTTTACAGTCTGTCTTTGATATGGTTAGTTTTAGCCTCAAATAAACTAATTAGCCAATAAACAGGAAACACAAGATGTGCACACTTATTGTATTGAGCGAATGTCTTCCAATTCAATAAAAGGTCACTCTAGAGTTACTAGAATTATCTCTGAGCACAGCAGACCATTACCACAACCTCACTCAAGTTCACTCAAGCAGGCCCAGACATCTCCCTATTTGGCCATTTCAGACAGGCTAACACCATTAAGACAGACTAACACAACACAAGAGACTAATACCACTCTGGCTGACACCATTAAGACTAGCAAAAACCACTCAGGCAAGGTAATGCTGCATACAAATTACTCTACAATTGCTCGCGTGTTCTATACTTGAAGGTAACACTGTTAGCTGTAAGTTTACTGTAAGTTTATATTCATACTGACTGACAAAAAACGAGACGTTGTGACACTAGGGGTCACCCTTGGGAGCCCAGACATCTCTGATCTTTGAGAAAAGGCCAATGAGATTTGGCATGTGGGATTTGCCATTGTGTGTGTGGGGGAGAATGTCTGTAATGTGCCGTAGATCCAACAGCCTTTCAGAGAGAGATGAATGGAACAGCAGGAGGAATTCAGATCTGTGAATACGTCCGCTCGGCTCCGAAGAAGAAAATCTGAGTGTGTGTTTGCAACGGCACTCCTTTTAAACCCGTATGTCCGAGGGAATGGCAAGCAGATCCCACACACCAATTCTCATTGGCCTTTTCTCAAAGATCAGAGATGTCTGGGCTCCCAAAGGTGACCTCTAGTGTCAACTCATCAACACAATTTCGAGTGACTGACAGATACGGAACTGATGTTAACAATTGGTGAAGTGTGGAGTACATTTTAGAGAAGCATGGGGCAAAATATCTTAGTTGTTGATATGAAGATAACTTAAACTCTTGAATGGTTGTGAGCCTTGAAAGGCGATTAATTTGTCATATGCATAAAACACTTTTTTTAATCCTTGACATTGAGATAAAAAAGGCAATGTAAAAAAAATATGTAATTTACAAAAAAACAAATCTGATTTGCTGGTGTATGAAATTGCAAAAAGAGAGAATGGAGAGCCTTTATAGAGCATAAATAGTGTCAGTGAAGATGACATGAGCCACAAGTAACTGAATTCTTTCTCATTTCATTTTTTATGTTTATATATATTTGTATATATTAGGGCTGTCAATCGATTAAAATGTTTTATCAAATTAATTATATGGTGTCCCGATTAATTAATCGCGATTAATCGCATATACAGATATTTGCTGAAAGCCCCTCATATAACAATAATTCAATATATAATTATGAAATAATGATACATAGTTATCTTTAAATATATCATCAGATAATTAAAATGCATTACATTCTTGTGGCAGAATAGGTAATAATTGATAAGACAATACAAAAAGCAGCTTTAGAATACAATGTATTGTTTGCTACCATATTATTGATCATAAGTCAATCATTGGCACACAGTTCACAGCAATCTATTTTGCAAATTAATTTGTCAAACAGTTTGAGGTTTATTATGAGAGCTTGTTTAAGGGCCTGTCAATGTACACCTCCGTCAGACATGCTTGTGTAGCGTCTCGGGTGCGTTGCATCATAAACATAAAATTTTTAGGTCACTGTGTGAAGTTAAATATAGTTTAATACTTAGAACACAGCTTGAGATCACTTAGTTCGAATTTGCGCTCCATGAAGTGTTTTGAACGCAAGAACGTAATGTGTTTTCTTCACTGTATAAACGGCACATTGCCACACTGAGTAGGTGGATGGAGTAACACACACAAAACCACAAATATAGCCAAGTCAGAACCCAAAGAGCATCTGTCTACCTGTCAGGCCGAGCTTTGTTATTTTCAAAAGAAAAGGAAGGAAAATGTCAATAAAGGTCCTGAGATCTAGTGTGAGGTTGGAGAAACCCTGCTGACTCTCACTACTGAGTTTCATCTCGTTGTTTCATGCAATAGGAACAGCATACAAAAAGCCCCCAAATACACAATTTATGCTTCTGACATTCCTTAAAGGCATAGATCACCCAAAAATAAAAATAAAATTGTCATCCTTTTCTCTCTCTTATGTTTTTTCAAACTGTATGGCCTACAGTTAGGCAGAGTGTTAAAGGGGTAATTCACCCAAAAAGGAAAATGTTCTCATCATTTACTCACCCTTATGCCATCCCAGATGTGTAAGACTTTCTTTCTTCAGGAGAACAAAAACAAAAAATTTTTGAAAAAACATTTGCTCTGGCGATCCATACAAGTGAACAGTGATCAGACATTTGCAGCTTCAAAAATAACATAAAGGAAACATATAATTAATTTATATGATTCCAGCATTTATATTCATATCTTCAGAAGCAATGCAATAGGTATGGGTGAGAACCAGAACCATATTAAAGTCCTTTTTTATTCTAATTCTCCACTTTAACTTTCACTTTCAGATGTGAAAGTGAAACTAAACAGGCACCACATGTGATTTTCAGATGTAAAATGAAAGTGGAGATTTAGGAGATCTATTTTATTCTGAAGATATGGATTTAACCACTAGAGACATTTTGATTACTTTTATGTTTTCTTTATGTGATTTTTGGAGCTACTGTACAAAGGTTTGATCACCATTCACTTGCATTGTATGGACCCACAGAGCTGAGATATTCATCTAAATCGCTTTGTTTGTGTTCAGCTGAAGAAAGAATGTCATACACATCTGGGATTGCATGAGGGTGAGTAAATTATTAGATTATTTTTTATTTTTTTCTGGATTTCATGTTAAATGTTTTAATTAAATGTCATGGTCTGTAATCTTAAATGTGAGTTCATGTATTTCATGTCTTTTATTTTGAAAAGTCTAATTCCTATTTCATATCATGTGGTTCCCTTCATGTTCATGTGTCTTGTTTTCATTGGTTTATTGTCTTGTTACTCATTATCAGTTCTAGTTTGTCAATGGTTTTAGTTTATTAGTCTTGTTATCTTGTTTATATTTCTGTCTGTTCATTGGTTGTCTTGTTACCCATGTCTTTGTATTTAAGCCCTCGTGTTTGCCATTGTCTCGGTATTGTATGGGAATGTGTTTATGTAACTTTGCCAAGCCCAAGTTTATGTTTTATAGTTAAGTCCAGCCAAGTCTCTAGTTCAAGTGAAGTTCATAACCACTTGGGTTCATCTTCACGTCATCGTGTTCGTCAATTGCCTTTGCCAGCGCCACCATAACTTTACATGGTTAAATTGTGTTTAATCAAATACATACTGTACAGCTTTAATCAAATTAAAATATAGTACTTTTCAACTGTGTGTGTGTGTGTGGGGTGGGGGGGGGGGGGGGTTTGTTCATGTGGTTTACGAGGAAAACATTTTAGGTTCAAACTGGTAATTACAAGGGTATTATGCTATAAATGTGGTTTATTATGGACATTTCTAGTGTCCCCATAATTTAAATAGCTCAAAAAACATATTAAATTATGTTTTATTGACAATTAAAAAATGCAGAAAGTTTTTTTTGTGAGGGTTAGGTTTTGGGGTTGTGTTAGGTTTAGGGGAAAGAATCTATAGTTTGTACAGTATAAAAATCATTATGTCTATGGAAAGTCCTCAGAATGATTGGTAGACCAACATGTGTGTGTGTGTGTGTGTGTGTGTGTGTGTGTATGTGTGTGTGTGTGTGTGTGTGTGTGTGTGTGTGTGTGTGCGTGTGTGTGTGTGTATGTGTGCTTGCCTGCGTGCGTGCGTGCATGCGTGCGTGGCGTGCGTGTGTGTTTAGGCAGACAGTGGGTCGCAACGATGAAGGGATTAGTTGTTGGTATGGATAGCGTGTTGACTCAGCACAGGGTTATATATTCTGTAGCTTTTAAGATCTGAGGCTGGTGAAAGTCTTTCTAAGGAAGATACTCTCCAGCCATCCAATACACTTGCAGTGCCAACAATTACTAATACATCACAGCCCTGTAGAAACTCCAGAATGCAGTAGCCTTGACAAACATACAAGCACTCCACAATCATTTCCTGAGGTAAATAGATCAACACTTTTTTTACTTACATATCTTCTAAATAAATAAATAAATAAGAATCTGGCATATTTCATTCTGAAAACAATTCCAATCCTCACTTTAAATGACACTGAAATTCATTGCTTAGAATTATTGTCGCTCTGATGCTCTTTGTGGTCTACAGAATACCAAGATACCTCTCTCACCAAATTATTTATAGTATAGAGCTCCATTCTGATTGACATGTTCTTCATGATATACCAAGGCATTTGATAGGCTTAAATATGTATTTCATAGATGCAACCAATGCAGATAAGCAATGTAAAATTAGATCCATCTTAGCTTTAGATATGATTTATGCGACATTGACCATGAAACATATTTTGAGTTGTATGCACAGTGACTAAAGTAAAAAGGAATCAATTGAAATGATATCAGCCAACATGCTAATATTTATACAGTATATCTCTGCAACTGTTTCAAGTAAAACAAAACAATTTTATTGTTATAAAGCTGAAAGGTTTCTTTGTACTTTAGTGCATGAAACTCATAATGTGTTTCTGGGTCAAAGTGACTTTTTCATATAGATACATACAAAGAGTATGTTTCATATATTCATGGTGAAAGACACAAGACATGGTCCTGGATCAACATGCCTATTAACCAATCCTCATTGCCTTACCCCATCACCCTAACCTAAAATCTCACAAATCAGTGATTGTTTATAGAAATGTCATTCCAAGCCCTAAGGCGGTTCTAGCTCTAAACCTACAACTGAAATCACGTTTAGAAACACAAATGTGTTTGGAAATTGTAACAGAGCGTTCACCCTTAATTTGTATTTTTACCACGGCAACCATACTCTATACACCAAAACACCATATTTGCTAAAGTTGTTGTTACTACAAAGCACAACTCAACATTAGTCAAGAATTAAACAAAATGACAAAGATTTTAAAAGCTTTTTACACCGTTTGAAGGACATTCCACATTCGTTTATTTTTATAGCAGTATAATTGATAATACAGCCAGTGTCGTGCAGCTGAACTTGCCTGAGGTCGACGCTCGCGCAGACAGCGAATCTTCTTTCACAGAAATGTGAGCATCCCAACGATATGAATGCAACATTGTGCATCTAAATATATTAGGGAGAGCAGCTATTTATGAAATGAGAAGCAGTTCTCAAGAAAAGAGCCTTTAAAATCGTATTTTAGACGCGTTGAAATTCGCTGCTCCCCCAGTCAGACCGTCAGAAAAAGCTTTTTTTTTTATTTTCTTTTTTTTTTTTTACATTTGCGCTCTGCATTTGAATCTATCAGGCACTTTAAAGCTAATCAACTGTTTGGATACAATTAGTGTAAAAATGTTAAGATAAACGTAAATTTCTCGACCTTCCATCTAAAAAAATACCTTTATGTAAAATAATATCCACGTAAAAAACTTACCTTACCAATTGTCCGATTTTAATATTCCACTGAACTGGGAATTTTATATTATATTTTTATAACGATAAAATAGAACCGCGATAAAGAGAACTTTCTGAGCTACTGAGTTGATGAAAGCCTTTCTGTCTCTATCCAAGCACAATGTCTGTGTTAACCTCTCTTTCTCTCTTGCTCTCATTCAGCAGGGTTTCTGATGGAGGGGGTGGCATGCAGCACATGCTGCCACTGATGTGATCTGCTCCACGAGTCCCAAGCAGCTATTTATGAGCATACCTTTGTACTATATTCATCAAACATTCAAGGGTAAATTATGGTTTTCCTAGCGGTACAGCTACACTTTTCTTTTAAAGCAAACATGAGAAAGAAAGAAAGAAAGAAAGAAAGAAAGAAAGAAAGAAAGAAAGAAAGAAAAGAAAGAAAGAAAGAAAGAAAGTTAAAATTCCTTTGATGTTCCCTTTGCTAAGGGTATATAAAGGGATTCATTAATGACTAATAATTCATTTACAAATGCATTATAAATCATTTATGTGCAGTTATTGCAACATCCATATAAAGCAACTTTCATCCAATATTTGCCAAGTATGGTGAGCATTTTAACTTGTTTAAATGCTTAATAAATACACTTATTCATAATTATAGCAAAAATAGACTATTATACTGAGATTAAAAATGATGTCACTGAGATTGTAATTTTGCTACAGTCCACTTTGCATTTATACATTCATAAATTCATGCTTATTCACAGCATTTATCATACAGTATAAACCCTGATGACCATTTAACCACACTGAACTTTTATGCAGGTTTCTAATGCTGGCAACTCCTTAATAAATGCTTCATAGCTGTCCAATTTATATAAGGTACATTTCTGTTGGTTAATAATGTTGAATAAATGTTATTATGCATTTATAATGTGAGGTAAAATGTCTCATTGTATGGCAGGTATTGCATGAAAGTCACTCTTTTAATTTATGTTGTTATAACTGCATTTAAATGATTTATTATTTATTTATAAATTACTCTAGCCGGTGCCACTCTAGCCAATTTTTCCAGCAATTTTCAGATGTGAGCTTAATTTACGTAATCGCCTGATAGGCGAAGGCAGACAAAGCACGCATTAGCGTCACCCAATGCAAGGTCGTTAATCACTTGACCATCAGGATTCCCTGCTGAGTTAATGACATCCGACTAAAAAGGACATCCGGCTTGTTTGAAAAAAACTTTCTGTCACCAGGGCAGTCTCTTGTGTTCTCGTCAAGGGACCAATGAGCATCTTCTTTTACTGAAGAACTGACAAGATGTCAAGCTGATCTGAAAATTTGTATTACACTCATCTGTATATCAACACAAACCAGGGCCATTTCAGACCATTCTGGTGCCCTAGGCAAGATCCCTATTGGTGCCCTCCCAGCAGGTGGCTATGCCTAGAAACGGCCCTGACACAAACACAATAGTAATAAATATTTATTCTGTCACCAAGCGTTCTTCCTGCCTCTTTTTTTTCTTCACTAAAATGACATCTGAAAGCAGAGCCACACCAGTCTGTTTATATTAAACATAATTTCTTTATTTACTGAAAGCTTACTATGGACATATGCATTGTACCGCAAGCCCCGTTTGGAGCGTTTGTTTTCAGAACCTGGGGCGTTTTCTCCCTTGGATTTGGTTTGTGTAGCATATATGAACACGTCAATCACACTTAGATGAGCAACAAAACAATTGGTCCGAGGCCATCTGGATGGAAAAGAAGTCTATAGGTCAACTTGTCACTGTAATCCATCATCAAAACACGAATAAAGCCTTTCGGTGTCTATATTAGAAACAGGTTGATCTTCACAATAGCTACTCTCAGCAGATCAGATACAGGTTGGATGGTGTCAACAACTTTTGACGGACAAAAACGGGGCTTCACTCATTCTGTGTGTATGTGTGTGCAAGTGTGGAGGCGTGAGAGGGAGAGAGCTCCGTGACTGTGAGAACAGGTTATTTTCAATGCAGAAATAATGCAAAAGCCACTTATGATGGGTACAAATAAACACAAAGGAAATTGTAATGTTTTGAATGGAAATATTGCCATGTGAAAGCAAACCGAACCATGAAGAAAATGCAACATTGCAAAAACCTATTATGCCCCTTTTTTACAAGATGTAATATAAGTCTCAGGTGTACCCAGAATGTGTCTGTAAAGTTTCCGCTCAAAATACCTCACGGATCATTTATTATACCATGTTGTAAATGTCTCTTTTTGGGTGGAATCAAAACACGCAGTTTTCGTGTGTGTCTTTTTAAATGCAAATGAGCTGCTGCTCCCCGCCCTCTTTCAGGAAGAGGGCTGTGCCTTTACAGCTTGTGAACAATAATAAAAAAAAAAATCACGTTACTTCAGGCAGATTTTTCACAAGCAACAAAATTGGCTAAAAAACATAGCTCTGGTCTCCGTGAATACAATCAGAGACAATTGTAACTTTAGCTGGAACATGAACTGTTGGTACTGATGCTTTAGAATAATTTTTTTTTTTTAATCCTGCTTTATATTGACACTCATTCACAAAGCAGTCTGGTGTAAAATGATTTGCACAAACAAACACACATTTTTGTATGTTTTGTGGCACATTTCCTTCAAAAACAAAACTTGTCCATCATGTCTTTAGTGGCTCTGATGCTGGGAGTGCATGAAGACACTTATGTTCACTTTACAGCCAACAACAGAACACTTATGATGATTACGAAGCTGAGACATTATTCTTCTCACTGTATCGGCTCCAGCATGGAACAAAAATGAAGGACTGTGTGTAGATCACTCAGGGAAGGATCTATGATAAAAGGGTGGAGTCCGTCACCAGTCATGGGCGAGGACTGCTCTAAAGTGACGTCACTTTAGAGCGGAAACGAAAACCATTCATTTTGACACACGGTTTTTGATTAATAGAAATATAAGAAAGAGGAGTGGGTGGACTTTTAACATTGTAGGGTGGTTGTGTACACACTGCCGACTCACATTTATGTACAAACATCATGTAAAAATACATTTTGCATAATAGGTCCCCTTTAACAAATCAAGCAAGCTACAGGTCTGAAAAGCCCTTAATCACTATGTTGCAATTGTTTATTTTCACACGGTAATCCTGTTGTTATTTCAGTGAGCTCCACATGACTGGGAATCAAAGAGAGAGAGAGAGTTGCGGTGAGTTGATATACAGTATTTTTGTCGCCCCACAACCATTTTGTATTTGCAAGTGTCTTACACCTCTGACTGAAGAGAGCAAGACCACAGCAAAACAGTTGACATGTGTGACACCCTCGGCCAAAATCATGTTGTTTGGAATCTGCTAGTGTGGCACTGGCTTTGTGAGTATGAACTTCTTTATTATCTCTTAACAAAGGGGACATTAATGTAAAGTTTTAGTTTCTACTTGTGTAAATGTCTCAACATGTCATCTCACCCTTATGCTTAAAATATTTTTTTTTTAACTCTTTGGTTAACATGTTGTCATGGAAATTCTGAAATGAAAGACTCAGAAGCAGAGGCTGTCTTTCTGTAAGTTTAATTTCTTGCAAGAAATTGTTTCAGTCACCATTTGGAATGCCATAGCTTCCTCTTGGAGAGTGAACCCAGAACCTTCTGTTAATTGGTTATTTATGAGTTTCAGCTGTTAATTGTCTCAAGTGGTTAACCTTGCTGTTATCTTAACACCCACACTAGAGTAAAAAAAACAAAAAAGTCTTCAACACACACACATCGAACATTAGTTCAAATAGAGGACAGTATAGTTCAACAGAGGACAGCATTAAAAGCATCGAGTAACAGAAGACTAAACTGTAAAATTAAAAGACATATGCAGAATGAGCATAAATTCCCATAACAGTGTTTTAGTACAGACCCTTTTAACAATGCTGGTTTTTCACCATTAGCCTAATCCCTCACTGTCAAAAATTTGATGTAAAATCAAAAGTAATTTACTGGCAACTAATAGTTGCTGAATTCCATACCACAGTAAAATTACTATAAAACTATCTACAGTAGTTTACTGTAAAATGATTTACAATATGTGCTATAATATTAAATTAATTACGGTAATTGTTTGTATGTTGTATATTAAATTGTAGCATCCATACCGTAGAACTAACCACAAAAAGCACAGTTATAGCTTACAGAGTTAGTTAGAGTAACTACTGTTACTTCAATCTATTACAAGTTAAAAAAGTATTAAACACAAACACAACATTTATTACTCAATAATCAAATAAATGTTACTCATGAAGGTATATTGTGACTACACATTTAAAAGTCCATTCAAAAACTTAAATATGAAGATCACCGGATCCAAATGACTGAAAGAACACTCTCCAATTCTTTGCCTGTTCAGACCTATTGAACAAAATACAAAAATCAATTCATATCATGTAATTTCAGTCCTGTTTTTATATCAACATGGCATTTAATCCACAATAAGAAAACACACTGTCATCAACCATGTTTTGCACCATTCAGAAAGCACTGCGATAATGGTCAGAAGTTTCTTACATGCATATCAAATAGAATTATACTTATATATATAAAATAACTTTATTTTAGAAGGACAGGTCAAATAAAGTGGCTGGGATAACCAGCGATATCAAAATAAAAAAATGGGGCATCCTGCGATAGTGCGTTCGACGGGTGTTAAGACAACAATGCAGTGCAGGCTCAGTGTTCATAGATTGCCAGATGCAGTTCTACTTTTTATGTGATTGTATGAGTAAATCCAATGCAAAGAGAAAATATGGGTTTTGTCTTTTTGACAATAGGCCACTGAATGATACCACAAATTTCCCCTCTAAATTGTGTATGTACAGGTTTGAGATTGGGCCAGTTCTCGTGCAATTTAACAATGAATTACTGTAAATATTTTCCAGCTCATAATACAGCTCATTTTAACAGTAACATACTGTAAACAGTATCTACAGTAAGTTGCAGTTGGAAATACAGCAATAATACTGTCAAAGCAACAATAATCATTTACAGTGCTCCTTATGTTTACACTAATTTAGTATCATGTTTACATTTATCTACTTAATTCAGAACAGCACTTAGTGGTTTTTGGCTCTCCCTCATCTTTGCTTTGATGAAGTCACAAAGGTCCATGGTGGAGCTTTGAGACTGATGATATCTGTTGAACACACTGCGCACTGAAGAGATGCTGTCCTCATTGTGCGGTCTGAACCCTTTGCAGACCAAAGACCCATTTTCCAATGGGAGAAAAAATGTAAAGATTATACAAGATGCATTCACTGCAGAAGAGATGCCAGCATAAATCAGGGGTGAAAAGAGGCATGAGCCGTTTGAAAAGAAGTCATTACATAATTGTTATTGATTGGGTCGAAATGAATTAATCCTTTTTTGAGCACTCAGACTGTTGGCATGGCAGTTTGTCAGACCACATCCATGAGAAAATATCCAGGACTGGGAGTCCCATGTAAGAGTATCTACAGAAGATATTTATTAGCTGTATCCATCAAATCCTGAAATGAGAAGAGGGCTGAGGTTTGTCCTCCTTTTTTGTTATCATTTATTAAACTTAATTTGGGGGATGATAAAACATTAACTTCAATGGTAGGATAAAAGAATAGGTTATAGGTATATAATGATCAGGTTGTTTACTGGTCTATAGGATGCATAAATTGCAGTACTAAAACAAATGTGACAATTAATTGGGTTAGATGTTACACATTTTACTCTAAATAAGTATTTTTGTACGTCAATTTCTTTATATGTACATTCCTTTAAATCTTGGCTATAAAAAGTTAAATTGTAAATTTCCACCGTTATTGTCAAGGGTGAGGGTGTGTGTGTGGGGGGGGGGCGGTGGTAATTTAATAGACATTGTTCTTTTGTGACAACATGCCCCAGTCTGACATTTATGAAAAATTCCCTTTTCCTAAGATCACAGTTTTGGTTTCAACCACTCAGTAAGTACTACCTTCATTATAGTTGACTGTAGCTTGTCATGATTTGGTGATGTGAAAGTAGGCATTGATGTCTTGCTGTCATGTGTTGTTGTGTTCATCTGTTTGACGTCACAAAGTAAGGAAAATCCAGATTACCAGTTTTTGCAGTTTGGTTGACATAAATGCTCTTTTTTATTATTAAGGAGGAAGTTTTGAATTCTGAAACTTACAGTATGGTTTTATAGAACAATGTAATCTTACATGTCAAAAGATCAAGGCAAATGTTATTCCACATGTCATGACCCCTTTAACCCAGTATGATGTCATTTTGACATTGTTTACCCAAAAGCTATTACAAAGGTATAACAATATAGAAATTGTACTTTTGACCATACAATTTTGAGCTATAATTTAGAAATATTTGGATCTATAATTCTATAGTAAATATTGTATTCAATTTGAAAACAAGCATTCATGCAAATGGACAAACATTGTTTTTAAAGTGATCTCGACTCATTGTTTTGTAAGTACACCCACAAAGAATCTACAGTACATTCTGATTTTGGAGTAAATCTGCAGAATGGGTTTAAATATGTTAAACTGAAATGAGAAAGTACTTCACTCATGGTTGCTGAAAGCTATATCAAATTAGGCAAAATATTTAAGGCACATGCAAATGGTAGGGGTTGTATAGAAGTTTATGAATAATGGGCATTTGAATTCTGCAGGAAATCTGAAGAGCTTGAGAGCTGTAGGCATGGGCCTAATTATAACGAAATACAATTGACTCAGTGACAAATATGTGCAAGAAAACAAACTTCTCTCATTTTTTTTATCCCCAAGGAAATCCTTATTTTGATGGAAAAGTGGCACAATGTACAAAAATGTACATTTGGTATTATTCACTTGATGCCAGAAATGCGTTAACAGGAATTTGTTCAGTTATGGCTCATTGTCCTCTAGATTTGTTTCACTTCGTCTTCAGCGCCTCTTTAGCATGATCTATTTTGTATGAAGTAATCCCTTGTGTGGTTTTCAGATATTCTGTCTATGCACTGTCAGGATAATCTTTCTGTAAGTGCCTGATTTTTTTTTGCGATAGAGTTTTCTATATGGTATAGGAAAACAAATCAAAGTTTAAACTTAAATCCTTAAGCATTCACTGCTGTTTCAGCGTTTCCCCTAGGATTTCTTTCAGCAGTGGTGCTATTGTGTGAGCGTCCACAAGCCCACAACGCCGGACCCGTATAAACGAGTGTTGGTCGAGACATTACAGTTTTGTAACAGACAATTCTGTACCACATTTTCTGGTTCACAAGCACATTTAAAATAGTCTGTGCAGTTGAGGCCAGTTCGCAAATTACCACACCTGCTCTGCCCTCGTGCTGCTATGATTAACCCGATATTTGACCTGTGTAGTGCTGTTTTATTCCACGTTTGAAGTGAGAAAAATGTTTTATATTCTTTTACATTTCTCAAATCATCCTCGACATTTGCAAAACAGTAAGTTCATTTCTCAAAACAATTTGTACAAATAGCAAAACACCATGGATTACCTGCAAAAGCCAGTCTCTTGCTCCAAATTCTTAGTTCATCTCTCAAAAGTAAATATATGTGTCAATGAACATGTCTGTGCCATCAAAAGACAGTCAAATTGCTTAGTCATGTTGTCAATATAACAGGGATGTTCTGATGTAAACTATGGCTAATGTTTTGATGACAATTATTGTAAATTATAGGTTACACCTTAATATATGTGGGAGTTTGATTGCAAGAGACTGGACAAGATTCACATTATGCTTTTACTGTTTGTACTGTAATTTGTTGGCAGACCATGTCATTGTAATACAGAAAAGAAAAGACAGCACTGCATAGCACAAAGAAAAATGTGAACATAGGACAATCTCCTTAGGGAAAACTGTACATGCAATGCTGTAGGAATTACAGTGCAGTCTTCCTACACCTCCTGATGTTCCTGTCTGTTGGGCCACAAATTCTCATCCACATCACAACAAATATATTTTCTTGCGATGCAGCGTGGAAACAATCTTTTAGAGTGTCTTATCCAGCCTCTGCAGGCATCTGCTTTGATATCATCACACGCTGCATCCATGGCAGCCAGAAGGGTCATCTGTGTATGTGGCTGGCGATAATATACTTTCCATCTCCATGCTGAGAAAAATTCCTCAACGGGGTTAAGGAATGGGGAGTAGGGTGAGGGGAACACCATCAGCATCCTGTTGTGGGTCGCAAACCATTTCCTGAAGTTGTCTTGCCGTGAAGATGTCTTGCAGTCCTACATGGAAAAAATATTAAATGCAAAACACAAAATTGAGTAAGATAAAATGTCACTGTTTACATGTAAAGTATACTTAATGTATATTGTAAAATGCAAGTGGAAAACTGTAATATTGTACAAAGCATTACAGAAAGTATACAGTATTACAGTACAGTGCCTATTGTTAGATTACATACCTGTCTGAATGATTGAGGACACAGTTTTTCTCCCAACATTTGGATGCACCCTTCGACCAGCCTCGGCCATTGTAAGCCCATGATTGAGAACGTGGTCTACAAGTGTGGCTCTTATCTCATCAGGAACATGCATATGTCCTCGGCCTCTTCTGCCTCTTCCTCTGTTTTGCCTCCCAACTCCTCCGCCACGCAGCCTCACTCCTCTTCCTCTTCTTCTTCTCTCTGGCTGTTGACCCCATCCAATTCCTTGTCCTTCCATTGTCAGACATTGTAACATTGTGTTGTGCTCCGGCTATATATATACTTGCCAGTTGATGGTTCATGAGATGTACCTTCGTTACAGAAAGTCAAGATTCACCTCGGAGCAGTTTACCAATTCAGGACAGATTTAGAAAAAAAGTCTAATGGAAATGTATAGAAATATGCTTGACATATTATGACAACTTGTTCAACCATTTTGCATATAAAGACTTATGCTATGAACTAATGCCTAAATGTTGTGGGGGGTGAGACTATTCAACAGAGACCCATTATAATACATTTTGATCAACATGACATAAGCAATTTATAATGTAGGAAACAGCAGAGAATTGTAAATAATCATTTCCATGGATGTACCAAAGCATTTGCAACTTGTTCAAAGAAATGAGAAACTGCTTTTTTGAAGTGCACAAGTGACACAATGATGTGAAGATTGAACAGGTAGTTTTGAGAATTTCAATTCTGATCTGAGAAATGTACCAAAGCAACAAAATTATCTTTTATATTCACGAAGAAAGCGCTAACTGATTGTTTAGTGAAACATTGTGATCCCCTGTCATCCTACGTTTCAGAAATGAGCTTGCGGGCCACTTGAAATGAAGCAAGTTTGACATGTGTTGTTATGTTAAATTGTAAACTGTTAAATTCTTGCTTAGTGTCCTGTATCTGCAGTTTACCTCATGATGAGGCTTCATGATGATACAGTCGGATAAGGATTTTTGTAATTCTCAGCTGTGTAAATATGGAATAAGCATTTGTATAAATTGTGAAAGCTACTCTGTCGAGAAGTAAGCATACTTTCCCATATTCAAAAAACTGTTGGTTGCAGTGACATGTTATAAATTTCAATGCCATGTCTCAGAGCTTATCTTTCTCTCTGTCTATCTCTCTGTGTCTCCATCAGTGCCAGCAGTCCGCCTCTTCAAAGAGAGCTGCCCTCTGGGAAATCAAAATTGAAAGCACCGTAACGAATGGCATTTGACTAACACTGTCACATCCTCATGTTTGTTCAATGGTCTGTTCTGAACTCAGAATCAGAGATCAAACCATAGGTCTTGTCACAATGCAGAAAAAGATTAAATTGATTTTCATGTCAGATAACGAACGGATGGACAGACAGACGGACGGACGGACGGACGGACGGACGGACGGACGGACGGACGGACGGACAGACAGACAGACAGACAGACAGACAGACAGACAGACAGATAGATAGATAGATAGATGCACACACAATGGACATCTGTTACAGAGAGCCAATGGAAATATTTTCACATAGGTTCCCTCTTCTCTCTCTCTCTTTCTTTTGTTCACTTTCTGTTTTTGTAGAAACATGCTGAGAAAAATCCCTCAAAATTAAGGGAAATTTAAATAAATATTTTATGTATTTTCCCCTTATCAATCGCCATTGATAATTTTGTGATAAACTGACCAGGGGTGGTTGTCAATAATCTTATACTGCATATGAAATTCTCTCTACATTTAATGTTGTAATAATACTGAAGCCAACATGGACATTATATATTGTCAAATATTTGTTTTATGTTTGAAATGGACTGAGGGATTTTTACCATTGGGAACATTATAAAAACTAAAACAAGTTACACTTTTGCCTGAAATAATTCATGATCAGTCCCAAAGCGCATGCCTTTTAGAATTGATAATAATAATAATAATAATAACAATAATAGTAATAATATTTATTTATTTATTTATTTTTATGAAGAGTATGTGATTGAATGCACTGTTTGAATAAGCCACAGGCTCTTCATTCATATTCCTGACAGAGGCATGTCTAATTTCATGGATGGGTGAGTTGTGTTTATGCACATCTCATCTTAGTGCTGTTCAACTCGCCACTCCACTCCACTCTGAGAATTCCTGTGTCTTGATGAAGCTGAGGATGTTAATCAAGTCGATGATGAATTTACTTCTTGATATTTCATTCATATCTCCTCTGTAATTTGTTATCAGGCAGCCCACTTAATGTAAATGTTACCTGGCCGCTTGATGAAATGTCAAAACAGGACACCGACTGAGATGACTGCATAAATAACATTGAACCAACTTACATTTTACCATTGCAGAAGACTTTTATTATTATTTTCCACATGTTTTATTCAAAGCAAGCTGCATTTCCTGCAACACCTGAATTTAGACAAGATGATCATTCCATTTCGTGTTTTTATATAGGGAAGAGATATGAGCTCTCAAAATTCTGTATTTTGCACATGGGATGTGACCATGTTCCATTTAGGCTTCATCCATTGTTCCTAATGAGTCTATGTCAAGCTGTTACATATCTCAGCAGGGAGATACAAAATCTGTCTACTGACTGAGGCTGGAAAAGTAGAAAGCTCTTCTGGTGTCCACACTATTGTAAATTGTTTGTAGAACTACATCACAGTATGTTTGGTTCATGCTGTCAGTAGAAAGCAGACATCACAAGCTAGTGTAGCTAGATCAACTAGCAGAACCATGCTGTTGTAAATGCACACTCATTTAAACAAACTTTGGCTTCTCTCTATGTGTAACTGTATTAAACGACACTCCAAATTTTAACTGTATGTTAGATGTTTTACTAACAACCCTGTTATGTGTAACACGCACAAGAAGAGATAGTCACAATGTCGGGTAAAACTGCTTTATTGGCAGAATGGCAAAAGTACAAAGGGGCAAATCCAGAGAAGCGTAGTCAAGGGGAGCGTAAGGTCGAAGCCGGGAGATCAGAATATAACAAAGGGGCAAATTCAAAGAAGCGTAGTAAAGGGAAGCGTAAGGTCGAAGCCGGGAAATCAGAATACACAGAGACAAAACAAGAGAGTAGTTTCAACAGGGGAAGCTAGCGAAAACACTAGAGCTGGCAAAGCGAAGGGGAAACTAAACAATAACCAACAACTGTGGGGAGAAAGGGCAGGGTATATATAGGGGAAAAGAACAGTGCAGGTGAAACTAATATTCCGGTGATTGGGAGCGAGTGTGAGAGCTAGAGGGGGCGGGGTGAACTTGGGGAATAGAGTTCGTTACACTATGATGCACTACAAAGATCATAATCTTACAAAAACAGTCTAGTAAATATTAACTTGGTGGTCTGTGTGATCGAAGTTATGCCATTGGAAAACAACCTTTGCAGAGAACATACTTAAAGCCATAGTTAGACGAAATGTTAAATTCTGTCAAAACAGCTGGTTAGACATTATGCTAAATTACTCATTTTGTGTTCCAAGCACAAAGCGACATGAGGCTACATATAAAATACAATTTACTTGTTAAATTAGGAAAATATAAAAATTAACATGGCAATAGCTGGGGTTCCAGCCACTTATTTTTATGCCCATTTTGGAATATTGCATACAAACTGCTAGATGGAAACACCAAGATATGAATAGAATCTCCAAAATGCACATAAAATAATTGAGGTGAATAAATGTTTTGTTCGATAAGAAGAAATGTACAGAAACTACGATAGAAACACAATTACCAAATAAACCTCTATTGAATTTATTAGGAATACAAGATGCGCATCCAAAAAAGTCATGTGCCTGAATAATTTGATCATAACTGGACTAACTATTGGACCAATCATCGAATCTGAAATGTTGTTCTGGTCATCGTGCAATAACGGTGTCTAAAAAAGCCTGCCGAGTTTGCAGGTCAAATAAGTTGTATGCAAACTTGAACTGGGCCAGCTTTTGAATCCTCTAGCCTAGAGCTTTTTGTAAAGGCTCAAAAATTAATTGACCTGTTAGGCTTTAATCTAATTCAGGTGATGACAAATAAAGAGCTTAGTAAATGCATTAACTCTCTGAGTCCCTGTGGATATTATATATACACTCATGAACCACAGACTCCTCCAAGGATCAAGCAGAGAATGAAACACTGCCTTTAAGCAAGGTAAGCCTAGAAACATATGTTTACTGCTTGCATGGTTTTTCAACGTAATTAAAGAAATGGACACTAAAAGGGAACTGTTGAAGACAAGACAAGATCCGGCAGAGCAGGAAATGGAACCACTCATGCACTTACCCGGAATGCAGAGCATTATCCCAACATCTCTGCAAAAGACCTGAAGGATGATTGAGCTGGCATGATAGTAATGGTGCATTGGTCAAATGTGCAGTATTATATGTGCATGTAATCTGTATTGGAGCCAGTAAAATGTTAAATGTTATTATATCAGAAATGTTTAAACGTGCAACAAAAAAAAAGCCAGAGGAGTCTTGGAATCATTGTCTGTGGTATGATGAAACTGAATTTGGACTAGAGGTTGGCTCTATGAAAAAGAGAAACAAAATGTGAAGAAAACTTGGTGTTAAAGGAATAGTTCACCCAAAAGTGAAAATTCTCTAATCAATTGCTTAGCCTTATGCCATCCCAGATGTGTATGACTTTCTTCATCTTCTGAACTCAAATGAAGATTTTTAGAAGAATTTCTCAGCTCTTTTTGTCCATACAATGCAAGTGAATGAGTGCCAAAATTTTGAAGTTCCAAAAATGACATAAATCAGCATTAAAGTAATCCAGTGGTTACATCAATGTCTTCCAAAGCAATATGATAGGTATGGGAGAGAAACAAATTACTATATAAATCCTGTATCTTCAATCTCCACTTTAACTTTCACTATCATATTCTTCTCGTGTTTTTGGTGATTCACTTTCTTCATGCATATCGCCCCCTATTGGGCAGAGAGAAGAATTTCAAGCAAAATAGGACTTGAATATTGATTTGTTTCTATTATATTTCTTCTGAAGACATGGATTAAAACACTGGAGTTTTAAGGATTATTTTTATGATGCCTTTATGTGCTTTTTATAGCGTCAACATTTTGAATTCTTCTAAAAATCATAATTTGTGTTCTGCATAAGAAAGAAAGTCAGACACAGCTGGTATGACATGAGGGTGGATGAACTATCACTTTAAGAATGGAGGATGACTGGTTATGCATTGAGTTGTATAGTAGCCTAAAGCAGAGGACATTGTTTTGGAGGAGGGAAGAATGGATGAATTCTCCATCAAGATATACTGGATCTACATGCTTTACAGTAAGTGAAAAATAAAACTGAAAATGGAATTTATAAAACTACAAAGAAATACAAACATACCTCAAAATTAACCTAATGAATACTCAAATGAAAGAGAATGAAAGTGTTGGTATGGCCCTCACAATCCCCAAAATTAGATATTCTTGAAATTTGGTGCGTAGCTCTTAAGTATGCAGTGGATGAAGGATGATAGTAATAAGATTTCTGATAGAGAAGCATTGAGCAATAAAAACAGTTCTGTAACAGAGTTTATGATTTCTGCTGTGCATCTGAGGCTTAAATTGTAACCCAGTCTCGTTTAAATATAAAATAATAATATTGCATGCATATATGCATGTACAAATATATCAGAGAAGGGGTGACAAAACTTAATTCAAATTCTGAAATGTGCTTTCCCCCTTTATTTAAAAATGTATGTGCATTAAATAAATAAATGTTACTTTGGTAAAACTATAAAGCCAGTGATTTTAAAGCTACAGTTCACTAATATGGCAAACCAAGACACAACATGCCCATTGTGATGTCAATGTCAGGAAATTACTGGTGAGAGGTTAAATGGTATGAGGACATGACGTAAGACAGATTTGAACCTGCAGCATCATATGAGCATGTGTGCTAATCAATATTCCATGGCTCCAATATGTGTGTATTTAATTGTGTGCAATTATTTTGGTATATGATTGCATGTCCTTTGTTTACTGTATCATTAGTTGTAGAGGCTGGATGTCTTCAAACAAATATAATTTATTATGTTAAGAAAGAAAATCTCCATTGCTATGTTCTTTAGTCCCAATGGGGAATTCAACAGCTAGATACACCAAAATGCAAAACCACCTAACGTTCACTATTCTTCACTACTGCTATTTGCTGCTATTTAAGTTTTGGGTTTACAGTCTCACATTTTTCTCACACAGTCTATTCCAGGATACATACCATCTGTTAGCTGTCAGATCTCACAGTGTTTTCTGCTAAACATCAAATGCCCATATTTGGGGGATATGATAAATAACAGTGACAGATGCAGTGAGGAGAGAAGCTGAAAAGTCACAGAAGTATGTATTCTAGAAAACAATGCTCCCTCTGACTTTGACTGTCAGTTCATGAGGTCCAGGGTAAGAATAAGACAACACACACACTCATTTGTCAAGGTTGTCCTCTTATACGCTCTCTGTGGTGGTGGGGGCATGGTTAAGTGCCGGTTTGTGAATGGAGAGCAAGCTCAGGAGATGAGAAAGGCAAGGATCATAACCTGGCAATGATTGCCTCTAATAGATGTTTGGCATTGCAGTAAGAGAGGAGACAGGCTTTTAAGAGTGAGCCAGATGCCAGTGAGGGAGAGAGAGCTGCACGGAGCACAGTGTTCAGAGTGTGATATGTGTGTTGTGCTGAAAAGCCTTATTTGAGGGTGTCCACTGAAAAGTGTGATTTATAGACTGTGAAAAGTGTGGGAAATTAAGCCCCTTTTGCATTGGATCTCGCCATCTCCTGCTTCCTCCTTGCCACAAAACTAAGAACTTTGTTACACTTGTGCTGAAATCTGGGAATTAAGGGAGGAAGAACACTGCCATGGATCCCTCACCTCTGGAGGACATGGTAAAGACACTAGCCAGCATCCACCAGACGCAACATCAGGCCCTCTTCGAGCTGTGCACTGCAAAGGAACTAGATGGTCCGGAGCTTGCTGCACCAGGAGGGAGCTGCTGCCGTGGTCTCGGACCCCGTGATCGCCCCGCCCCAGGTTCCAATAGTTAAGATGGGCCCCCTCGATGATCCGAAGGCCTTCTTGGAGCTCTTTGAGCGGATGGCAGGGCATGTGGATGACCGAGCACCCAGTGGGCAGGCTGATTGATTCCACTGCAGTCCTCAGAAGCCCAATTCGTCGTGCAGCAGTTACCAGCGGCATTGCTCCAAATGGACATTCAGCTGGCAGAGGACCACATGGCGGCATATTCAGGAGCCGACGAGTCCTGAGATCATTCTCTCTCTCTCTCTCTCTCGTTCCCTTGTCTCCCCTCGTCCTCCTGGTATCTGTCCTGTTCCTCCTCGCTGGAAATGGGGAGGAGCCCCTCCCATACTGGCTCCTTGACTGCGGGGATTGCACTACCTGCCGGTTTCCCCTGCCCCTCTCTGCTCTCACTCCCAGGGTGCACCTGTCAGTATTAAAGGGGGTACATACCAGGCCTTGGCGGATTCAGGATGCAGCCAAACCATTCATCAATGCCTGGTGCTAGTCACAAGGTGAAGATAAGGTGTGTGTATGGGGATATCCACGATTATCCTCTAGTAACCATGACAATTTAATTTCAGAGCAAAAGCATAGTGTCGAGGCTGCGGTTAGTTCGTGCCTCACAAATACGCACATTTTGGGCACAAATTGGTCAGCATTCTCCACTTTATTGAGGTAAATTTGTGAGGATGGGTCCTGTAACAGAGCTTCTTGGTATGGGGTTTGTGATGTACTGGCTTGTGATACGCGGAGCTGACGGACTTCTATGTAAGCTCCGTGTCAGGATGACTTAAGGGAGGGGGAATTCTCATCTTCCCCAGCCCTTAGAGGATTCCCTGCCTGAGATTTCCCTCTGGAGCTGACACGAGACGAGACTCTTAGGTACCCCTTCAACCAAATGAGAGTGATTGATGGTCACTGATTTCAGCCAGACATTGCATTTGCCTATCCATACTTTTCTATTATAAATGACCGGTGGTATCAAGTGACACAGGATGCTCAGACAAAGGAAGAGACAACCCATTTATTAGTTAGTGATACCGAAGAGCTGTCGGGAAATGTTATTCCGGACAGGTAATTATAAACCGATGGCAGGTTACTGAATAATCTGAATAAGCTTTCGTGGGGATTTCGTGGTGTTCGCAGATGGTGTGTGGCGTGCCGTGAATGTCAGCTAGTGAATCTGCCAGCCACACTAGAGCACCTTTGCACCCACTTCCTTTGATCGAGGTCCCTTTCAAAATAATTGGTAGGGACCTTGTCGGGCCATAAGAGCAGACATCATGCAAATCTTGCTTTGTGTTGGTTCTGGTGGACTACGCAATGCAATATCCGGAAGCAGTGCCTTTATGCAACATCTCAGCATGTAGTGTACTCTACGCGAGCTGTACAAATTATTGGGCATTAAATCGATTCGGACAAGCGTCTTCCACCTGCAAACGGATGGCTTGGTGATTTATAGACTGTGAAAAGTGTGGGAAATAAAGATCCTTTTGAATTGGATCTCGCCATCTCCCGCTTCCTCCTTGCCATGAAAACTAAAAACTTTGTTACACTCTTTTAGGATTATAATATATTTTAATTTTCAATTTTGTTTTTATTTATTAGTTATTTTCAATCTGTCCTTTCATTTTAGCTTATATTTACTAAGTTTGCTCTCTATGACGGTTTATGTTAGTTTAGTTTAAGTTTTTCACTATTTTGTCATTTCAGTATAGGTCTATTTAGTCTTAGTTTTAGAATTTTAGGGCTGCCAAACTTAATGTCTTACTGTAAGAACTCCAAGTTCGGAGATGGTAGGGAGGAGATAGAGTGCAATGATGCAGTCAAGTAAGGCTATTTATTTCTCTGCCTTCAACACTCTGCATACACTCTTCACAGAGCTTTTCTCAGTTCAATCAGATCAGAGTCACACAAACTTTGTCAACATAATCTTCTCTAAGACTTCAGCTTCACAGTATACTGTATATTAACTTCAATATAAACTCTTCAGCTTCACAATAGACATTTAATAAGACACGCCAGTCACTGGTCACTTGTGTCGCTCTCTCTCTCCCTCTATTTTCTGGGATAGTTCACCCAGAAATGTAAATTCTGGTAACACTTTACAATAGGTTCCATTTGTTAACATTAGTTAATAACATTAGTTAACATGAACTAAAAATAAACAAATAATGTATAGCCTTTATGAATCTGTGTTATGTTAATATTAACATATTGGCCTTCTAATATATTTTTAAAATCAGAAGTTGTGCTTGTTAACATTTAATTTATAAAATTAATTTTAATTAATCACTATGAATTAACATGAACTAACAATGAACAACTGTATTTTTATTAACTTCCATTAACTAAGATGAATAAGTAAAAAAAATATTGTTCTTTGTTTATTCATGATAACTAATGCATTATGTTACTAATTACTAATGTTATTACATGGCTCTATGGATCAATGTTGCTATCCAGCAGTCAGATATTGCTCTGTAACTATCACACATCCGGGGATTTAGACGTTTCAGACCGCTCATCCGAGTCTGCGAGCTGTCACTCCTGCTCCTCAGCTCTACAAGTAAACTAATAAAATAACTTAAACTAAAATCAGTGTTTCATATGCATTTATTTAGTTATTTGGCAAGTAGTCTTGTAATAATTTCAGTGCAAATCAATGTTTCATGTCCATTTATTTAGTTATTTGGCAAGTAGTCTTGTAATAGTCTGAATATTAAGGAGTTATGGTCATCTTCAAAAAATAAACACCAACAGAACTCTGACACAAACCAGAGGTTGATTCCAGCTGTTCAGTGATTTCTTTCTTCTGAAATTGCATAATTTCAACGCATATCAATATTTATGTCCATGTATTTATTTATTTGGTTAGTAGCCTTTTATAAGTTGGATAATGTACAGTTAGTTGGATATTATTGCAAAATAAACCCCTTCAGGGTGATACAAGACCCCTTCGCTTCATGTCAGGGCCCTGATCACCTTGTCAGGGTTTACTGCACAATAACAACTGGCTGACTGTACATTATCCCTTACTTGCAGACTGGGACCTTATTGTAACATCTCAGTCCATGGACCATGCATCCAGTAGCCAGAGGGCACCATCGCCTGAATACTACCCTGGTTCTGAACTACAACTCCCAGCATCCTTTGCTCCCGCCATCTTCCCCACACCTGTTTCCAGTTACCTCATCAGCTTCATGTGTATTTATACTCTGAGTCACCATTCACTTTCATTTTATGGAAAAAAAAGGAGCTGCATGAACCTTGCGGTCCTCAGAGGAAAGTTTGTAACAACATGAGGTTGAGTAAAAATGTCAAAATTGTCATTTTTGGGTAAACATTTCATTGTAAAATGCAGTATGTTGAATTCCTCAGGTGTGTTCAGTATTATCACTATCCAGTGGCATTTTCGTGTTTATTGAAGAGGGTTTGTAACAGTACTTCTGTTTCGGCTGCTTTTGAGTACTCTCCATGCTATCACTATAACAAGAAACAGCGGTTAGAGATCATGTCAACCAGCATGATTAGCCACACTACTCCCTCTCTCCCACAAACAGACACACGACCACGCTCCCATCACCACATACTTAGACTTAGGTCGGGGCAACATACAGTGCCTTGATCAGTGAGGATTTCTTTTGGAATCCCCACTTGGGAGATTATACTGAAGAGTGCCTACGCAACACTACATGCTGAAATGTTGCGCAAGGGCATTGCTTCCAGATGCCGCATTGCATAATCCACCAGAAATAATGCCAAGTGATGCTTTCGTGTGGTCCGTTCTAATGGCACGATGAGGTCCATACCAATTCTTTCGAAGGGGATCTCGATTAATGGTAGATGGCGCATTTGGGGTGGCTGGTGGATTCACCAACTGACATTCACGGCATGCTGCACACCACCTACGAATGTCCCTGTGAATGCTTGACCATGAAAACGGCCATTATTCATTTAAGTGTTCTTTCCTGTTCTAAATGGCCAGCCATTGGATTATGGTGAGCCACATGGAAAAGAGCTTCCTGACGACTCTTCGGGACTAAAAACTGCATTGTATTTTCTTTTGTTTGAGTATCCTGCGTCACTCGATACAACCTATCTTTGGGAATTGAAAAATACCGGTATGTGATCATGCGGTCAGGCTGGAGCTGTTGACCATCGATTACTCCCACTTGGTCAAATACATGTTTGAGCAAATCCCCTTCAGGGAACGCACTGAGGGTGGGGACTCCCTCTCTTGCATTATTTTGATGCGGAGCAGACATAGACAGCCCTGGCACCGCCTCCCCAGCCATAGTAATGCACATCACAAACCAAGGCATTGTTTCACAGGATCCATCCGCACATATTTCCCTTAACAAATTCTTTAAATCAGTCCAATTCGTTCCCAAAATTGGCGGGGGTGAGAATTAACCGCAGCCTCCACTCTATGTTTTTCCCGTGAATAATATCTCAGTGATAACCACTGTATATGTGTGGATATCCCCATGCACACAGCACCTTAACCCAACTATTTGTGCCCAATCCCCATCTTGTACCAAACGCTGGTCGATGGAGGTTTGAGAACATCCAGAATCCACCTAATCTTGATACTTATCCCCCTGGGTACTCCATGGAACCTGTGGAGCGTCGGGAATCCAGACCAGTGTACCCAACTCCATTACAGGGAAATGGTCCTGGAAATGACCTTGATCCCCGCATATTCAACAGACCATCCCAGGCCCCCCTCCTACACCTGTGGGAATGGACTCACCAAACTGGGAGGGATAGCGGAGAGAGGCAATTTTAGCAGGAGAGAGAGAGTGGTGAGAAGACACCCTAAGTAGGGAGGAACCCTGCTCAGGAATGCCCAGCCTCCTGGGGGCAGGAACGAGATGGGAAGAGGAGGGGGGAAGTGGGGTTTGGGGGTAGGATAGAGAGAGAGAAGAAGACAGAGAGAGAGAGAGATTCCAGATCACTGCATCCCAGAAACGCCATCAAGCACACCTCGGCTAGCCGGATCGCTTCTTCCAGCAATGCTGGATGGTGGCAATGGACCCACTCAGCCATCCCACAGGGCAGCTGTGTGATGAACTGTTTCAGTACCACATTTTCCATGATGTCCTAGGTGCCACAGAGTTCCCTCGCCAGCAACCATTTCCGGTAGATGTCCCAGAACTGCTGTACGAAGGTGAACAGGCGGCCGTATTTGTCCAGCTTAAGAAGTGCTGTCCGATCTGTTCAGGGGTCCGGCCAAACCGTTGCAGAAAGGCTCTCTTGAAGTCAGTGTAAACTAGGTTGGCTGCGGGGAGCTGTTGGGCCACAAGCTGCGCTTCCCTGTAGAGTAGTGGCAACAGACGGGCCATTCCCACACCTTGGCGGTCTTCTCGAAGAGATGTGCTTCAGGATCATTGGCTGGCCCCATTTTGACAAGGGTGACTGGTTGGACAGCTGGAGTGGGCTCTGGGGTAGCAGCAGCAATGCCCTTGGGTCTGATCAAGCTCCAGAACGCATGTCGATCCTCCGCTTGGGCCTGGAGCAGGAGTTGAAAATGCTGCTCCTGCTCCAGCTGCAGGATTTAATTTTTCTGCCTTTCACACTCTCTGTGTGTGTTCTTCACAGTGTGTTTCTTATTTTAAACAGCTCAGTGTAAAAAAGCACTCAGTCAGCATAAACTTCACAAAACTAAAAACATTAGAACACTCAAAATAAGACATGCCAGTCACTGCACACTCATGCCCCTTCCATTCTCAGCTATCTAGCATGCTTTGGCTGCTTTTGAGACCTCTCCCTGCTATCACTGTAACAAGAAACAGCTGTTAGAGATTATGTCAAACAGCTAGATGAGCCATACCACTCCCTCTCCCCCGCAAACAGACACATGACCACGTCCCATCACCACAGGTTTGTAAAGGTTTCCTATTTTATCATAGTTTCACTTTAGTTTTACTTTACATAGTTTGTAAATGTATCTTATTGTAATTTCAGTGTCCATTCCAATTATATCAGTTTTAATTAAGTTTTTGGTTAAAAATAACACCAATTCTCCCTACCGGAAAATCTTCACCCATTTCCATTCCCTTCCCAATCAGATTTGTTTTCCAACCCACTGCCTTTATTTTATTCAGCCCCCTAATCCTCCAACCCCACACTCAGAACCTCATTAGACTCTTCTTTTCCATTCTCTCCATCTCTGCTTCCTTCATTCTTGTGGTTCCAGCCTTAAAGCAGACATCATGTTATTCTCCCCGCAGACTCCAGTCATCATGAATGCTTCCCATCAGCTGCAGTTTTTCATTAAACCACAGGACCAGGAGGACAAATTCTCATCTCAAACCAAAATAACTTTTTCCTATCCACACAAACCTTGCGGAGAAGAGATGGGATGTGGAACAGACGATGACCCTGAGCAGGGTAAGGTATCCACATAACATCCCTATCATTTATTAATGGTCAAATTCGGTAATCATTCACTCGTGTTTTTCCAAACCCGTATGACATTCTTTCATCCGTAGAACACAAAAGGAGATGTTTCATAGAATTTTCAAATTAGTGCTAACATAGTTAACATAATGCTGATTGGGATTAATGTCTGCTTTGATCAGTTGGTTCTCAAGACAACGTGAGAGGGTGCCGGCCCAAACTCCAGGCATTCGCTGTTGACAGAGAGTGCCTGTAGGTCACCCACCCTCTTGATGGAAGTGAGCACCACCAGGAGGGCCATCTTCAGTGACAAAGTGCAGAGCTCTGCCTGCTCCAGGGGCTCAAAGGGGGCTCTCTGTAACAGAACTTGCTGCCCATCCACCCTGACTTTGCATAGTGTCTGTCCAATGAAGCTCACTGGAGGAAACACATACTTGCGGAGCCCCGCAGCCAGCTGTGCGCCAGGGCATCCCAGCTGAGGGGAGCCTCGGACAGGGAGTACCAAAGGGGGCAGTGAGAGAACTCTTGGGAGGCGAAGAGGTCTACCTGCACCTCCCCGAATCTCTCCCAAATCAGCTGGACTATGTTGGGGTGGAGTCTTCACTCCCTGCAGAGCGTTACCTGTCGTGAGAGCACATCCGCTGCATGGTTGAGGATGCCTGGAAAGTGAGTGGCTCGCAAATATATATATATATATATTATGTTATATATATATATATTATATTATATTATAATATATATAAGATATATAATATAATAAGATTAAATGATGTATGAATATTATCACTGAGTCATAAAGACAAGTACAGTTGAAGAAAAATATGTTTTTCTTTTTTTTAAATATGTATAAACCAACAAAACTGTAAGCACAAATAAAATAAAGGCGACAAATAATAATAAAAAAAAAAAAAAAAAAATATATATACATTTTTAAAAGATATATTTTTAACATATAAAGGATGTGGTTTGGGGCCATGATTCAAAGAAATCGCTCCCTGACTGACATGATTCTTCACGTCAAACTTAACTAGCTCATAACACATAAAACATTTTCTTTTGTTGCAACCTGTTGTCTAAAATCTTCAATGTCACAGGGATAAATGAAATGACACTCATCTAGCTGCTCTTATCTATGTTGCTCTTACACATAAGTTTAGAATGCCATGAGCACAAGCGTAGTGATACAAATAGTAAAGACATCAGCACTCACAGAATGTCTCACAAAACGTCTCTTGTCCAATCAGATTCAAGGACCAGAAATAAGTGTTGTATAAGTATAAAATATATAGAGCCATAATATGATTATTATAGGCTGGCCAAATTGAGAAAATGCTTTCCAGTTTTGTCTGCATATCTCAGCAAGTATTGACACTGACTTCTACCCCTGGAGTCGCAAGTTCAAATCCAGAGCATGCTAAGTGACTCCAGCCAAGTCTCCTAAACAACCAAATTGGCTCGGTTGCTAGGGAGGGTAGAGTCACATGGGGTAACCTCCTCGTGGTCACTATAATGTGTGGTTCTCTCTCTCAGTGGGCTGCGTGGTGAGTTTTTGTGTGCGGATTTACGGTCTCAGATGCAGAGGCAACTGAGATTTGTCCTCCGCCTCCTGGATTGAGGTGAGTCACTACACCACCACGAGAACTTAGTGCGCATTGGGAAATGGGCATTCCAAATTGGAGAGAAAAGGGGAGAAAATAAAAAAAGAAAGAAAGAAAGAAAGAACAGACGTGTGCTGTCTGATGCTGAGTCTTCCCATACCTTACACTGGTTCTGGTCCCAAGATAACTTTAGTGATGGCTTCAGCATGCCTCTGATAGTGTAGCACATGCTGACTTGAGGACCAAAGTGTGGTGTCTTCTGGTGTCAGGGAATTAGGTAAGGCATCTGGGTGTGTTTCTGCAAACAAAAAAGAAGTTCCACTTCATAATTCCCAGTTGAACTAAATTGACTTGATATGTTGTGTTATTAATTAGGCTAAACTTAAAATAGATAATAAAATACATTATTTGAAGTCAGAGTTCTCACTGTAGTTCCTGTGAAGATGGAAGCCTCTCAGAAAATTGTATATTGTACACTTGGTCAGAAAGTAGCTGAGCATTTTTGCCAAATCAGTCATGGGGCTGACTTGGAGCGTGTAAAATGTTGATGGTTTATCATCTGCGTCTACAGATAAGAAAGATTGAAAAATAGTGACAATAGTTTCATTAATTACACATTAATAGGACAAATTCTGAACCAAACTAAATATTTGTCATCACAAATTTATAATTGCTATTAATTTATTTATTTATGTATTGAGTCTGGTTTAGTTTTAACTGCATTGTCAGAGAGAGAGAAAAAAGTTTATCTATCCTGGTTAGGATGGACACCAGATGACCCATTACAAATAGGTTCGAGTTTGAGTTTTTCTTGTGGCAAATCATAGGACTGGCTTGTTCTGGATTATCTTTTCTTCTTTGGTTCGACTCTCTATTTTTCCTCCCAAAGCTAAAGGCAGAGATTGCTCAGGTGCTTTTACAATTACTTATAGTGATTGTATTCCTCTTACCTGTGTTGTTCACTTCTTCTCCAATCGTGTGGGCCCAGGATGGGATCACTCCAGTGACACAACTCCAAAGTTGAGTCAGACTCACAGAGAAGACACTGTTCCATTTTCCTCCAAAAAGAATACAAACTGTATATAATCCATAAAATTCATATTTAACTCTGTAGTAATATGTTAAAACATTTTTATTTTTTTATCACTATCCTTATATTTAGATTTATTAATTTGGAAGTTTATCAAAAATGGCTTACAGTTTTTTGAAGATCTACACCTATCAGGATGTGCATTCCCTTGGTGTCAGTGTTCAGCCACTAATGTTGATTGTGTTTTGTTGCCTTTGTGGCTGAGCTCTGACACTAATGTTTAGTGTCTTGTCTAGTATATGTGAGAGTGCATGGCTCGTTCTTTTGGCACTGTCATGCATTCACTTGTCTTGTTGGTTACTGGCACGAGTGCATTGCTCTTGTGTCATTCTTGCAGCATGCACTCCTGTCAATAGTTTTGTATTTGTCTCTCGCGACTTCGCGTTGCACTCACTTTGTGCTGCACGTTCGGGTCTCAATCTGTTGTAATGTTGTGCTGGGGTTCGGCCACAAATAAACAGGCACCAAGACCGAAGCGGCCCCCGAGGTCACGAGAGACAAACACAAATGTCCCATCTTGCTTGTTGTTTGGCATGGGCGCATGTTGCCTTTGTCTCATGTTGCCTTTGTCTCATGTTGCCTTTGTCTCATGTTGCCTTTGTCTCTGGTGATATGCATTTGTGTCATTCATGTGTTTTGTCTGTGAGAGCATGTGGCTTTTATTAGTTTCTGTATTGCCTTTGCCACGTGTCTCTCAGTCTTATGTCACACCCCGCCCCCTTGTCTACCCATTATTAGTTTAATGGTTTCACCTGTCCCTCATTATCCTATTTGATTTATCACCCTTTATTAGCGCCTCATGTTTGCTTTCCTGGGCTGGATTGTTTCATTCGTTGGTTGGTTTCCTTCCCTGTCGGTTCAGTTCTTCGTATATTATTTCAGTTGGTTTTGTTTGTGTTCTTTTCTCCCTCGAGAGAGTTTGGTTATGCTTGTTTTCTATTTTAAATAATAGCTCATTGATGCCATCTGAACTTGGGTCCTTCTTTCAAACACCCCATTCCATGTCAGAACTATCCAGCCACTACTGGACCCAGCAGAAGAACAATGTGTATCTCCCACCATGGTATTTTCCATCAATCAGAGCATGATCCAGCTCATCCAACTCCGTAACCTCTGTCAGAGAGGAACTAACGTGAGGGATTTTGCCTACGATTTTTTTTTTTTTTTTTTGTAATATTGTAGTGGGATTATGATGAGACTGATCTTAAGGAGGTATTTAACATCTGCCTCAATCAGTCTCTCAGTCAAAGAAAGACATTTTTGGGAATTTGTGTATCACCTTCTCAATTGTTAGGAGTCTGCACTCCCATCCCAGCAGGAGATTCCCAGGTGGGTAATACCATCTTCCCACCCACAACAAGCCCAATCCCCTGTCCTCCCCGTAAATGGAGATGGAGGAGGAG
This sequence comes from Xyrauchen texanus, assembly GCF_025860055.1. Classification (NCBI taxonomy): domain Eukaryota; kingdom Metazoa; phylum Chordata; class Actinopteri; order Cypriniformes; family Catostomidae; genus Xyrauchen; species Xyrauchen texanus. The sequence goes on along the minus strand of NC_068297.1, from coordinate 13,076,464 downwards.
GAGGAGGAACGGGATAGCTGCAGGGTTAGAAACCAATGTAGTATTCACTCCCAACATTTTGTGCAGTTATGAAGGCACCATACTGGGTAAATCCAAACTCATACGGGGTAAACTCACACCATTCTAAATAAAAAAAGAAATCAAAGAAGTATATGTATTATGTTATACACTTTTTCTTAGTAGTAATGCTCTCAAAGAATTGATCTTTGCTGTTCTAACACCCTGGCTCCACCCTACATTACGTACATTTGTCAGACAGAAAGTGGCTGTAATTTTTGTAAACTTTATGTGAGGACCTTACATGTCCTTGACACTTTGCTTGTTTGCTGGCAGGTTTGCTACAAGGAAATGGGGATTATAACACAACTAAATGTAGTTTACACTAGGCTAAATGTATTATACACTGTCTCTGTTCTTGTAATTGTTGAGTCTATACTTTGGACTGCAAGAAGTCAGTATTTACCAGCCTATATGATACTTCATGTCTTGCTATTTTCATGATGAGAGCTGTGTAGATGGTAAGAGTGTTCTAGCCCTTTGATAGTGCCCTCTGCTGGTCAGATAATGAAACCATTTGGTAAACCATTTTTGTCTGAGGGAGGAATTCATTCATGAATTACTTCCAAATTAAGATGGAGATTATTGGTAACACTTTATTTTATGGATTAGAAATTAGTTAGTAATTAATTACTAATAACGACATGTAAGGGACTAGTTACAGACTTGTTTGCAATTATAAGGTATTTATTAGGCCTTTGTTAGTTGATGTCTTAGCCTTGCCTAACAGCCTCTTTACATATGTTTTTTTCCTAACAATTAAATTATTAGGTCAAACCAAAGATACCTATAGCTAGTAAGGCGCAAAATATATCCTTTATGTGTTCTCATTACAATGTGTGTCTCTATAGAAGGCAGAGACTTTTGATGCGTAGTGTAAATAGCAACAAAAAGCATCCTCTTTGCACTAAGGGCAAATAGTGTTAGATGCTGTTTTCACCCCTAATTAAATACTAGCATACAGTATAAGGGCATCACTGCAGCATGTTTATTGTGTTTATTTAGAGTCTCACAGACACCCTACACCAGGGGTCACCAAAGACCACATGAGTTGCCCCCGCAGGCCTGTTCTAAAAATAGCACAACTCAGCTGTGTATAAAATTTTATTTTATTCTGTTGCTATTCATTTTTTTTTTAATCACACTTGCATTTATATAGATTTAAAAAATGAAAATATCTTAAAAATTTGTTTCTTATACATGAAGTTTAGATAAGTTTAGGTGAACTCTGACGTACTCCAGTTCGGTCAGTATTGTGCGTGTGACAATACAGTGCTCGTGGAGAGTAGGCTAAGCTAGAGGGCGCAGCGAAGATTGGCGCTGAACGTAGTTTCTTACCCCAAAAACATGGCAGAAAAAAGAAAGAAAACGTATCACTTTCACAACGAATGGGAGTCGGGAGTTCTTTTTTACGACTGTGAAAGAAACCTGCGTGTCTTATATGCGGAGCGACTGTGGCAACGGCAAAGAGGCACAATGTGGAGAGACACTTTACTACGAATCACAAAAACTACTAACTACCCACCGGAAGCGCACTCACGGGCAGAAAAAGCCCTTGAGCTAAAGACAGCTTTGGGTAAGCAACAAGCTTTTTTCACAAGGCCGTGCAAAAAGTCACAAAAAGCAACCGAAGCCTCTTTTAGAGCTACGCATTTCCTGATCAAGAAGAAGAAGGCATTTTCAGATGGAGAAGTTGTCAAAGAAGCAATGATGATAATTGCTAACACTGTACTTAAAGACGAGAAATATGGAAGCGATATAATCGCCACTCTCTCCGACGTCCAACTGGGGGCATCTACGATGGCTAGACGAGTGTCTAGTGGTTCCCTTGTGCGCAGAGAAGAGCTGTCGTTCGTCAGTGTTTTGTGTGTGCGTATTGACCTTCTACCCAGGTTTTGAACCTAGGGAGGCACACCAGGCTGACTCGAAGACGCCCGCGATCATCTGCGAAGTCACTTCAGACGTAAATCTCGGGCCCCAGGACGACAATTGCGCTGATTAATGTTGATAGGGCATAGCAATCTATATGTTGTGACTTTATGTTCTTTTAGCCAATCAGGAGTGAAATAATAGAATGTACTCCTTGCAAATGGTATAATTGATGTAAGATTTTGTGTAATGTACGAGTTAGCTTTCGATCTCCTCGTGAGACTTTGCCTCTGGCTGTACCAATTTCACTGCAAACTATTCTTCAGTAAATTTTGATTCTTTAATTGAATTTCTCGACTCCTGGTTTTCTTTCTCCATATCTGGTCCGGGTCACAACTGTTATACCCCTAACAGTGTCAAACCAGTCTCTGAGTATTGAGGAGTCTGATGGCTTGGGGGAAGAAGCTGTTACACAGTCTGGCCGTGAGGGCCCGAATGCTTCGGTACCTCTTGCCAGACGGCAGGAGGGTAAAGAGTTTGTGTGAGGGGTGTGTGGGGTCGTCCACAATGCTGGTTGCTTTATGGATACAGTGTTTTTTGTAAATGTCTTTGATGGAGGGAAGAGAGACCCCAATGATCTTCTCAGCTGTCCTCACTATCCTCTGCAGGGCTTTGCGGTCCGAAACGGTGCAAGTCCCAAACCAGGCAGTGATGCAGCTGCTCAGGATGCTCTCAATAGTCCCTCTATAGAATGTAGTGAGGATGGTGGGTGGAAGATGTGCTTTCCTCAGCCTTTGAAGAAAGTAGAGATGCTGCTGGGCTTTCTTGGTGATAGAGCTGGTGTTGAGGGACCAGGTGAGGTTCTCCGCCAGGTGAACACCAAGGAATTTGGTGCTCTTGACGATCTCCACAGAGGAGCCGTCGATGTTCAGCGGAGTGTGTTCACCTTTGCTCTCCTAAAGTCAACAACCATCTCTTTTGTTTTGTCCACATTCAGAGACAGATTGTTGGCTCTACACCAGTTCGTCAGCCGCTGCACCTCCTCTCTGTATGCTGACTCGTCATTCTTGCTGATGAGACCCACCACGGTCGTGTCATCGGCGAACTTGATGATGTGGTTCGAGCTGTGCATTGCTGCACAGTCGTGAGTCAGCAGAGTGAACAGCAGTGGACTGAGCACACAGCCTTGGGGGGCCCCAGTGCTCAGTGTGGTGGTGGTGGAGATGCTGTTCCCGATCCGGACTGACTGAGGTCTCCCAGTCAGGAAGTCCAGGATCCAATTGCAGAGGGAGGTGTCCAGGCCCAGCAGGTTCAGCTTTCCAATCAGGTGCTGGGGAATGATTGTGTTGAATGCTGAGCTGAAATCTATGAACAGCATTCGAACGTATGAGTCCTTATTGTCTAGGTGGGTGAGGGCCAGATGGAGGGTTGTGGCGATGGCATCGTCCGTTGAACGGTTTGAACGATACGCAAACTGCAGTGGGTCTAGTGAGGGGGGCAGCTGGCTCTTTATGTGCCTCATGACGAGCCTCTCGAAGCACTTCATGATGATGGGTGTAAGTGCGACGGGACGGTAGTCGTTGAGGCAGGACACTGAAGACTTCTTTGGCATGGGGATGATGGTGGTGGCCTTGAAGCACGTTGGAACGACAACGCTGCTCAGAGAGATGTTGAAGATGTCGGTAAGAACATCTGCTAGCTGGTCAGCACATCCTCTGAGCACTCTGCCAGGAATGTTGTCTGGTCCAGCAGCCTTCCGTGGGTTGACTCTACATAGAGTTTTCCTCACATCTGCCGTGGTAAGACAGAGCACCTGGTCGTTGGAAGGAGGGGTGGTCTTCCTCGCCATCACGTCGTTCTGCACTCCAAACTCAGCGTAGAAGTCGTTCAGCGCATCTGGAAGGGAGGCATCTTTGTCACAGGCAACTGATGTTGTCCTGTAGTTGGTGATGGCCTGAATGCCCTGCCACATGCGCCGCGTGTCACCGCTGTCCTGGAAATGACTGTGGATTATCTGGGCGTGTGCGCGCTTTGCCTCTCTGATTGCCCGTGACAGTTGCTCTGAAGGCGGAGTCTCGGGACCTCAGCAGCGTGTGCACCTCCGCAGTCATCCACGGCTTCTGGTTGGAGCGTGTGGTGATGGTCTTGGAGAAAGTGACATCATCAATGCACTTGCTGGTGTAGCTGGTCACTGATGCTGTGTATTCCTCCAAGTTGGTAGAATCGCCATATGTTGCAGCCTCCCTGAACATGTGCCAGTCAGTACACTCAAAACAGTCCTGAAGAGCAGAGATGGCTCCTGCTGGCCAGGTTTTCACCTGCTTCTGAAGCGGTTTTGTGCGTCTGACGAGCGGTCTGTATGCTGGAATTAACATAACAGAGATGTGGTCTGAGTAGCCGAGGTGGGGGCGGGGCTCTGCCCGGTACGCGCTGAATATAAACCCAACAAATCACTCAGATCATTAGGATCACATCAGCTAGAAATACCAAGGGTTCACTCTAAGCAAGGAGAGTCTGCTTTTAGCTATTATGCCAGCCGCAGCTGGAACCAGCTTCCAGAAGATATCAGATGTGCTCCTACAGTAGTCACATTCAAATCCAGACTCAAAACACATCTGTTTAGCTGTGCATTTACTGAATGAGCACTGTGCCACTGTGTGTCTGACTGTTTGTACTGTATTTTATTTTATTTTATATTCTAAACTGTTTCAATTCTTCTTCTTTTTTTTATTATAATTTTTTTTATTTATTATTATTTTAATCTCTTCTTAAGCACTTTGAATTACCATTGTGTATGAAATGTTCTATATAAATAAACTTGCCTTGCCTTGCCTTGCCTTGCCTTGGTGTGCTTTGTCCACCACTGGATGAGTGTAAAACGCATTGATAAAGTTGGGACCAGGGCCGGCGCTACCTATAGGCGAACTAGGCAGTTGCCTAGGGCCTTGGCCTTGGAGGCGGGGCCTCCAAAACATACACATGCTTATCCACCAATCAAGAGCAGCAAAATACTATGCTGTTTGTCCATTGGATATAACAATTGTCATTCACCTGTAGTTAAACCAATTATTATCACCGTTTACATGCGAGTCACTCCCAACCTCTGAATTTATGAATGAAGAGATTGTAGATTAATAAAATCCAACTTTTCTGCAAATTTATCTGATGGCGCCGAAACGAACTCATCCTTCAGGGGCTGCTAAGCGTAAGGCTAAGCAGGCACGCAAAGAAAGTGCAGCTCGTGATTCAGGTATCATCTATTTGAGTGATTGTAATGTATTGTAAAAAATAAACTGATTCTAACGATCAGCGTCATTTTGAGATAGATCATTTGATGGTTATTTCCAGTTCAAAAGAGCGCGAGCACCGTTGATGGACTGAATTCGCTTCTGACACTTTGAATCCAAGCGTATGTAGCTACAATGCAGACTTTTGTTAGAAAAAAGAAATACGTTCTAAATGAACCGTCCGAAAGAGTCTGATTCGCGGAAATGAATCGGACTTCATTAGTATTTTGCGAGTCGTACAGAGTCTGACTCGCAAAATACTACAGAAAAAGTAAGTTTGTCAGTCAAAGAGCAAACGCACTATACTAAAGCATTGTTTATTATGTTTTAAAACAGTCTGTATATCTTCTAAAACGCAGATGTTTAGCCTACATTAACTGCTCTAGTCTATCATATTAGACTATAGACCATAATAGACTTCATTTTTTTTGTTTTCCAATCATAAATACTGTTGCAATATTTATTGAAAATAAGTATGCAATCTTAAGCATATGAATAATCACACAATTACAGTTGACGGAATTAACTTGTCTTTTCACTTCCACTAGCAGCTGATTTGTGTTTCATAAGGTATTTCTCTACAATACATACCTAATATGACTATATTTAGTCTATCAAAAACAAAACTGTTCATTATCCCAAATAGTGGGTTAGTGTGTTACCATAAATAAATTACTGAACAAATTACTGCAAAAAACTTCCTGACTGCTAAAAAAAAAAAAGATGACTTTTCAGATGATTTTTTTTGTTGTTTACCTTAATTAAAGTTACATTAATATGCACATTTAAGTAAAAATATAAAAATACTGATAACAGGTTTTGTATAAATAAAATGTTTAGGAATCATATTTGTTTTCAAGTCTTTTTTATTAAATGAAGTTTTATTAACAAAGTTCGGGAGGAGTACATTCAGATAATCAACGAGATAAGACGTATATATACTGCAGACTTACCTCTGTTCATTGACAGTTTATCAGCATCCCTCCACCACCCCCATCTCCTCACTTTGATTTGTAATAATCTCTTATTGGATGTAAACAACACAATCCAAAATACAATGCAATCCAATGTAATACTGTGTAAATCTGGCCAAAATTCAGAGCCTGGAGCCCTCCCCTGGACAGCATGCCAAATACGCATAATCTTTACTCTATTTAATTTGATGTAAGTGTGAACTCGTGAATTCTGAAAGGTGGAGGGGAGGAGGGCATGGCGGGGGGCCTCCAACATACATTTTGCCTAGGGCCTCCAAATGTCTAGAACCGGCCCTGGTTGGGACAGTAGAGTTTTTACAACTGTGTATGCCATATTAGGTGAATAGAGTTCCTGAGCATTTCATGGTGCATAAATTAGTGGAAAATGAACATGAAAAATAATTATTTATGAAGTAAACATATGAATCCATCACTATTTCTCTAAATGTCCTTTGATATTTTGACATGTGGACATAAATGAAGAAATTAATATTGCAGCAATTTCTAGCATGAAACAGTGGCTAAACATCGAAGCTGGAGTATAGTTTGTCACAAAATTAAGAATTGTATGGCTGATTACATGCAATAAACGTAAACAAAAAAATGTGGGTTTTTATGGGGACCGGAATGATGGTGGAGCATTTGAAGCAGCAGGGAACTTCACACTGCTCCACTGAACTATTGAAGTTCTGTGTGAAGATGGGGGCCAGTTGGTCAGTGCAGGCTTTCAGACAGGTGAAACACCATCTGGGGCGGGTCACCAGAGGGTGGAGGAGCTGCTACCATCTACCAGGGGGCGGGGAGCTCTCTGTCATCTGCCAGGAGGTGGAACAGCTGCTGACATCTGCTGGGAGGTGGATGAGCTCATTAACGTCCGCCAGGTGGTGAGGTCCAATGCCATTGTCTGGAAGACATCAAGCCGGAGGTTTCCTCCAGCCTGAATCGGGCAGTGGAGGAGTGTGACAAGGAGGAGGGCCTGGCCGGGCCTTGAAGGTTCATACCGGCTTCAGAATCAACTTAATCAGCCAGGAGAGGGACAAAGAGGAGCCAGGGATGCCAGTGGGAGAGAGAGAGAGAGACACACATGCCTGTGTGTGTGTCATTATGTTTCAGTTCAGCTTTGTATGCCAAATTAAAATTCTGTTGATTGTTCATTACAGTTCTTGATTCCTCCTTGGTAGGGAAGGCAGAATCTGCCACACAGACATAGCACAATCATGCCTAAAACATCTCTGTACTCTAAATTGGGTACACAAACCACTATTGATTTTGAGTACACTCTAAATTTCACAATACATAACTCTGATCATAGCTATAAAACCAGGGCTGTAACCGAAAGCTTCTAAAGTACTCCACAAATACAGGTGTTCAAGTCAGTCAAAAACCTTTTCCTGGTCTAATGAAAAAAGTATTAATACCCAATAGTTTAGAAACTTCCCAAAAAATCCCTAATTAGAGTTATACTATCAAAGAATGTACCTGTTTGCTATACAATGTCTGATCATAATGTATCACCTGTCCTATTTACTTAATCATGAATCTAGAGCATTGGACAGGACTTTGTGCTCAGGGCACAAAAGGGAAACAGGCCTCCAAATGGCAATGTTCTGAAGATCACCATTTTAAGGCAATAGACTGATGACTGCTCTTCTGCAGCTAAGTGGCAGAAATACTTTTTCGGGGCTATCTTTAAGCACTATGAGATCTTTTCATATAATGGGCCAGAATATTTTGTAAAATGATATGGGTAAACTATCAATCCTAGGGGATTTCCCATTATCTATACTCATCAAAGTTTTATGGAGTTCCTGTAACGACAGAGAGAGTTGCAGTTTAGCATTGATCTCTTCATCCACCTTTGGCAGACCATCATATAAACTATTAGCAGCCATTTTCTCTTCATCTGCTAGATCAGTTGTACATGGCTTTGAATAAAACTGTGCAGTGTGTTGCCTTATCTCAGCAGGATTAGTGAACTCCTACCCAGCATCCAAATGCAAGGAATGACCAATTCTGCTCTTAAAATTTTTTTCCCTCCAAGATAAAGAACAACTTGGATGGGGCATCCATTTTTGTAGCTTTCTGAAAACATGAGCAGACTGAAGCTCCCTGTGCCTTGACACCCAACAGGTCTGCCAATAGGGCCTTTTTGGATGCAAGAGTTTCAATATGCTCTTTTTCCTGTGGATGCTGACAAACTAGGCAAATTCACAATCTCAATCTCCAAGTCTTTTAATTAAAGTCAGTAGGATCAATAGTTCAATAGGCAATGGTGGCAGTGGTGGCTCAGCGGTTAAGGTTGCTCTGGGTTACTGATCAGGAGGTCAGGGGTTCAAGCCCCAACACCACCAAGACACCACTGTTGGGCCCTTGAGCAAGGCCCTTGAACCTATCTGCTCCAGGGGCACTGTATCATGGCTGACCCTGCACTCTGACCCCAGCTTAGCTTAGCTTAGCTGGGATATGTGAAAAATAAATAATTTCACCATATATATGCAGAAATGTATGTATAATGTGTGACAATTGATCAATTAAATTAAATTAAATTAATAGACAATTGACTAATAGTCAATAATCTTTTGACTAATAGTCAATTGTCAATAGGAACTTCTCGACCTTATAGCAATAACTTTTATATTGCAGAGGACAATGCTGTGATCTGAAAAACCTACAGGAGTAATTTTGCAATAATAAAAAAAAATATTAGATTCAATTTCAAATCTTTATTTACAGGTTCACTTTATTTACAGGTAAACTAAGCTGTGTTCTTATTAATACATAGTACACTTAGTACATGTTTTTAACTCAAACAATTTTCAGGGTTTTGCACATAAAATGCTTTTGTGTGTAGAAAAACATTTTCCACCACTGTTCCATTATACCAACTTCCATTACAAAAAAGTTTGTGTGTGTGTGTGTGTGTGTGTGTGTGTGTGTGTGTGTGTGTGTGTGTGTGTGTGTGTGTGTGTGTGTGTGTGTGTGTGTGTGTGTGTGTGTGCATATTATGGCCACGTGTAAGGTTCAATGACGTAACGGTAATTTTTTTTGTCCAGGTCTAATATATAAAAAGTACATAAATACAAAAAAAGCAAAACATTTACTTGAATACACCTCTTCTATGGTGAGCATATTTTTAGTGTCCGAGTTTGAAGTCATATTGATATTTTTTCTGGGGCTAAAAGTAAAAAATGTGGTGTCCAGAAACATTGTCTCATTAAAAGCTGAATTCTTGAAAAAAGAAATACTGGCCTGACTGCTGCAGAATAATAAAGCAGTGAAACAAACGTGTTTTAAAATATGATGAATTGTTTTTAACAGTTTTGTCCACCAAATCAAAGTCATGTGGTGTAACCAGCATGTAGGTAGTCATTTTGTTGCTTATGTTGACCATAAAAACCATAAAACAGAGAGGACACCTTGAGAAGTTTAAAAAAAAAAAAAACATCTGATATTAATTTTGACTTTTTATGAAAAGGGCACATTTTGTTCAGGTCATGAATGTATAATATATATATATATATTTTTTTAAATGTACCTAGAAAAATGTGTTTGAAAACTTTTTTGAAATTATTATTATTACTATATAGACGTTATTTATACACTCTAGTATTCAAGGTGCAACTGAATTATTGATGGTAAAAAAAATGGCAAAACAAACGATGTAACTAGATAACTCAAATAACAGACACAAGAAAACACATACACTAAGACAACCAACAAAATGAACACAGAAATGCAGAATAAAAATTGTAAATATTAGAGCACTCCTACCAGCCACAAATGGCACTCGCCAAGCTCCACCCGCTGCCAGCACTCAGAGAGAGAGAGAGAGTGAGCTTGTTGTGTCACACATGTGTGGTCAGCCTTATCTACAAGCTTCATGACCAGATGGTCTTTGGTGAGGTGTATGTTTGAAGAAGTAAAACTGTTAACTCGTGCTTGGTGAGATAGAGTTGTTAGACTTCTGCATCTTATTTCTGCTTGTGAAGACACCAAAGCTTGACCCTGGAGAGTTAGCTAATTATAGATGGGTCTCAAATCTCTTATTTATGTCTAAAATACTAAAAAGGTAGAATCCTCTCAACTGTGTTTACACTTTTACAGAAAAAACGAATTGTATCAGTGAAGAATTTCAGTCAGGATTTAGTCTTCATCATAGTAGAGAGAATGCACTTATCATCTGACCACTGCTACATTTCTCTTCTAGTGCTTCTAGATCTTAGTGCTGCCTTTGAGATACCATAGGACTTTGTTCTGAGTAATCCAGAGCAGCATTTGCCAAAGTCTTCTTGCTTCTATCTTTTGTCTTTTTTGTGATCCTAATTTTGGTGAACGCTCTGAGCTTGTCTTTTTCCAGCCTTCATCTCCTTTCTGTTGACTATCATTACCTTTAGCTTAGCCTTTCTCTGTTTCTGTTCAGCACTTTGTTCAGCATTTTTAAAATGATGTCTTTGTTGTTTTCGATGTTGTAGGAGGTGAGGTTGATCAGCTTCTGGAAGTCCTCTGGTGTGTAAGTGAGTTTATGAGTGATATATGGAGAGGTGTTACTGTTAAAGTCAACATCAACTGCTCCCTCCTTCAGCTCTTTCTCACCCTCTCTCCTCACTCCTATTGGACACACAAAAATACTTATTATTATTAAAGTAATGGTGTACATTTTAGTTTATTTAGGCTCAAGATACTGAAATTAAACTAATCACTAATTATTAAACAGAAATTCTAAGTAAAATGACATTACCCTAAAGGAAATATCAGTGCTTCCAAGGCCACACAAGAATAGTGTTACAATCTTAGGCTTAGGTTTAAGGCTTTAAGGCAATGAAATGCTGCATCAGAGTGCGTCTTGTTTTCTGTCGGCTGGGCACAATCAACGCATAGTTAGATGTGCAGTGTAAACGTGACTGTAATAGTTTGATGTGTGCTGGGAAGTCAAGACCAATCACAATTCAGTGTGATGTAGATAGCGGACCAGAGACAATTCATTATGCAAAAACAATGAATATATATATATATATATATATATACTGTATATTACCAGTGTTGGTTGTAATCTGATTCCAAAGAAATTAGTAACTGGAATCGTATTACCTTTAATTCAATAAAAGTGTAACATATAACATTTTTAAATTCTTGTAATCAGATTACAGTAACTGATTTTCAATTAAGCTAATTTTAAGGACATTACTTGGGATTGCATATTTCTATATGTATAATACATTTAAAATATGAATTATGATCAAATGTATGTCTGTTGGCATTTCTGTGACATCTGAAGGGCATGTGACAATGGGCAAAGAGGAAAAATAGACATAATTTTGAACTCATTGAGCACAAAAAAAAAAAAAAACGTTTTAGGAAATACCTTAAAAGTAAATAGTAATAAAGTAATTAGCTGATTACAATTTTAGAGAGTAATTTGTTATATATATATATATATATATATATATATATATATATATATATATATATATATATATATATATATATATAACAAATATATATATTGAGTCCTTTTTTTTTTAACTGTATATTACGATGATGTCATCATTGTCATAGCCAAAGTTACATTTTGAATTCTGAACATTTATCTTAATTTACACTTTTACTCTTAACCTTCTTCAAATTTAAAAAGTTAACACTAGCGGGAAAAAAGGTATAGCACACTTACTGTAAGACATAAATTATTAATTATCTATTTTAATAATTATTTAAATCTTTTATCTATAGTCTATGCATTAAGCGGTTCAGACTGAATTAACAACACAAGTTTAATACTTCAGGGGTTCAGAATAGAAATGCAGTTTTTTTTATTACAAACACCAATCAGGAATGTGGCAGATGAGTGTTTACAGCACTTACCAGGAGCTTTGAACTGTTTGAATGAAACATTCACCAAGGGAAAGTGAATAACTATGGGAGCCTCTGGATTATCTTTATCCTCAAACACATAAACTTCCTTTAGTGGCTCTGACTCCACCATTTTGAAGTCGATCTTCGGAAATGGAATCTTGCGATCAGTGCAGTATTCATGAGATTGCTTCAAGACCTATTGTATACATACACAAACATTGCAAAAATTTGAATTACGCACAGAAATCAATGTTCCATACTCATGCAATGTATTCACTCAACTAATATTTCAGGTATCCCTCACCTTAAACTGTTCATCCCAGGAAAAGTTTAGAGACAGAATAATGTCCACATGTCTTTGAGAGCGTACCACGGGAGGGAATCCTGAATTTGAAGCAAATCCAGAATCTACCAGGCTTAGCACAGGATCAGCTGGTGTCATGTTGTTAGGAAAGGTATCTGGGTGTTTTTCTGTAGACATAGAAGTCATTTTATTATGACAGACTGTGCAAACGCCGTCAGCATTTACAAGTGTTTTATTTCATGAATAACAGACATTGCCAAATAATATTTTCATTATTAAAGCGGACTAAGAAAATTGCTGCAACATCAGTTAATTGTACTTTCAAATGATTTGGGTTTATCACTTAGTTGAAATGATCTATAATGACTGATATTAGATGACTGCTATTTTATAACTCATTACTCATTAGTATGCATTGAAGCAAAGCATTGTCATTGTACAGCAAAATATGCCTCTTCAGGAAGATTACATATTTCAGATCCTCTGGGATGTAAACAATAAAGGTGTTTGGTAACACTTTACAATAAGGTTCCATTTGTTAACATTAGTTAACCACATAAGTTAACATGAACTAACAATAAACAATACTTTGAAAGCATTTGTAAATCTTAGTTAATGTTAATTTCGTCATATATTAATACATTTTTCAAAAGTTGTATTTGTTAACATTAGTTAATCCAATATTAACTAATATGAATTAACAATGAACAATTTTATTTGTATTAGATTTATAAATGCTGTAATATATATATATATAGCTGTACCAAGCTTGTTGGAGAAGTTCACTCTATCCACTGTTCTTCTATCTATTTAGTCTGTCTCAATTGCTTCTGTCTCTTCATGTAATCCCAGACTGACTCGATGTTCAGTGGGGGGCTTTGTGGGGGCCATGACATCTGTTGCAGGGCTCACTGTTCTTCTGTTTTAATCTTTTGTATTTGCAAACGTAATGTTTGGGAGTCTAACAATTATATTTCCTATTGACACACTAAAGCTGAAGATATAAATAACCATCTTAAGACAAATGCTTTTGTGAAACGTCTTATGTATCTAAGACTTTTGCACAATACTGTATATATATATATATATATATATATATATATATATATATTGTTCATTATTTGTTCATAATACCAAAAATGCATTAACTAGAGTTAACAAATGGAACTAATTAAAAAAAAATAATAAAAAAATAACTTGCAGTATAAAAATAAAGAAACAAATATGTTATCCAGTCAATGGGCCTACATAAATATGTTGATGAAAAGTAAAATTACTTATTACACGGTGCTCTCCAATATTTTATTCTGATTAGACAGTTGCATTCTGTGATAAAATATTTTTGTATTATGATCAGTTGTATGCACTGTGCTAGTTCCATGTCTCTCATAGCACTCTTCGGCCTTCTTCTCACATAATAATTCAAAAATAAATTACAATTCAGTATATGATATAATGCACAGTCAGTGGTACTTATCGCAAAATAAACCCCTTCAGGATGATATACCGTACTGTAATGTAACTGTTAAGGAAACATAGAATGCACACTTGAAGTACTACTGTATACAAGTGCTGTAGACCTTTCCATGTGATGAAGCCAGTATTCTCACTGTAGTCCCTGTGCAGATTCAAGCCTCTCAGGAAGTTGTATATCTGGCTGATAATGGGGCGGCTGTTCAGAAAGCCACTCACCATTTTCGCCAAGTCAGTCACAGGGCTGATCATGTACGTGCAAAGTGCTGTTGGTTTATTGACAGTTTCTTTACAAAGGATGACAAAGAGACAGAAAATTTCAATCATCACATTGTGTATAATCATGAAAGACTCAAAAGTAATTGTTATTACAATTAATTAAAAATTATAAATAATTAGTTGGGTGTAATGCTTAGGCAGACATAGTGTTTGAATGCATCACATACTCTCACCTGTGTTACTCACTCCTTCTGCAGTCCATGAGGGGGCAACTCCAGTGGCATAACTCCAGATCTGTGTCAGATTTATGGAGAACACACTGCTCCACAAGCCTACATATATAAATAAACACAAACATAGACAGTGAAATGTATTCTTAATAGAATGGAACTTGGAGACCACTGGATAGCTAGGGAATATTTCTGTAAAGTCACTGTTTGTATTATGTTTTATTATTATAATGTGCTTTAATTTTGCCTCTGCACTATTTGCACGTCTTTATTAGGAAAGCACGTTGTGCTGCACTGTCCTCTATTGTAGAGTTTTTATAATTTATCATATAGGTTTGCATTAACCTTTAATCCACTAGCCAACTATCCTTGCGTACTTGTAAGACCTCCTAGTACATGACCTCTTCTACAGTTGACTGACCTCTTTGCATGTGAAATGATTTGCTTACTTATAGGTTGTAGGTTTTCTGTTGGGTCCAATAGAGTTGATACTGCCCCATAATGATATGACCACATAAATATGTATTATTTGTTTTTCAAGAAAGTAATGGTTCACAAATGTTCAGCACAACATTCTACCTTTTCCCTTCTCTTCCTTGTGGTCTTTACTTTTTCTTTGGTTTTATGCCTTAATCATGTGCTAAAACTCACAAACGCAAACTCACCCAGCAGCATGGACAACCTAGTTTCAGGAAGTTTTTTGACCATGTGACCAAGGTAATATTCACTCCCAAAGTTCTGTGCAGGAACAAAGGCACCATACTTGGGAAATCCAACCTCATATGGGGTGAATTCACACCATTCTAAATGTGAAAAAGCCACAAAAAAAAAAAAGATTTGAGAAACAAACAAGTAGTACCACTTCCAAGAATTAGTCCTATATTAAAATCTGGTTCATTATAGTCTTATCCCTTCTTAACCCATACAGTGCAACTATTCTAAATTGATGTTATGTAACTCTCTTTGTATCAGTTTAGAGCCAATATCTGAATAATTAAAAAAGCCACACTTTTGATTAGTCATAAAATAGGTCCTCTTTGTATTTTATTCTGGTCAAGAATGACCCAATTCGACAGGAAACGCCCATTTGACCAATACAGTATATAAAGTGTTCAACCACAATTTGAAAAAATATTATATGAATTGGTGGAATGTGAAAATTCAGCTAATCAGGTTGGAGCTTGCAATTTTGGAAAACTCTTTCCATTTTTGCATGAAATATCATCAGATGGTCTGTGAACGGTCCATGGGCATGCCATATTAGGATGAGACTACAGTTGTAGCTGAATGGCTATCATCTACTGTTAGTACCTACCAGCATCCACTATACTTTCTGTCTTGCCATTCTTCAAGTTGACAGCATTGAAGATGGGTAGAGGGTTCTGGCCTTCTGACAGTGTCTTCTGTAGTTCAGAAAGTGTACCCATTTGTTTCTATAAAAACAAAGTAGCATACAATTTTTCAGATCAGGGCCGTTTCTAGCGATCTCACCAAGGGTGCCAAAATGCTCAGAAACAGCCCAGTTTCAGATTTTAATATAGATCCATTACTGACTTTTTTTTATATCTTCAGTACCTTCCCTTTGATGAGATACTCTATAGCCAGACCCCACATGTCAACGAGGGAGACAAGGTGACCTTCTTTCTCTCTCTCTTCCAGTTTTTGTTTGTAGTGCTGTAGCTGCTCACGGGAAAACATGGTGAGCATACCTTTGGAGAGCTCCTTTTTAAGAGACTCTATAAACTTATCATAGTCACTCTTTGACCAGTTAGGATCTTCATAAAGAGAGGCTATAGCCCTGTAAGACAAAGATTACAAATGTAACATTGAAACTTAACAACAGATCTTCAGTTTTTAATACAAATAGTGGTCTAATTATTCATTCAGATTATGGTGGTGACCCATGCCCCAACTTTTGTTGTTCTTACAGGAATATTCAATGCAAGTTTAAAACAAGTTCAGCTCAGTCGACCGCATTTGTGGTAAAATGTCGATTGCCATAAAAATTATTTTCACTTGTTCGATTGAGGGGGGGGTAATATCAGGATCCAACCACTTCTATTGGTTTAGTTTTTAGTTTTTGTGGCTTGATTCTGACATCAATATTTTGTTCTGTCTTTGCTTTAGATTAGTTTTCATAGACATGTGTTCTTGTGTCTTGTCTATAGTGTCAGGATCATGTCTCTTGGTTCGTATCATTTTGTGACTGGATCCTGACCCGTGTGTGCGTGTGTGTGTGTGTGTGTGTGTGTGTGTGTGTGTGTGTGTGTGTGTGTGTGTGTGTGTGTATGCATGGATTAGTTCGGGTTTTTCACTGCCACATGCTCTTCTGTTTTGAGTGATAACCCCACCCCCTCGTTTGCCTTGTTATCAGTAAATTAGTTGCACCTGCCTTCCTCATTACCCTCCTTGTTTTCTCCCCTATTTAAGCTACCCTTGTGTTAGGTCCAGTGCAAGATTGTTTTGTTTATCTTGTTTGTGTTAATTTCTTCCTCATGAGAGTGTTTGTTTCTGTTTTTGATAAAAAAAAAAGAATAGAAAGTCCTTTTTATTTGCCTCCTGCATGTGGGTCCTCACTTCCCTCAGAGAGTCCTTGACAGAGGTTACAGTGAGGCACTTACAATGGAAGTGAATGGGGCCTTATATTAGTTTTTCTCTTAAAAATGTGGGTATTATTTGAACTGTAATGTTGTTTAAGCCAATGTTGCAGGGTTTATGGTGTTACGTCTTAGTAGTAATGAAGTTGTAAAATGATATATAACTTTAAACAGAAAAGGTTGCTATTTTATCACACTAAAATCATGTTGACATGCAAATTGTTTCCATCTTGTGGCTATCATTTTAAAACAGTGAGAATTAAAAAAGGTATGGATTGGCCCCATTCACTTCCAATGTAAGTGCTTCACTGTAACCCAGGTTTTTAATTTTTTTAAGAAAAGGTCGGACAAGCTGAATTTTCTAATTTTTCTTTCTTGAGATAATCAACATAATGCAACAAATGCTGTCGATTATATGCTACCTTTTGGCATTTTTACATGTAAGATATTACAGGTATTTAGACATTAGTCCCTTTCTGAAGCAGCTTTTCTTTGTGGAGACCACAAAGTAGGACAAGATTTTACCATCATTGTGAGTGTATCATTTTGGCGATCCCAACAAAATAAAAAACATCTAACTTGGGCATGTAGTGCTCCTTATTCTCACCACGTGGAACCAGAAACCCCTGTGATGTAGCTGACTGCATCAAGGAGTTGGAGCTTCTGCAGGCCTTTTAGGCTTCCGCATGTGCCAGTCATCGCTCTAGACCCACCCCCAGAACACACCACAGCCACCACTGGGACCTGATCAGTCATATCAAACACAAAACTGACATGATCAGCAAACTTTCTTTCGTTTGTTGCAGGGTATTTGTTGACATTGTAATCATATCAATTGGACAACATTCACTTGAGTATAATGGGAGTGGGCCATTGGGGTTGAGTTTACATCAAAATGCTGCACTACATTAGTTTGTAATGTCTATATCATGAGCGTCACCAAACAAATAACTGTCTCTGATTGGTTGGCTAAACATAATTGTCCTACATAATTTCACACAAGACCTTTAATTTTTTTTATTAGAATAAGCAGCTCATGTTTGTGTAATAGTAAAAAGTAATGTTATATTATTAATTAAAGGGTAACTAAACACCTGCTCAGAGTCTGACTCCACCCACTAGAAATATTTGAAAATGCTGGAAAAGTGGGCAGAACCCGGCGGGGATAGAGGGAACAAACCGAGTGCGGTGCTGAGCGGGGGGACCTGAGACTCGTAGTGACGGATTAGTTGACAGCTGCTGTCAGACTCTATGTTCTTATTATTCCTCACACGGTCGCAAGACGACATGTACATGAATCTGGCATGGTGAGCTGGAACCTGCTTACGTCAGCTGTCACCGCTTACGTCACGAAGTACCGCAAACAGCCAATAGGAAAATGCAACTGCAGTAGCCACCGTTCAACCTGAAGAGGGCAGCACTCAGATGTTTTTACACCATATATTGTAGAATTAAAACACTTTATACCCAAATGTCAAAAAAATTACTTGAATCAATGACCAGTACTAATAAAGCCCCATGCTTACAGATCATTAACTAAAAAAAGTTGGTTTAGGGTTTAGTTACCCTTTAAGTGAAACAATCCTTTCTGTTCTTTGTGGAGTGTATAGGTTTTAGACTGTCTTTATATGGATATACAGTACATTATTTGTGTTTGCATTTGTATTACCTTGCTGGGTTCTGGTGGAAAGTTGAGATTCAAAGCTTTCTGAAGAGCTTGTGACACAACTTTTCTCCTTTTCTCCAAAAAATTATTTTCTTCAATAGGGATATCAAAATCCAGACGTACATTCAGATCTTCATTAGAGCTTCAAAACACACAGCACCATTTGCAGTTTCAATGTTTTGCAAGCTTAAAATTATTATTACTTTTATTTTCTGCACAAAGGCCTACTTAAAAAATATTCTATTGAATCTATTACTGAGGATACACATAAATGTATTTGAGTTATTTTACCGAACGTCTGTTTGGAACTGCAGATCAACTTTATCCTTTGAATAAAAATAAAAAATAAAAAATTTATTATTAAGTCTGAGTTCACATATTTCAAATATACTAATTAAAACAGGATATATGTATAGACTGAGAAACTCATTATGAACCACACAGAATAATCTCAGTATACCATTTTTGGAGTTCCATAGACATGTTTAATCAATTAATAATCTACAACACAGTGTTGAAAAAAGTAGATTTTGCCAATACTCACCTCTCCCACAGGCAAAGAGAATGTAAGATGGTGTTTGTATGGCAGTGGTTTTAAAGGGATTGAGGATTCAGTGTTTACAACTTTTGCCATTGCACAATCCACTACGCATGTTGCAGCCTGGACATACAATAAATATTTAATCAAATAAACATACATTTAAAGCGTTTTTTAATGTCTTCTTGTTTGTTCAAATCTATAACTCCACATGTGGGACATACAAACTGTTTTAACACAACTTTTAGAAGCAAAACAATTATATGAACATTTATTTATTAAATTTTTTGGCTTCTTCAGGAGGTCACATGGATGACATGGCGCGTTCTAAAACTGTTTTCAATGAAGGTATGCACACCGCTGCCACTTGGCCTCTGTCAGCGGCACCCAGCTACTCCAGAGGCTGCTCAAATTTCTGCCACACCACGCAGCACAACTTGCATATTTTTCAATAAATTAATTATCAAATGACATAGATTATTTACTTTAGCATTCTTCATTCTTGAAGAAAGAAAAACCTTGGTAACTTTTGTGTGTATTGTCTGCGACCTGAACCGCTTCGATATGCCTCGTGTTTGATACCTGTGCAGTATCCTAGCCGCAACACAGCATAGCACTTCTCGTCTGGTTTGCGACCACATTAAAAGTTTATTTTATTTTGCTTCTAAAAGTATAAGAATGGTGTATTTAAAGGAATACCGGTGTTAAGGAGATAAGAGACTCAGAATTGAGATTGAGTTCAGTTTCCAGGTCTCGGTTGATGTAGAATTGTAATGTCTTTAGGAAGCTAGAGTTCTCAGAGTCTGAGATCAGGATATCCTCTTTGTATGCCCCTTTCAGCTTTAACACCATGTTCCGTGTTGCTAAAACACACAGAGTCCACTTAAACCTGATTCCTGTCCTTAGTGTCAACTGCAGCAGAGTTTGTTTATATTTGTGGTGACACTTTACAGTAAGGTTCCATTTGTTAACATTAGTTAACAGCATAAGTTAACATGAACTAAAAATGAGCATTACTTTTACAGCATTTCTTAATCTTGGTTAATGTGAATTCCAACATATACTAATTGTAACACTTGGGACATTCTCCCTAGCGGCCATTAGTGGTCGCTAGAAGGATAAAGACTTTTAGTTTAAGATTGATTTTGGTTTTTGTTGTCTTTGTTCTCTGTGTTCCCCTTGATTGATCCCAGCTTGTTAGATCCTGTGCATATATTTTCCTTGTGTTCTCTCTGTCTTTGTCAGTTGTTAACCTTTCATGGATATAATGGTTTGTTCTGTTGTCATGTTTTGAGTTCTTTTTGAGTTTTAATTAAAAAGCCTGCACATAGATCCTCCTTCTCGCCTCTTTCCTGCAAACGTTACACTAATACAAATAAATCAATAGTTGTATTTGTTATTAAATGGTCTGCACTTATATATTGTTTTTTTAACCTTAGCGGTTTTCAAAGTGCTTTAAACTGTGATTCATTCATCCATTCACACTCACACACCAATGACTTCAGAGTTGCCATGCAAGGCACTAGCCTGCCATTGGGAGGAACATGGGGTTCAGTGTCTTTCCCAAGGACACTTCGGCATGTGGAGTCATGTGGGCAAGGAATCGAACCACCAACCCTATGATTAATGGCCAACCCACTCTACCACCTGAGCCACAATTAATGATTAATTATTATAAACTAACATAAACTAACAGTGTATTTTATTAAATAAATGCTGTAAATAAAATATTGTTCATGATGCCTAATTCATTAACTAATGTAATTAATGGAACCTTTTGTAAAGTGTTACAATATCTGCTTATTTTATGAATAATGTGTCAACAAAATTTATTTATATGTAGAACACAGATAATTCACTTTCATATTTTCTATTATGTTTTATTGACGTACTTATTTTAAATAATTAAAGCTGCACTATGTAAGATTCTTTGGATAAAAATGAACAAATTTCCATTATTGATTGAGTGCGTAAACAATCAGTGTTAAAAAAACATTTTTTTTAAAGCACCTTGGACAGCTCCTGCTTTCTACCAGCAAGGTGTCATGCTGGGGCAGGTTTTTAGGCTGAAAGTGGTGAATATGGATGCTTCCAACACAGGTTGGGGTGCATTGTGTAATGGACACCTAGCCTTCGGTACCTGGACAAGTGCGAGGAGGACGTGGCACATCAACAACCTGGAGCTATCGGCTGTTTTCCTAGCCTTGAAGGCTTTTCAGTCCGAAATAGCAAATGATCATGTTCCAATTCCCTCGGACAACACGTCAGTTGTGGCCGACATAAACCACCTTTATTTTAGTATTACGGTTCACTTGCAATATCAACTGAGGCTGTACCATATTATATAAAAATAAAAAAGTCTTCCATTGAACTCGTATCAGCCATATCATGAGTATCACCTCTTAAATTGATAAGTGTAGGTCAAACCAAACATTAATAGTAGATGAAATACTTGAAAAAATAAAATAAAATATACTGGTAGCGATTGAGGTGATTGAATCCCTGGTTCTTTATGTAAAAGCACTTTGAGTGTATAGTGTCAGTAAAGCATTATAAGTGTATATTCATTCATTCAAAATATATGAATACGAGTGTTGTTTAACTTCATCAAAGCAAGTAACATTTCATTTTTAAATGTTTCATCATATAACATTATATCAACATGAAAATATCACGTTATGACTACGGCTCTGAATATCTCCAGTCATGATCACATATGCAGGCGATTTAAAGTTAAGCTCAAATCGTGAGATTCATCCACCAGAAGAGCAGTTTCGAAACACAAATGAAGTCTAGTGTTCTTCTGCAAATTGCTTGCAAATTTAAGTTACAACCACAAATTACGCTAGAGCTCAAAGTTACGTAGTGCAGCTTTAATAAAAGGTTTTTTTTCTGTACATCGGAAATTTAACCATTTGCATAAAACAATGCATCCTCATGTGGATGGAAATTTTGTATGTACCTTCAGAGTTCTTGAGCAGCTTGTCTACTTCAATATTCAGCTCACAAAAAGGACCTGCCTGATTTCATGAGAAAACATAATCAGCTTATCTGATAAGGTTTGTCTAGAACATCTTTATTATTATTATTTGACATATAAAGGGTTTAGTTGTGATGAGTGTGTTTAGCACCTAAAGTAAAACTGGAAAGCTTTATTTTTAATTTTACCTAAAGGATGCCTTTATACCCTCTTAGAGGTGTAACATTGCATCAGTAAACACAAGTAGTGTTTCTTATACCCCTGCAAAAAAAAATTGTGTATCTGCTAAAAGTTAATTTAAGTATTTTTAGAAGTACACTATATAAAGATAATATGAAAAGAAGCCACAAAACACCTCATTTGATTTCAATGGGCCTTCAAGCAGTATGTAGCAAATTTTAGTAAAGGTTCTTACCACCAACACTCCATTAGAGATGCAGGGCACTTGTGTCTCAGAGCTGCAGTGAATGAACAAAGGCAAGAAAGGTACTTAGCTTAGATTTATGCATATAGAAACATCAGGATGTCTCTCATGAAAGTGCACTATGTAAAATATTGTAAGTAGCACTTATTTCTGCAAATGTTCCAAAACCTACTAATGGCAATTTACTCACCTCTTTGTGATCTCTAACTCCACCCACAGTTCATCATTTGTCTGAGAAAGAAGGTAAATCACAGTGACAGATATCAGATAAGTTTCCTTTCTCTGCTGAAAGGTCTACATTTTGCTGAATTCTTTTAATACTGACGGTTTATATCTCTACATAACACTGACTGTATCATTTATAATTAAGCATTTGGTCTGCTTTTTCCCAGGTGTGAGGTTATTGATGTCAAACAGAATGGTGGCGATGTGGTCGTCTCTCATGAATGGGTCCTCGTCATAGATCAAGATCTCCAGAATATTCTTAGGAAAGTGAAAACAGTCAAAGTGTTGATAACCTTTTTTAGTTTTAACAACCAGTAACTACTACTAACTCAATGATATCAATTTCAAGTAGAGAGTAATGACCACAAGAAGGTAATAATGACGTAAAACTGATAGCAACAGTTTTTGGTAATCAAACGTCAATACACCATACCTTTATTAAATAGTTTGACACATACTCTTGGAAAGCAGAATAGCGAAAGTTTAGTGAAAAAAGAACACTGTAAGATTAGGTTTACCTTTACACTGCTGTGAAGTCTAAAATAGAAGGTTTCATTCCATTCAGGTGTGTCACAATTTGGGATGGTTTTGGTGCGATTTGTACGGGCAGATGCAGTGGGTAAATTCAGGATTATATACAAATCAGACGCAGACACTTGGGGAGGTGGTTGGAAAAAGTATGGAGTTAGCATTTAGAAATCAACCTTTACCAAATTATACACATAATGTACCTAAATCCTCACATAGAGAGATTTCAGTTAGTGTTAGTTGTGGGATTATAAAAATAGTGGGGAGTGCACAGGTACAACACTGTATAAATAGGCACCCTCAGTAGTCAACAGTGCAAATCTGAAGACTTTTCTCATCAAAACTGCAAGCAAAGGTTTGGACTTGTCTGCAGTCTGACTTGTCTGACTTGTCTGACTTGTCAAAACACCCCATAATTCTTATAATAAGATTACATTAAAAGTTGTCAATGAATATAGCATTTTTTTATGCTGATAAAAGGAACTTATTGTCTTACAATTGTCAGATGACTGACTGATCTTTGCACGTAAAACTTTGACGGACAGATTCCAGTACGGCTTGACTTCTCTCTGTTGAAAAAAAAAATACATAGCCAGAAAATGGAGACGATGAGAAATAAACTGAAAAATCACCTTCAGTTCTTTTGTTTGATTTCAAAAGTCGTTTTCATTATACATTATGCATTATTTGCAAGATTTACATTGTTTATAGACCTAAACAAGCCAAACATTACAATTCCCACACTTAATAAAGACAGCATATGTTGCAAAACAGTGCCACTTTGCAAAGATTTTTTAGATTGTATAAAGTTCTTTTAAGAATTCCTCAGAGGAAAGGAAAGTAGCCTACCTTAAGCATATTTGAAGGTTTGTGCCTGTAGCAAAGCCAACCTTCTGCTCTGAACGCTTGTGCCATTTGTTTCATAACAACATACACATTTTGACAGGATCTGTCAGAACAAGTTAGAACATGACATAATCTTTGTATAATCTTCTACAGGTGAGACTGGGGCTAGTTTCATAAGGGCTCTATTTCAGTAACTATAAGGTTTTGAGTCACATGTCAATTTACACAAAGGTATGACTAGCATGTTGGGGTTAAACACCTAGTTTAAAACATTTGTAATATGAATCATTTTTGAGAATTATATCCTAACTAAAACTACTGTAATCTTAATTTCTATCTCATACCAGTTCAATATCAAAATCATATTTTTGTAATAGCAGTGGGGCAAACAACACAAACCACACTAGCAAACATTCATGTAAGAGTCAACTATGTAGATTTTAATTAAACTTTTGAACTATTTGTATTTTTGTTAGAGAATGATGAATACATGTAAAGTGGAACACTTTCAGATAATTTGATTTTAAATATTATTCTAATGGCTACATTATTGCAATGCCACCCTAGTTTATGATGAACTTAATGCATGAATTTACATAGTCATTATTTACCAATCCACCATGTTTAACTTTATTTCATGGAGCACAAGAAATTGAAAAATAATGACACAGAGGCTACCAGTACACTAACTGTAATGAATCAGACACTGAGGAAAGATCCATGTGCAGAGTTCAATGGCAATCGTACTTAAACAGGCAGAGATCAAAACCAGTTAAGCAATACAAAGTAACAAATCAAAGATGGTAAACAAAGGGGTAATCTAAGGGACAGGCAGTACGCTCAGACATGCAAGACAACAGGTGAATTGTCAAGACTTTGCAGTGAAGTGAAGTTTAAGCAGTGATTATATACACTGTGAGTTTGATGAACGAATGGCAATCAGGTGTGAGAGTTAATGGCGGGAAGAAGGGGATTCTGGTAAATGTAGTCCGGTATGGGTTAATACTCAGGGGAAGGAGATCTTGTGTGAACAGATCGGGAGAATGTGACACTAACTAACATTTTCCTTACATGAGAGTAAGTAAATGATGACAGAATTTTATTTTTGAGTGAACTTTCCTACTTTACCACCTATATTCACCCTAGATATCATGTTGAGAAGTTGCATTAATTCAGTACAAAAGAATTTTCAACGTTTTCCAATTAATTTTAAGTGGACTACAAGTAAATTTGTCCAGTGGTTCAGAATATACTCACTCTTGTTACAAAGAGGCTATGCCAGTCTAGTTTCACACGAATCTACTTATGAATATGTTCAGTGGCTCTGCCTAACCACGTCTGAATGAGTCTCAAATGATTTCTGACTCTTTCACTTGTGTAATAACGAATTCCTGGCTTCATAATGTCTAGAAAAGACCATGCAGCACCCTGCAACTCCTCCACCTGCATGCTGAACATATGACTCAGGGTTCTCACTCAGTGAGTTTCCATGACTTTTTCATGACCTTTCCTGTCATAATAATCTAGTAGATTTGTGATCTGATTCACCTGGTTCATTTAAAAGAATGGAATGATATGCTCACAAATTGGACATCACAATGGATTGCAAGCAAGTTCACTTCACACAAGTGCAATATCTAGGCAAATAATTAATTTAGAACAGAAATTAAATTAAGAAAAATAAAAAAAATGTGATTCACAATAAGACTTTCCATAACATTTTCATGACTTTGGGAACCCTGAAGACCACATTCTGTATTGTAGGCTACACATACTTCCACACTCCACACAAAGGAAAATCACTTTGAAAATGAATGCACAAAGAATAAAAAACTATTCACAGTGGATACATCATGTATGCCTTTCTGGGTAGTTGAATTGAGTGTTCTGCTGTAACTGTGAGATATGCTATACTTCATCTAAACATAGAACATTTTGTTTTTTGGGTTTTCATTACTATTATTATACGTATATGCACTTTTATGGCTTCACATTAATTGAAGTACTATATTGAATAAAAAAAAGAATTTAATAATGAAGGAAAACGTATACATTGTATAAATCATATACATTCTAGCCTAAAATCATGTGAATTATCATCCACCCCTGTGCCTTTTTTAAACTCATAATATGATCCTTTATGTTAAGTTGATTACTCTGCAATGCCCTTTCAAGGCCATGCAAATACACAGAATCTCCCTCATTCATTATCCAAAAAGATTCCTTGGTGAGTAAGAGCAAAAAATGCATCACTTTGTTTTGATCTACAAAGGTCTTCCTCTACACTACTTATATCAATTAGTTGCACGCTGATAGCAAGACAGTTACCATTTTAAAGTGACAGTGACACGCAAACTTACACGCTTTTACATGCGATGCTGCCACACAACCACAAGGTGGAGCCAGTCGATAAACTGTAGGAGAATGATGGCAGCTCACCTCAAACACTTTAGAGATCACATTTGGCTTAATATAATCAAGGTCAATGTTTCAAACCTCATCATATTTATATACCTCTCAACCAACGTTGACTTCTCTTTTATTTCATTTTACTCTTCAGTATTGACTACAGATAGTTTCAAATAACCAACCTGGTCTGCAATCCCTGCCTTTATTAATGCAGTTCAGTCAAAATAATAATACAAAACACTTTTGACAGTGTGGTAATTTCAGAATAGATGATGTAAAGGTGGCCTGGCCACAGACTTTGTATTTTACTATAGCTGTGATTTTGAATGCATCACTCCCAGTAATTCACACAGACAACATGTTATAAATGACAGACAGAAGCAGCCTCCTCCTCCCCAACTGCCACCCACACCTGCAAAATGGTCTCTCCATTATAATCCACAGCATGTCACATTAATTTATCCTCAAACTCATACCAGTGGTGGAGCAGACTGAGGTCTTTAGGATGCTCCTATAAGTAGAGCTTTGTGGATGAAATGCTGAAACCAAGCTAAAGTGGGACAGTGGAAGGGGGAAGGGAGGTCTTTAGAGAGGGTTTACAGCCTAAAATGCGGACTGATATTTAAGAACTGAAAAAGGTCCCGCTGTGAGCATAACATTTCTAAAATTGTCAGGAAATGCGTCTTAAAACTGCACCACTTAGTTAAATTATTTTCTTATAGGAAAAAAGAATAGAAAATTGTTAAATCTTCATGAAAAACAATATTTTCAGCTTTGTTGTTTTTGTGATTGCGTCTAATTTTCTTAAAAAATTAAAATAAACAAAAAGACAGTAAAGCTATGTACATTTTCGAATCTTTAAAGAAGTTTTAATTGTTGTATTTTAATGATAGCTTTAACCATACAATGCATATTTTACGTTTATCCCTATAAAACACACATGTGGATTGAAAAAGGCCAAGGTGCAATCTAGATGCTTATTCTTTATCGATAAAATTATTTATTTATTTAATTATTATGTATTTATATAAATTAACTGTAATGATAATTGTATTACTAATGTACATTTTTAAATGATTGATATACCTTTTATTCAATTCTGAACAGCTTCACACACATTGAAAATGTAGTAGTAGTATTAGAAGTAGTAGTAGTAGTAGAAGTAGTAGTATTAGAAGTAGTAATAGTAGTAGTTGTAGTAGTAGTATTAGAAGTAGTAGTAGTATAATTAATAGTAGTAGTAGTAGTAGTAGTAATAGAAGTAGTAGTAGTAGTAGTAGTAGTAGTAGTAGTAGTAATAGAAGTAGTAGTAGTAGTAGTAGTAGTAGAAGTAGTAGTAGTAATATTAGAAGTAGTAGTAGTAGTAGAATTAGTAGTAGTATTAATAGTAGTAGTAGTAGTAGTAGTAGTAATATTAGAAGTAGCAGTAGTAATAGAAGTAGTAGTAGCAGCAGACGTAGTAGTAGTAGTATTAGAAGTAGTAGTAGTAGTAGTAGTAGTAGTAGTAATAGAGTAGTAGTAGTAGTAGTAGTAGTAGTAGTAATATAAGTAGTAGTAGTAGTAGTAGTAGTAGTAGTAGAAGTAGTAATAGTAATATTAGAAGTAGTAGTAGTAGTAGAATTAGTAGGAGTATTAATAGTAGTAGTAGTAGTATTAGAAGTAGTAATATTAGAAGTAGCAGTAGTAATAGAAGTAGTAGTAGCAGCAGCAGTAGTAGTAGTAGTATTAGAAGTAGTAGTAGCAGTAGTAATAGAAGTAGTAGTAGCAGTAGTAGTAGTATTAGAAGTAGTAGTAATAGTAGTAGTAGTAGTAGAAGTAGCAGTAGCAGTAGTAATAGAAGTAGTAGTAGCAGCAGTAGTAGTAGTAGTAGTAGTATTAGAAGTAGTAGTAGAAGTAGTAGTAGTAGTAGTAGTAGTAGTAGTAGTAGCAGTAGCAGTAGCAGTAGTAATAGAAGTAGTAGTAGCAGCAGTAGTAGTAGTAGTAGTAGTATTAGAAGTAGTAGTAGAAGTAGTAGTAGTAGTAGTAGTAGTAGTAGTATTATAAGTAATAGTAATAGTAGTAGTAGTAGTAGTAGTATTAGCACAAGAAATGCTGACGTGTTTGAAGAAACACACTTTATGATATATTTTAGAACAGACAAAAGAAAAGGCGTCAATGCTCGTGTCTGATTCATTGTTCAGAGGCGTGTAACGGGACACTGTCTCGTGAAACAAGTGCATGTAAAGAGTTATCACTCCTTTTTCTCTATTTCATTGAACTGAAAACTGTTTGCAAGTCTATGAGAATGCTGCACATGATCTCCGAACAGCTCGTGAGGTACTGCGAGTTTAGTTCGCTCTTACACATTGTGAATGCAACTCTGCAGGTTCAGTAATATATACAGGTATATCTGTATTAAATAAACAAAGACGAAAGTGATTAAATCATAAGGTAATACAAGACACGTTCACCTTGAACCTAAAATTGAGTTCTATTTTTTTCTTTAGGCAGCATAAATATGACCAAAATGGAATACAAACACATACAATAAGAATGTTTGGCAGCATTTTTGGGGAATACAATAATTTTTTAGGCTTATTTATTATGATGATTATTATAATTATCTTTACATTTATAATTGTCTTTAGTTCTTAAGTTGTATGCTAGTAATTTACACCTGTTGCTGCATACTGATACTTGTATGATGGCAAATTGGAGACGGTAAATGTTTGGATTTGGGGAGGTGGATATATATCCAATTTTTTTATCACTTCATAATTAGTATTGCTTTATCGTTCCGTTTAAAGCGCAATTTGAATTTAGAAATATCCTTTGTTCAAGTTTTTTGTGTTTCAATAAATTAATTACATTTTTAAAGCAAAATCAATAAAGCAAAAATATTCACTGACCTTGTGGGTTGACCATATAATCAGATATTGATATTTTAAATGCGATTATAATTGAAAAGTTTGTTTACATATCGCCCAGTCCAAAGGGGAAGTAAAATTTGTTATGAAGTAAAATTAAGTAATTTTATGGAGACCCGCACAAACACCTGTACTCATTTCCATATTGCAACATGTTAACTATTCATATTTGTATATATGTTTGTTTTTGAGTAGTCTATGGTCATAAGATGAATCAGTTGGTCGAAGACATTGCATATTTGCCCTGCAGGATTATTTTTATTTAAAAAATCACAGTGTAGTGTTTAGTCTTAGTTCTGCAAACTTGACAGAGCTGCCTCACTGCTGATCAACTGTGGCAATATGACGACAGTAGTGTTTGGTATGTACTGTATATTTTTACTTTTGCTGCCTACTGTTCTGTATCTGAACAGTCCCTGCTGGAAAATCCAGCTTAAATTGGTAGCTGTTTTGGAACATGTTAGTCATGAGCTGGTTCATGCTGGCCCTTTGCTGGTCGACCAGCTAAAGACCAGCTTGGACCAGTTAGAAACCAGCTCCCATGTCCAAATCACAGCTACCTTAAGCTGGATTTTCCAGCAGGGATGAGATTTAATAATTCAAAAATGAAAAGGTGCACTCAAAAATATTTGTTTTTATTTTGAGCTGACACCTAGCAGCATAGATACAGCATCAAACAACAACTGAAGTTCTCAGTTACCAAAGTCTTGCACTATTTGCAGTCAGTCATGATTAATTTATTCCATGAGTGAAAACATCCAATTACAGGTCATTATCTAAAACAAGTAATATCCGTCTGGTCAAATGATCTCAACATGGTGACACTCATGAATGTGCATCTGCACCATAGAGTAAGTAGAATGAACCAGCTTTTCTCTAAGATTGATGTGACAAATCTTTATCTCATGTGAGTGTATTCCATTTTAAACATATATTATTTTATTCTACAAACGCTATTTCTTTCTACCTAAAAGTTTAACAGTGAGCAAAAAAAAAAAAGAAATCACTAAGTGCACCTTTACTGAATATTCAGCGAAGTCTTAAAGACATTTCTGAAGCAGTTCTATCATATCTAAAATTTGATTTATTTTGGTTAAGCAAATTTCTTTTTTCCATTATGTTTATACACACCATATTATCATTACTCAAAACCACATGGGGTGTGTAAAACCTTTACGTTCCAAAAGCTGTGCAATTTAAACTGTGGGGAATGCACCAACAATGGCCAAACTGAAAGGAACTACACAAATCTGAAAGGAACTACACAAAATGTGCCTTTCACTACATTAGGTATTGTCATGTCACCCCTTTATTTCTTATTTATCTATTGATATGTCTCACCATCTGTCTTTTTGTGTCAGTCTATGTGTTTCCAGCCATCTTCCCTTTGTCCCCTCTCTTATTTTGGCACTGAAGTGTTTTGTTGTCTCTAAATAAATGAGATGTGTGAGTTTTGCCATTCTGACACAGTGGGCTTTACTTACTATCCAATGGGAAGCTTTACCCGCAATGACACAATAGAGACCAAACAGAGGAAGAGGAAACAGCTCTGATATTGTTCTGGGATCCACGATGTCTGGCAACAGCTTCATTAGGGAATCTTATAGAGATCTCATGGGGAACAAGGTTAATTACAAAGAAGAAAAAAACTACACAACAGTTTGTTTGAAATATAATATGATATATAATGTAAAAAGATTTCAAAATGTTATGACAGAAATTACTTAGCTTATAATCAAGCTATATCAGTTTTTAATTTGGAGCTTTTTAGCTTACAAGACAGTAGAGACAAACAGTGGTGGAGAGATAGGGAATGTTTTCGGACATGACCCAGACTGGATTTAAACCTGGGTCCCAGTGAGCCTAAAGCTCTTAAAGTATACTGTATACTGTTGCGTATGCATGCATACCTTCTGCATACCTTCTCCAAAATATACATTTCATGCAAATGTGAGCCAGCACAGATCGCTATATGGGTGTCCACTGAGGTTTAGACTCTGTCATTTCAGTCTGAATATAGAAAATGCCCCCTTATACCACTCACATGATTATAATGAAACTACAGTGGAAGAAAGACTTGCCATTTTTGTAAGTACCGAAAGGTTGGCGAGTGTTTTACGTACCTGCAAGTTGAAACATTTACTGAAATATGTACCTATAGAATGCCTAAAACAGTAGTTACCCTTTAGCATACTTCCTTTTTGCAAACATCATGTAACCGTATCATTGAGATTAGAGAAATCTCATTTTAAATATTGAATATTTTTATATAAATTCTTTAAGTATACAGTAGTTGTAAGTCCTGTATTTACATTTATCCAAAGTGGCTTGCGGTATATTCAAGGTATACATTTATCAATAAACTGTACGGGTTCCCTGGGAATCAAATCATAGGCTGTTTTGAAACAACTAGCTTTTATCAGATGCTTCAGATCATTGGCCTAAAAATTGGTGCATCTCTATTTGCTCTACTAGTTGAGCTATATACAATGTAGGACTAACAGTCACAAAAGCAACAAATATTTGAAGATGTTTCTGTCACGCAATCGCAAGGCCTACAGTATAGTGTTCCACAGCTGCATCTGTGTCTGAGTGCAGGACAGCTTCATCTGTACTCTTTTGTTGACCTGGAATCAGCTCGGACCACAGCTGGTGCATGTCCCACTAAAACTCTTTTCCCAAGCTCAGCGCAGAATTGCCCTCCTGCCCCAGCAGCCCCTTTCCGTATGCTCCTCTTACCTTTTCTTTAAACAATCCCACCCCTCTCATCTTTTCTTTAAACAACCTTTCCCTCTCTCCAACAAGCTGCCCCACACACTCACTAAATGAAGTTAGTCCAGCCCCCCAGCCTCTTCTGCTCCCTACCAGACACACTCACGGAATTGTTTGTTAATAGTCCAATTAGATAATTGCCATCTTTCACTCCTTTTGCTCTCGGTTTCCCATAAAGGAGTGAATGGCTTCAGGGGTTAGCATGAAGAGGGCCTCTGGCCCTGCAAGGTGACAAGAAGGGTCCAAGCTTGTTCCTTGCTCACAACTATTGGCTTGAATTGAATCATTGTAGCCTAATCAATGGTCTTATTGGATTACAGACCACTGCTGTTCCCCCAGATATTGTTGCGTTGACAATGAAAATAGGCGAGAGACTGAGTGGGTGGGTGTGTAGTGGTGTGGAAGGAGTGGGAGAGAGGAGGAGGAGGGGGTCATTTGGGTGTTAGTGTTGGGATCGCAGGCAGGTTGTGTGTGTTGAATATTTTGTGTTTTAACAAATGTATTTTAAGGTAAGGGTAGATCCTGAATGCGTTCCGCTAGACTCTAGGGCTGTGTAGGGGTTGGAATGATTGGAGCTTGCTCGTAGCGGTAGGGTTTTTAATAAGGAATACCAGGTGACTTGTGGTGGTTGTGCCACACACTGTCTCTGCGTGAGAGAGTTGTACTGTGTTCATCTCCTTTCTTTGCAAATCTGTGTTAATTAACACTACAGATTCCAATCGAAGAGGATTCTGTTATTTTCGTATTCTAGGTCTCTCCGCCTCCCTCGCTGTGTCTCATTCTCTGCTTCTCTCTCTCTCTCTCTCTCTCTCTCTCTCTCTCTCTCTCTCTCTTTCTCTCGCTTGCTCTCTTGTCTGTACCGATCTTTCTCTCTCTCTTTTCGCTCTGTGCTTGTATTAGCTCCGATGTGTAGAGGGTGCAGTCTGTGGTTTTGGGCCGTTCATTATCTGGGGGGAGATTCATCAAAGTGTGCGTAAAGTTAGCTGGTCAAACCTGCAGGGCCTGAGAACAGTGGAATGCTTCGGAGAACCAAGGCATCAAGGAATAAAGTGGAACTTTTCTAGCGGTTCTTCGGCTCTGTGATTGTGCGGCTGGTGTGTGTTGTTTCGTGATCCAAGACAAATCGTCTGCCTTGATTCAGTGTGAACGAGGGTGGAGAGGGGGCTCGGAGTGAGTGGACCCCTCTATCAGGACAACGTGTTTTTCCCAACAGTTTAGAGTATTCATGAGGTTACGCAAATGTGGAGGCAGCCAAATTACCGTAATCAATTGAAGCGGTGAGCGTGCGTCCGTCCACAGCTCTGATTACCCAGAGATCAGCCTGATGTGAATGTTACAAGGAGAGGAGCTGTTAAATTGCTGTTGAATTTGGGTGAGAAGTCTATGATCATTGGGCAAGTGAGACAGCACAGAGATAATAGGGCATATCAGTGGACCGGGCAAGTGCTGGAGGCACATTAGCTATCTGACTCAGACACCAAGCTGCTGTTTTACAAAAAGACCAAACAATATATTACCCAGAATAAGTGGTGTACAAAACCCAAACAGTTATTCCCCCTATTTCTGCCCAAGAAGGAGAAAAAGAAGGAGAAATTTTGTGAGAGGATAAGAGACTATGGAAGTCCGCTATAGCCAAGACACAGAGTCCGGAATGATCCTGAAGAATGGACTTAAAGAGGGGAAAGAGGGAAAGGATTCCCTGGGAAACATTTCAAAAACCTTCCTGAAGGACCAGCAGGAGTCCTTCTCTCCAACGGGACCGGTGGAAAACTGTGAAAAGAGCCGGACAACCTCAGGAGATCCTGATTACTGCCGGAGGATTCTAGTTCGAGGTAAGTTTAAAAACATTCCAGAGGAGAATTAAGTTCATACTGAGATAAAGATAAAAAAAACAATCACCTTACCAGGAACTGCATTTATTTGTTAGATTTTTTTGTTTGTTTGTTTGTTTTGCTCAATTTATGAGGGTGTGTATAGATTTGACTGCGTGCAAGTGTATATAATGCAAACTGATTGACACTGAATAGACAGCAGACGAGAATGAGATCTCCACTGATGAAAGAATCTCCGACTCTTACGGTGCCTTGTAGCTTTATGACACAATTCCTCCAAAGCCTCTTTTCAAATATTTGAAAAAGTTATTTCACATAATTATTAGTATTTATTGCGATTAGGGAAAAAGACATCACATATATATATATATATATATATATATATATATATATATATATATATATATATATATATATAAAATAAATACTGATTTAGAAAATGCTTGAGCAATGTACAGTATGATGTAAATTATTATTTTTTTTTTTTTAAGTTTTGTGTTTTTACGATAGTTAGACTTGAGTTATAATTATTATTGCTCATAACTTAAGGGTTAATTTAACTTTGTTTACATAACTGATCATGGTTCCAATGTTTTAGATGGTCAAATATAATCTCTGCGTTTCCTGCTATGTGAGATTCACTGCTGTTTTTGTTCATCCTTTCAAAAATATTGCAAACTGAAAAAGTATTATTGAGTCTGTAACAGCAATTTAATTTCTATTATATCATTTTTCATATTACATTTTCAGAGATGCTATAATAATGTTTTTGCAATCAGCTGGCTAGAAACTAGTTGGCTAGTGTTTGTCTATATTTGTATTAAATTACTAACATAGTTATGAAGCCCCTCCTGTATATGTCAGCTGATTGTGTAATTAAGGAGAGCAATCAGCTCCATTAATTTATTTAGGTTGTGAAGCTAAATCTAGGTCAAACTCAGAAGCCTGCTGAAATATGAGAAAATTAACCTTATGAAATTATTGTGTAGTTTCTTCAGTCATGATTCAACAGCCAACACTGTAGTCCAGTATCCAGATTTAAAATAGTTATGTGCACTGATATTTAGTGAAAAAAAATTTTTTCGAATGGAATTGTCACAAAGCTTTTAATTTAGAATGTATTTATTGATTTATATGAATAATTTATGCCGATATTATCACACGTAAGAAAATATTAATAAAAAAAGAAAACATTAAAAATGTGACTGTTTATATTAAATCTAACTCACCAGTGTTAACTCGCTCACTATTATGTGTATGTTTTTAAATGTTATTTCTTTAGTTTTTATTTGACACGTTTTCTCTGTACGCTTACTTCATTGCCAGTTAAATGATTTTAGTAATCTTAAAATCTGTTTTGAAAATGTAAACACATTAGAAATATTTGTAACTAATAGACAGAAATGTCCATATTATTTTGAATTGTTTCTTAAATTTTACACTCTATCTTACAACACATTTTATTTTCCTCCATGATCAATACATAAAAAAAACCTTTATTTTAATTTAAAAATACATTTTCATAATTAATACAATGACTAATAGATAGAAATTGCAATATTATTCTGAATTGTTTCTTAAATTTTACATTCTATATTACAACACATTTGATTTTCCTCCATGATCAATAAATAATCTTTTTTTTTTTAATTTTAAAATAATTTTTCATAATTAATACAATAATAAAGAACCAGTCTGCATTTGTTTGACATTTATATGCTGCTACATGCCTACAAACTGTTGCAATTTTAACAGTCACATTTAACAGAGAAATGCCTTTAGTATTTTATTAGCATTTAAAAGTATTTCCTTATTTTAAATAAAGACATATGAATGTTTTATTAGATATATCCACAAATTCTGTCTGATTCTTATACTTATACACACACACACACACACACACACACACACACATATATATATATATATATATATATATATATATATATATATATATATATATATATACACACACATATAGTATAAGAATCAGACAGATTTATAGATATACATTTTATTTTGTTATGAAAGCATACATGTATCCTATATATTTCACAAACAAAAGATAGCACTTTTACCATATTTCTACCTTCATCTTTGCATTATATGCAGATGAGTTCTGCTTATTGAAGGTGAGGATATTTAGATAATATACATATAGCAAATGTGAAGTTTGGACTATTTTCTGAAAGCATTTTTTCCCCTTCATAAACAGATGCCAAAGGTTCAATTAGAGAGATTATTCTGCCAAAGGGTTTGGATCTAGACAGACCAAAGCGCACTAGAACCTCGTTCACAGCTGAGCAGCTGTACAGACTGGAGATGGAGTTTCAACGGTGCCAGTATGTTGTGGGACGAGAAAGAACTGAGCTTGCACGACAACTAAACCTGTCTGAAACACAGGTACACTCACATGCACGTATCGATACACACAACTATCACAAATGCACAGAAACAAGGGGAGAACCATTTAAAATCAGTGTATTTTCTGAAACAAAGAAATACACATACGCAAATGAAAACCAGCCTATATGTACAACGATAAATCCAGACAAACACATAAAGAAACATACGCATCCTTGTGACACACATCGTGTTATCAACTGATGTATAAAAAATGCATTGGTGATGTTCTGTACCCATTTATTAAATATAGAGGTACCATCTAGAGTTAGTCTTACTATATAAAGGAAAGATTTTCATCTTTATTTCATTTGCGTTTTGATCATATTTTGGCATACCTTCAGGCCACCAACAGAACATCAGTGATCTAACTGCAAAATATCACGCTGACATTTTTCCAGATAATTCACTTTTTGTGTCCTTGCTAGCAGTGCTATAGGTTGACAGTTTGTTAAGGCCTGCTTTTAAAAGAAATAAGCCAAGCGATGCATTTGTGGCACATGCTTTGCACGGGGGTCAGCAAGAGGTCACAAGCTTGAGATTACATGACTGAACTGTACATGCACACTCTCTCTCTTCCTCTCTCACACTCTTTTATCTCTCTCTTTCACTGCGTGTCTCCCTGGATAATCTGCTGTGTGGTTAAATTCTGCCCTATGCCTGTCTGCAGTAGTAAGGCTAATTTTGAAGCCATAGTGTTTATTTGTTTATTCATTTGTAACAAACAGGATAATCAGTTAGTCTGCATGTTCAGTGGCACACACACTTGTGACTAAGTACTGGGTTTAATAGGAAAAACATTATAAAATAAAATGATACATTTACAGTTTACAGTTATGTACAGTTATATTAGTTTTACAGTATATATATATATATATATATATATATATATATATATATATATATATAGTCCTCACATTTTCAAATCATCACTTAAATCTATTATCTTTATTGATTTGAGGGCTTCCCTAATTGAAGACCCCGAACACCTGTAAACTGAAAACGCTCTCAACGTGTCTAATTCGGTTGGCCATTTGAACCCTGTCACTTTCTATCACATCATCACTCCACTAATGACTTTAAAATACTTCTGCTCTCCTGTGGGGTGAAATTACAACATTTAAAACCCTGAGACAGATCGGTGCTGCTAACACAGGAAGGACAATAGAGTTAGCTTCACTAATGCCCTCTCTAATGCCCCGTGCAGCAGTGCAGTTCAAATCCATGCCTTGATTGCATTAAAGCTTCCCGTGTCTCTTCTTGGCCGCCTGATGAGGAGGGTGAATTGCCCCTTAATAAAGCCTTCATGAAATTAACATGTAGTTCAAAGACACAAAATGTTCTGTGGCAAGATCAAACAAGGAAAGTCATCCATTTATTTATTTTGTAGTGTTGAGAATGTGCAATGTGTGAATGAAAATTGGTTATAACAGGGAAAGTATTGCATTTTTAGAAGATGCGTAGGACTAGCTGGTAATTCAATGTTTCCTTTCTGGTACAGATTATACACAAAACATTGTGATAAGGGGATTTATCAAGAGAGGTCACTTGAATAACTAAATAAAAATGACAAAACGTGCAGTTTAGGTGTGATTTAGACACAATGCCTGGTTTAATCTCAATTTAGGAACTAGTATTCCATTACAACACCGCTGAAACTACAAAGCGCCGAGGTAACAAACAGCACTCTGTTAAATAGAGCTGGACATTCTTTATGAATAGTGTAATACAAGTACAGAACTGTTGATAATGTTGCAAAAGCACAATCATAAACTTTAAATAGGATTACAGGCATTGCTGTACTTTCAAAATCAATGCACTTAAGCTCTTTATTTTATAGGTTCTTTATTAATATGACTGTAAATCTATGAAACATTTCTGAGATGTCAGTCATTCTTGTTCATATTCCTTCATAGTTATTATTGATCATTTTAAGTACAGTGAATACAAATTGGGTCTCGTTTTCTATATACAAATTATTATAAATAATATTATTTTGTATTATTCTATTGGAACTTTGTCCAAACTTGTATTATCTGGACAGTGCATTTCCACTTTCTTTGTGAACCTAAATGTTAAAGATACAGAACAATTATGTTATTCCAAACATATTGTTTTGATCAACAATCTTTTCAAGAGGAGCTCATGTAAAATCTGTTGTGGTGTTTTTGTACATAATATACACACATTTGTCAACTTAAACAGGTTTACATGCACTTCCACATGCACTAGGGCTCTCCTATGTTATTGCCTAAAAAATGTTATATCATGATATGCAAAATTTAACTAAAGTTTTACTAGACATTTGTCCAAATTACCAAGTAGCATTGTGAAAATTCACAGTCTTTACTTCATGTTTGCTTTGGTCTATTTTAACCTCCCCCCTGTTTCCCTTTCTTTTTGCTTCTTCTTCTTCAGGTGAAGGTGTGGTTCCAGAATCGACGCACAAAGCAGAAAAAGGATCAGGGCAAGGACTCTGAGTTACGCTCTGTGGTCTCTGAGACAGCTGCCACCTGTAGTGTCCTGCGGCTTTTGGAACAGGGCCGGCTCCTCACTCCTCCAGGTCTGCCTGGGTTGCTGCCCCACTGCGGGAGCTCGTCGCTGGGCTCTGCACTGCGTGGGCCCTCCCTGGGCATTACTGCCAATGGAGGTTCCTCCAGCAGCAGCAGCGCCACCAGCTCGGGCACAGCCGGAGGAAGCCCCCCACTGCCATCAGTGACAAGCTCGGGGACAGTCACAGGGCTGCAGGGGTCCCCGCCTACCCATGGGCTGTTCAGTTTCCCTATGCCATCTTTGCTAGGGTCTGTGGCCTCACGTATCTCCTCCAACCCGCTCGGCATGGCTGGATCACTCGCCGGAAACTTGCAGGAACTTTCTGCCCGATATCTGAGTTCCTCAGCCTTTGAACCCTACTCGCGGACCACTGGTAAAGAAGTGCTAGACAAGAACGTTTTGGAATGATCACTTTAAGGTCTTTTTTTCTTTTCTTGTTGTTTTGAAATTAGCTCTGATTATCTCTCCTTTTTTTAAATCTCTTACTCTCCTTTCATCTTGTCCATGCTGTTGCGTTTTTTCATATTGTCACACTGCACACTGTTGCCTCTCAGAACTGTAAAAAATGTACTTGTACTTTTCCAAAACAAGGATTGTCAGAGCTTTTTGCACTAAATTAAAGTTTCTCCTCCCCGTTTTGAATTTGAACACAAAACCTTGAAGAAGGAATGTAGCAAGTTATTTTGGAAGAGAAGAGAGAGAAAATGTTTGCTGTGGCAATATTTTCGGGGCACTGTTTTCCCGTGCTCTTGTTTAGAGCTGGACATTTTATCACAGATAGAAAAAAAATCGGAGAAAATGTAACTAGTTTCTACTCAGATTGCACACAAATCTTATTAAGCTGCCGGGTAAAAATGATACAGAATAGGGTACAAAACAAAAAACACCTGAAAAAAAAAATGTAACGTGTCATAACACAGCATCCTCCTTCATGTTATCTGTTTGTAGTTGGAGGGTAATCTAAATGTGATTTTTACAAGAACGATACAGTATACATTATTAATGGATTTATTTCCAAAAAATGGAATACACAGATTGCTTACAAAAGTCATGAATTTGTCATATGAAGCTATAAAATCAGATGTCTATACCATTTTGTATTTGTTTGGTTAAATATTTTCTGACTAAATCAAAGGAAAACACTGTCACACCGTTAAATAGTCCAATAGTCCTGTGTTCATTGTTCTCTAAATGGTTTCTGTGAGGGTGCTCCCCAAAACAAGTTTTGAAGGCAGTCTCAGTTTGTAAGTTTGTATGTCTTAAATATGCAGTTTTTCTCCTGTGTGTGTGCTGGTACTGAAGTTGTAGTCTTGGTTTCTATATTTTGGTATGTGTTTAAGCTAAAAACCTTTTGAGAAAACTCTGAGACCCAAATGAGGAGAGATGTCATTGTCTGGGATTAAGCTCTGGAGCATCAGTTAGACCCTCGCATTATTGGACTAGATGTTTTGCTGAGAGCAGCAGCCTCAACCAACAAGGAGTATTTCATCAAAGCTTTCCAGAAGAATTCGACACCCTTTCTATCATCTGAGCTGAGATGAGGCATATCTCTGGGAGGGAGGCGTGGGGTACAATTATTGTAGTATAAAAGGAAGAAGATTGAAAATTGTAACTAAAATTGTTATTTTATTGTAAATTATTCACGTCTGTAATAAATAGATCTGCAAATATGAAAGAATGAATGTATGGGGATGGGACAGGGTTTTTGGTTGAAGAACCAATCAAAGCACTAATGGTGTTGTTGTTAAATATCTTGAAGTTTGTGAACTGTGGTATGAGTGTGGGTATATATTATATATAACTAAAAAAAATCAAACCAAAACAAATCTCTTATTTTTCATTCCCCATGTTGTTACACAGAGAAGCTTCTTTGACAAGACAAAATATTTCTCAGCTGTGTAAATTCGACATGTCTTTTGTGATGATGGTTCCTACTTGAGAATTTCTGCATCAAT
This sequence comes from Xyrauchen texanus, assembly GCF_025860055.1. Taxonomy (NCBI): domain Eukaryota; kingdom Metazoa; phylum Chordata; class Actinopteri; order Cypriniformes; family Catostomidae; genus Xyrauchen; species Xyrauchen texanus. The sequence goes on along the minus strand of NC_068297.1, from coordinate 13,035,567 downwards.
GTATGTCACACTGAACATTGCCTTCTCTGACATTGCACTGTTTGACCTTGTCTCTTGTGTGATGTTTACAGGCATATAGCCTCATATAAATGTATGCCCCTGAACATACTGAAATGGCAAAAAGTCTTACTTTGATATATTCCGTCTATATGAGGTACCTCATTTTATATGAACAGAAAGGACTGTGTTGGTTTTCAGACAGTACATTGTAAATTACAGGATGTGTTTTTCTCTAATGTTGCTCTTGTTCTGGTCTAATGTTTTAACAACTGAAAAATGGTCAGTTTGATCACACTCTCTGTACATTATTACAAACGAAGCGAACACAATAGCAGTGAGTCCATGAGAACATTACTGGCACTGGTGTCAGATTGTGATATAATAGGAAGTAAACAAGAAAAGTGGTCACTGATCCAAAAGATAGATATCTGTCAATTGGAACAATTTGGTTTTTGTTATTTTTACTTATTTATTTAATTAAAAAGTTTAAAGGTTAAAAATGTAAAATAACTGGTTTATTTATATCAAAGGCTAATAAATGAGATCCAACTATTCTATTCTGAGATCAATTAAATTAAATGTAATTGTCACATAAGGTAAAGTAAGGTTAATCAAACAATTACATTCTTCTCACAGAAAGTGGGGAAGAAAGACAGAAGGAGAATATAATACACTGTCAATGTATTTGGACGAACATCATGATTTCACTGCAGAATTGCATTTTATGGAAAAAAAACAGAGACTAATTGAAAACAAGTTGAGATCAGACAAGAAGGTGGGAAGAAAGTGGGAAGAAAGTGTATGGGATTGTAGTTAGAACAGAGTTTGAAGGTTACCGAATAGCAATTACCAGCCAAAAGAAAGCAGAATTTCAACACATTGAGGTTCTTTTCCATCTGCATGACTGCTTTAAAACACTAGCTTGATCACCACAACCTGCCCTGGTATTTGAAATAATAAACAAATATAGAGTGCATCTCAATCAGCTCCCCAGTTAAGTAGTCAAGGCACTGATCAGGGAGTCAGACATTTCTAGGGCTGTCAAAATGCAAAATCGCTTCCTAAAAGCTCCCATAATGCACTTTAAATAGGAAGCATCGTTACTAATGTTCTAGTACCAGAAACGTTGTGATGTCTTCTGAAGTCTTTCAAGTCATTAGAAGATGAGAACAAGCATAACTATGAAGTCAGAGTCTTATTTTCTCTTTAAAGGAGATGTTGTTTGTAATGTATTTCATCCATAATGATCACAAAAAGGAAACAATCTTTTAAATGATTAAGTTGTTAGAAGGTTGACAATACACTATTAAATATTGTATTTCTTTATTTATGTAGTTTATCTTTCATAATAGCACTATAGATTTGAATATCTACTATGAAAATGCACGAAAGTGTCATTTATCTAGAAATGTTGTTGATTAATAACAGCTGCCTACAAATGTGCATGCTTGTTATCCTGTCACAGGTAATTGAGTCATAACTGTCCCTATGTTCAGAGAATGATCACCCTTGCCATTGCCCGAATTCGTGTTCATGATATACTGATTCATGACGTAGGGAGCTTGGGAGCTGGCTGAGATGCATCCATCATGATTTTGCAAAGAATCACAGTAACAGAACTGAATTTAAAAACCAGGTTAAAATTTTTACAAATGTACGGTGAGGTTCAAAATTCCATGTCGGAATTCTAAATCTAATTTAAACCTGGAAATAAAGGTATAGGAATTTGACAAAAACGTTATGATGTCAAATGGATACATATATTTTTAATTTTGCCATTGCTTTTGAATTCGAACTATTTCGACACAGAATAGAATCACTCTTTGTACTAAAGGTCCTATTTGCTTTCTTCCATTGGAACATGATCAGATCATGCTGGCGTAAAATGGATCATCTGGTTTATGGATTGAAATAAAAGTGGGACATTCTAAATCAAAAAAATTATTCTATTGATTTTTCATATTTTCAGTTCAATTTCTCACTTAAACTATTATGCTGCTAATATAATTTGTAGAAAAATACAATACAGAAGCATTTACGAAAGTTTTGAACACCACTGTAACTTAAAATATGACTATTTCTGGCAGACATATTCAGAGAAACCACATCATGTTAAAATTATTAACTATTTAAAACTATTTGGACACTTGAAGTTTGTCTGCATTACAAACTGATGTTATGCCACTTGGAAAAGCCAGTGGTAGTTTTTAGAACTGAACAAAAACAAGTGTATGTGTCTGTTTACAGTACATGTCTGCACTGATTGGAAGACCTTTGTCACTTATGTTCTCTGAGAGTTCGAGCAGTCTTTACCATTCAGAATCTTGGGAATCTCCATAAATTTCTTTTTTTTTAAACAATGTTTTTGGCCTCCTCTCTCCCTACCCCCTTCGCTCCATCTCTACTACCTCGTAGTCCAATTAAGCTGAAGGTCGAGCTGCATTGTGGTTGGGGGTGAGGGAATGGGTGGAGACGATGGGGGAGAGTGTGAAAAAGCAAGGAGGGATTGTGTGAGACCACCAACACATTCCCTGCATCACATGACCAGCCCTTAAACCCGGGTCTACAGTGGGAGGAAAGGCAGCATCCTGTGAGCGTTTTGTGCTCTTTGTGAGTCCTTTACTTCCTCTTTTATTTGTGCTTACATATGGTGATCAGAACGTAAACGTGCACTGTGAAAGACCATTGTGCAAATGGACTCGTAACCCTGATGCTCCTGGGGAGCTTTAAATCCTGTCACGGCTCTCCTGGGCCTTCCTTAAAGTGTCATACAGGCTAACAGGCTTTTCTAAATAACTGATCCAATAAACCAATCAGAGGATTTTGTAAAGCAGCTACATGTAGATACCTTCAGCACATAGAGTGCATTCACCTGAGTTTAGCCATTCTGCTGTTTATGTGGCCTTAAAGTAGAGGTGCACCAGGTAATTGTTTTTTTTTTTATATTTGCTGGCCGATACAATAGTGATCATGGAATTTGTTTTTAGTTACTGATACCATTGTAGAAATACTTTAATCACATATATTTTGGAACCTATTATTCATTTAATTGAAGGAGTCTGATGATAGGGGGATTCGGCTAGTCATGTGATCCCACCATTGCGACCACCTTGACAATGGCCCTGCTGAGAAGGCCAGCTTAAAATGTTAGTTTACCCAAAAAATGAAAATTCTCTCATCATTTACTCACGCTCATGTCATCCCAGATGTGTATGACTTTCTTTCTTCTGCAAACCGCAATCAAAGATTTTTAGAAGTATTTCTCATCTCTTTAGGTCCATACAATGCAATATAAATACAAGTGAATGGGTGCCAGAATTTTGAAGCACCAGAATCCACATATGGGCAAAATTAAAAAAGTACTCCAGATGACTGTGGTGGTTAAATCCATATGTACTGAAGCGATATGATAGGTGCTGGTGAGAAACAGATAAATATTTAAGTCCTTTTTTACTATAAATTATTTTCCCAGCTCAGTCAATTTCCACTTTACTTTCACTTTCTCCTTCTTCTGTTTTTGGTGATTAACATTATTTGTGCAAATCACCCCCTACTTAAATTACTTAAATATTGATCTGTTTCACATCGTGTCTGAACACATGTATTTAACCACTGGAGTCATATGGATAACTCTTATGCTCAAAAGTTTCAAAATCTTGGCACCCATTCACTTGTATTTTATGGACCTAAAGAGCTTAAATATACTCCTAAATATCTTAATTTGTGTTTTGAAGAAGAAAGAAAGTCATACACATCTGGGATGGCATGAGGGTGAGTAAATCATGACAGATTTTTCATTTTTGAGTGAACTATCACTTTTGCAATTCCCATGCTGGTTTATGCTGGCTGGTGCTGGCCTTACTGGTGTAGCTTGTGCTTGTGTAATTGTTAAAGGAATAGCTCACCCAAAAATGAACTTGTGCTGATAATTTACTCGCCATCCACGATGTATCAGAATTTCTTTCTTCATCAAAACAGAATTTCAGGCCTCCTCCTTTGAACAATGAAAGTGAATGTACTCTATTTTTTGATGGAGAAAGAAATTCTGATAGGGTGCATAAAAATAATCAACATGACTCCAGTCGACAAATAAATTTCTTCTGAACCCAAACGATTGATTATTTTAAGAAACAAAACAATACTTATATAATTATTAACTACAAATGTTCGCTTCCATGCATCTCTGTGATGCGCGCTCATGAGAGGGAGGACGTAAGCTCGTCGGTAAGGTCACGTGTCATGTAGAGGAGGAGGCAGGAAGCGCGTCATTGTTTACTAGAGTAGGAGCGTTCTACAAAAGTTGAATTGTCTTTGCTGTAGATTTGTATTTGTATAAGTGTATTGTTCAAAATGGTCGCTTGACATATGTATCCTGGATGCTTCAACCTTCAAAAACCCCAAAGAAAATGCACGATTGAATTGAGCAATTGAAGCTCTACATTCTCTCAAATATTGGAGGGTGTACAGTAGGCATTTTACCCCTGAGGATTTCAGACCATCAAAAGAAACAAAAGGTCGATTTCTGAATTCATCGGCTGGGCTCGTACTGTTTTTCCAGCGAACTCAGGTATGTGTGAAATCGATCATGTGTCATGTTCATTGTTGTCCTTTTTTCTTTTGTGTACTTTTATTTTGAAAATTCCTGTTCAGTTCCTAGTTTTGTCACATCCTGTTTTCCCTCCATGTTTTGTATCTGGGTTTTATTGGTTCATTGTTTGATTACCTTGATTCAGTTCTTGTTTGTCATTGGTTTTAGTTAATTATCTTGTTATCCTGTTTCAGAGTTCTGTTTGTTGATTGGCCTTGTTACCCTTGTCCTTGTGTATTTAAACCCTGTTTGTTCCTTCATTCCCTTGTCGGTCGTTGAATGTTGTTGTACGTGAATGTTATGGTTGTTTCTCCTGCCTGTGGATGTTTTTCATGTTCATGTTGTTTTCCCCTCGTGGATATTTCTTTGTTCCTGTTTGTTTGCCCTCACTTTGATTTATAATAAAGAACCTGCTTTTGGATCCGCACCTCCTCGTCTGCCTTCACTCCTACATTCGTTACAGAACGACCGACCACACTATGGATCCAGCGGTTCAGCAAGCGAACTACCAGCTGCTTTGCCTAAAGCAAGAGGACCGACCGATGGAGGACCACATCCGTGACTTCCTTGAGCTGGCAAACATCTCCGACTTCCCGGACTCTGCCTTGGTGGTTTTCTTCTGGGGTAACCTGAACCCCTCACTGAAGGAGCGGTTGCCACCGGCGACACGCGGCTGGACGCTCTGTGATTTTGTGGCGGAGACGCTGCTGGTATGCGGCTCGCCACTTACTGTGGATGTTGTGGATGAGGATCCTGCCTCCCCTCCCACGGCGGTGACTCTCCAGTCGTCCCTAGCTCTCCCTGTCACGCCAGCCCCTACGGTCAGTGTGCAAACCCCCACGCCTGTTGCCGTCATCGAGCCTGCACGGTCCACTTCGTCTGCCCGGAGGAGGGTGAGAAGACGGGCTTCTGCCTCCCGGTTCGCGCCTGCCCCGGTCTGCGAGCCAGAGCCCACGCATGTCACGGTGAGCGAGCCAGAGCCCACGCATGTCACGGTGAGCGAGCCAGAGCCCACGCATGTCACAGTGAGCGAGCCAGAGCCCACGCATGTCACTGTGAGTGATCCTGAGTCCTCGTCAGCCACGGTCAGCGAACCCAAGCCAGCGCATGCCTCGGTCACCCAGCCAGTACCTGTCGCCTCAGAAGTCAGTGAGCCAGTGCCGCTAGCCTCGACCGTCCCTGAGCCAGCGCCTGTAGCCTCGACCGTCCCTGAGCCAGCGCCTGTAGCCTCGACCGTCCCTGAGCCAGCGCCTGTAGCCTCGACCGTCCCTGAGCCAGCGCCTGTAGCCTCGACCGTCCCTGAGCCAGCGCCTGTAGCCTCGACCGTCCCTGAGCCAGCGCCAGCAGCCATGACCGTCCAAGAGCCAGCGCCTCCCAAGTCTCTCGAGTCTTCCAGGGCTCCGCCACTCGAGCCTCCCAGGGCTCCCCCTCTCAAGTCTCTAGAGTCTTCTAGGGCTCCTCCTCCCGAGCTTTCCAGAGCTCCGCCTTCCGAGTTTCCCGAGCTTTCCAGAGCTCCGCCTTCCGAGTTTCCCGAGCTTTCCAGAGCTCCGCCTTCCGAGTTACCCGAGCTTAACAGAGCTCTGCCTTCCGAGCTTTCCAGAGCCCTGCCTACCGAGCATCCTGAGCTTTCCAGAGCTCCGCCTCCCGAGCTTCCCAGAGCTCCACCTCTCAAGCCTCTCGAGCCTTCCAGGGCTCCTCCCCCCGAGCCTCCCAGGGCTCCGCCTCTCAAGTCTCTTGAGCCTCTCGAGCCTTCCAGGGCTCTGCCTCTCAAGCCTTCCAGGGCTCCTCCTCCCAAGCCTCCCAGGGCTCCGCCTCTCAAGTCTCTTGAGCCTCTCGAGCCTTCCAGGGCTCCGCCTCTCAAGCCTTCCAGGGCTCCTCCTAGGGCTCCGCCTCAAGTCTCTCGAGTCTTCCAGGGCTCCTCCTCCCGAGCCTTCCAGTGCTCCGCCTCTCATTGTTGTCCTTTGTTCTTTTGTGTACTTTTATTTTGAAAATTCCTGTTCAGTTCCTAGTTTTGTCACATCCTGTTTTCCCTCCATGTTTTGTATCTGGGTTTTATTGGTTCATTGTTTGATTACCTTGATTCAGTTCTTGTTTGTCATTGGTTTTAGTTAATTATCTTGTTATCCTGTTTCAGAGTTCTGTTTGTTGATTGGCCTTGTTACCCTTGTCCTTGTGTATTTAAACCCTGTTTGTTCTTTCATTCCCTTGTCGGTCGTTGAATGTTGTTGTACGTGAATGTTATGGTTGTTTCTCCTGCCTGTGGATGTTTTTCATGTTCATGTTGTTTTCCCCTCGTGGATATTTCTTTGTTCCTGTTTGTTTGCCCTCACTTTGATTTATAATAAAGAACCTGCTTTTGGATCCGCACCTCCTCGTCTGCCTTCACTCCTACATTTGTTACATCATGTCTCACTCGAGCTCTGCACCTCCCTCAGCCCTCTGCTCCTCATCACCCGATTTTTATTCACTACACCTGTACTCAATTCACTAGCTCATCACTGCTGCATAAATAAGTCACATTCACGCCACTTCACTGTCAAGTCTCACACAAAGGACTCTAGTTTTCACGCAGTGTTTATCTCACACAAAGGACTCTAGCTTTCACGCAGTGTTTATTTACCTGTCTGTATTTGCTATTGATCTTCGTCGATATCTGTTTAATGTTTACCCTGTTGTTTCGCCAGATACCTCTTCTTCAGTTTCTCATCTGTGTGATATCACCTGTACCATTGATCTCACTGTGTAAACCCTGTAAATTATGTGTATTGAAGCAAACGCTCTCACTTGGTTTCACTACAGTTTGAATGGCTTGAATTCCTGACAGTCATATATATATTTATGATAAAGAAAAAGCACAATAGATAATGCAACGGCATTGCTCCGAAATAAAGGATGATTATTTACTGCTGTTATGTTTTTTTATTATTATTTGGAAATAATTTTTTTTAATAATTTTATATTGTTTGTTTTGGACTGTTTTGGTTTGTGAACGGCACTTGGTCTGTGGTCTGTGCAAGTTTCTCTTGTAAACAATGATGCGCTGCCTGCCTCCTCCACTTGACGCGTGACTTTACCAACGAGCTTACATCATCCCTCACATGAGCGTATGTCACAGAGATTTACGGAAGCGAACATTTGTAGTTAAAAAGTATAGAAGTATTGTTTTGTTTCTTAAAATAATCAATCGTTTTGGTTCTGAAGAATTATATTTGTTGACTGGAGTGACATGTGGATTATTTTTATGGACCCTAAACATGCATTTTGGACCATCAAAAATTGAGTACATTCACTTGTATTGTTTAAAGGGGGAGGTCTGAAATGAAATCCTAAAAATATAAAATTTGGTTTTGATGTAGAAAGAAACTCAGATACATATTTGATGGCCTGAGGGTGAGTAAATTATCAGAACATTTTCATTGTTGAGTGAACTATTCCTTTAAATGTAATTTTACAGTGGAAAATAGTTACTTAGCATCAGTGTTGGTGTAATCTGATTACAAAGTATTTAGTTACTGTGATAAAATTTCTTTGTAATTCAAAAAGTAGTGTTACGCATGATAATATAATTCTAGTAATCAGATTACAGTTACTGACTTTCAGTTAAGTTTAAGTTTACAATTAAGTACATTAATAGGGTTGCAGATTTCAAAAATAGTATTTACGTTGAATTTACAACGTGAATTACTTCTGTTTGCATTTTTGTGACAGCTGTAGGGCGTATGCCCCCTAATGAATCACTGCAAGGGAGAAACGTGATGCTGATTATATAACTTGCGTGCAACCATAAAAAAGTAACTTAAAAAATAAAGTAATTAGTAATGTGATTACTGTTCATTGAAGTAATTAGTAAAGTAATCCAATTATAATTTTATAGATGATCATTTTAGAAATGATTAGTAATGTGTAGTTGATTAGTAATTATCAATAAGTAATTCTCACAACACTGTTAGTGCAGCTTTAAAAGATGCCATATTAATAATGTGTTTGGCCAGAAAAAGGCAAAATAGATCATTTTATGTTATATAATGAAAATAATTTAAATTATTACATAAATGATTAGTAATGATGATGACAATGATGTACTGAAAATAAATGAAACCTGCCACTAAAATAAAAACATCAGTGACTTGAGACATTTGAGAGACATAATAGGCTAATAGTACTTCTGAGATTATTAACTGCCAGAGATGTGATGTGTATGACAGTTTATGAGGGAAACCTGCTGACAAGGTGGCAAAGCATTAAGCCTATTATATATTCGACACAGCAGACGTTTCAAAACAATAATCACCTGATGCCAGTTATGTTCCACTTCTGTGTCAGATGATATACAGATGTTGAAAGCCAATTTTGCGGATTTTAAACACTAATTATACAGGTGTAATTACCACATTAAAAGCTGCAAGCATCTCTTTGTTGTCATTGAGAGCTGAAAAGCTTTTGTCAGCCCATGAGTGTGGCACTACACCAAAATAGCCCATTTCATAACATTTTGATTTTGTTGAGTAATATTTTACAATATTAACGATCACTCATTTTTTAACAATTGTGTAATTCCATTCTAGAAAAGGATTCATTTCCCACAGTGTTTGAAACTCTGACAAGCTGCGTCACCCTGCTTTTTGATTCAATTTACATTTTCAGCAGGCAAGGTCGTTTTAACAGAATAATAATAAATACATCAACACTCCAACCTTTCTCTGCCTGGACCAAATCACACTGCATAGCACCAATGTTTTTGTGGACAGACTGTGATATGGATGATGTATTTTAAGCGAGGGCAAGACTTCAGTGGGTGGGTACTCTTCAGGAGCATTAATTTGCTATTTTTTGCATTCTGTCTGAAACATTTGGATTGACTCTCAAGAGACTTTGCAAATGGAAGCATCACCACTGCAACACCCACCCACTCCAAAATCTAGTGCTTTTTCCTAACATTTTTCAAACTGTTGTGTGTGTATTGCATGTGTGCATGCAGACGTGCACTGAGGCAGAGGTTCAAATCTCAAACATTTGATTTATTTAACATTATAGATCTATTGTGCAGGCTGCTGCATATAGAGACAAATCCAGAAAGAGAGTGAGAAACCACAGTCAAGTGTGAAAGAGTGTTTTAATATGTAATATCTGTCATTTAGGAAGAGTGATAACGGTTGAGTGGAAAGCTACACACAGATACAAACAGATTTTCCCAAATTCAGGTTTCTGACTGTGTAGATTTCCTGAATTTGAATGTGACTTGAATTGGCTGTTACGAGAAAAAAAAAGCTTATGTATTTTAGAGGATTTTCTGGGTTCAAAACAATTTGAACTAATTTGACAGCGATTGTGGCATAATGTTGAATACCAGTGTAGCGAATCAGCTCTATGAAATATTAATAATCAATCATAACTTGTTATAATCGATTATGAATATTTGGATCAGTTAATCGGGTTAACTTGATGTAGCTACATTAACATTACAACCAAATACTCGGTTCATCCCGTGAACACTCAATATTGGTTATTAATTCATTAATTAATAGAAATTAACATTTCCGGGGCATGGGAAATGTCTTTCTTACTAAGTATTAAGCGCAAGTAGTCAAAATCTATGATTAGTGACTTTAGATATGAGCTTGAGACACAGACAACTTTACGTGTGACATGAACAAGACTTTATTAACTAGACTAAACATTTAAACTACTCTAACATACAGATACATACATGCATACAGTTTACCAAGGGAAAGAGGGCTGAAGCAGAATACAGGAAGGCAAGAAGTTATAGCATTGTTTGAAGTTCAGCAGATCAACAGCCTGAGCAAACCATCATATTAGTTCTGACACGCCCTTTTTAGAAAGGGGTAAGGATACTTAATGTATCAAATAATGAGAATAAGTTTGATACTTGCATGTCCCATTTGAATTAAACTGTCCTGATGCAATTTGTTGAGGCTCCAGTTGATCTTTGATTATGTTGTCTTGATGAGAGAGAACCAGTGAGAGTCAGAGGATCTTGGTGAATGGAAAGACAAGGCCGTAGCCTGGCGCACGCTTGGGAGACCTTTGGGGCCTTCTAGTTCAGCATCATCTTCATTAGGATTTCTCAGGAAGGCCCAAGAGAGTAAGAGAGCACAAGGCTCAGAGAACCAGAAAGCAAGAGAGGCAGGAAGCAAGAGAGGCTAAGAGAGCAAGAAGAGCGTGAACCAAGAGAGAGAGAAGCAATTTATATAACCTTAGGAAACATGTCCCACCTCTCATTGGCTCGACCAATAAGAAGGGTTTGAGTTCCAGGCGGGAATTTGGTTTATGGCTCTTTGTTCTAAGAGGGGTGGTAGCCAATGAAGAAACTAGGAAATATTCTTGTAATACTAATATGTTGTTGTTATCGACATATCATGTACACAGTCATTTTGATCTTCAAAATTCCAAGTTATAGAGACCAAATATGCCACACATATGATTTCGGTTAACCATAGTATGCAAAGTCTGAAACATTAACCCATTAGAGTTTGTAAGAGAACATAGACCAAACAACATTTAGGAAAATTATGAGATGGAACATTAGATACATGTTAATACATTTATCACAGGGATATATATAGGATATATAGGATTAAAAGGGGTTCATTTCTCCTTCTCAGTAAGGATTGAGTGAGCTTCAGCAGTCTGAGCATTCCTTTGGGGGGTCGTAAAAGTCCCCTTTCTTTGGGCAGGAGAATTATTCCTTTGTTCCGTCACAGCTCATTTGCATGTTTCTGGCTGGGTTTATGACGGTAAGAGATTTTGGGCTGAATGACTCAAAAGATGGTGAAAACCTAGCAGGATACAATTCTAAGGTGACCTCATATTTATATTCGGCTAGGGCAAGTTGTAAGGTTTAATTTGATATCAAGAAAAATGTATTTGTGACACTTAAAAAATGGTTAAACACTCTCAGGCTATTACATATAAAGCCTCAGAGTTTTCTACACAAATGAAACAATTCTACTAATTTTGATCTAACACCAAACATACACAGCACACAGGGATTAAAACATTTTTCATTAAAAAATAAGCCCTTTTAGGCTTTATGGGAAAGGCACACACATTTTTACGTTCAAAGTTCCACATGGTTTTTCTCATGGTAAGCACGCGGGTGTCCCGTGCCGGGGAGGGGGGCACCACGAGGGAGCACCACGAGGGTTCTCTGTCAACAGTTCTTTTGTACTATCACAGACCATTTCCGTGATCTTACAGGGGTCCTTTGTCCCAAAATAGCTGAGTCCATGATTATCCTTCATTGATTCCTCCAGACGCTACACAGAGAAAAAAATAAAATAAAATACAAATATATATATATATATATATATATATATATATATATATATATATATATTAACCTGTTGATACGCATTTCCCCACATGCGGTGGTGACGTCACTCTGCTTACATTTAAATGTAATTAATGTTAACAAATTATACATCTTTTTAAAGGTCTAAGGGTATAACATTGATATTCAATCTCTGTTTCACGATAGCAATCCTCCAGAAACAGCAATTTAGTTATTTGTTCCAGGAATACACATGAAAACATGCAATATCAAAATGGGACTTCATATTTTCATTCTTTGTTATGAAAACGTGATCGACAGATGAATCCATTTCGCCTCACTTGGGTCAATTGTCCATGACAAGCGTTCATTGAAAAACATCCAATAGCACTTTTTGTCCATTAAAGTGATAAATCTGAGAAATATTGATATATTCTCCATTGTTTACATGAGATCTCGCCTGAAAGAATTACCATTCGTCATCGTTCTTCAACAAACTATGCAATCTGAGCAGCATTCATGTTGTAAAACTGTATATTATCTTTTATATTAGAGTTTCGTAAATAAAATGAGCCTGTCTCCAAAGTCTATTTTTAAAATTGCAGCATAGTTTTATTCATAATAGCAAAGCAGTCAGATTTTGTGTCGTCTTGAAAGGCGGAGCCTTAATTTTACTCAGTACGCTTCCAGCGATTTTACAGAGAAAAATGCGGGCAGGAACCTAATGTTTTGTTAGATCATCTTTAGATTTGAAACGTAACTTCTTTAGACTTGTGGCTTTGAGAACATTGTATTTCTGGGTTGTCTTGGCACATTTATTATTGTTTTTTTAGATTATAAATACATATTCAGCACAAAATATTTCCATTACTATAAACTTCAGCTTCTCTAACTTTAAAAAATAACATATGTGCATATCATGGAAACACACACTTCTCACACACACCTATCATATCACTTCTGAAGACATTGATTTAACCACTGGAGTCACATGGATTACTTTTATGCTGACTTCTGATTTTTGGAGCTTCAAAATTTTGGCACACATTCACTTGTATTGTATGGACCTAAAAAGCTGACATATTCTTCTAAATATCTTAATTTGTGTTTTGAAGAAGAAAGAAAGCCATACACATCGGGGATTGCATGAGGGTGAGTAAATAATGATAAAATTTTCATTTTTGGGTGAACTATCCCCTTTAACTTGTATTGAACTCGCAACAAATTCTTTAATAATCTAATAATTGAAAGGATATGCATATGCAGGGTCTACAATGTTTTTATGGATGGATTGAGCTTTAGGGATTGTAGGAGTCACAAATTATTAAAATACAAATACAAATATATATTTATCACTTTATATAGATGTGGATTTAATAATTGATTATAAAGTGTAATATATAATATTTTAATAGTTCTTACTGTTTACTTGTGTTCGTTAAATTGAAATTCCAATAACGTTGTATAATGTTAGTGATGTCATCTTCCAAGGACTTTTAGATTGAAGATGTAAGTTTGGAGCAAGACATAAATACACTGTAAAAAGAAAATTTTGTTTTTACAAAAACAAACTGACAGCTGTGGTTAGCAAAATAATTATGTAAAAAATACAGTAAAAATGTAAACAACTTTATAGAACAACCTGTAAATTTTACAGTTTGAAACTGTTGTTTATACGGTATATTTTACAGTACTGTTCATATTATTAAATGATAAACTTTAAACTGAAACTGTAAAAATCTGCTTTTCACTTTATAATGTAATGTTAATCACTGTAGTAATTACTGAAGGGCACATGATGACATGAAGATCATCAATAGAGGCCTTCCAGGAGCAGTGATCAATAAACATGTAGAGACAATGCACAGTGTAACACACACACACACACTTAACACCATCAGGGTAACACATGTGTAATTAAAATAATGTCATAAACATTATATAAACTACATCAAATATAACACAGAACACCCCAAAGTAAATAACTGATATTAAAAATAAGAAGAAACATAACTACTCCCATAAAATATCAATAAATGTAATGGGTCTTGCAGGGAATGCCGATTACTCTTTTTTACTGTACTCTCTTGTTAAAAATAATATACATTTGAACCATTAATTATACAGGAATATAGTACTTTTTACATCTAAAACATTTATTTGTACAACATTTTACCATAAAACTACATGTATTGTCTTTTAAATATATAACATTTTTCAACGTACATTTTAAGGTAACTACTTGTTAATCCATAATATTACGGACATTTTTAACAGTGTAGTGGTAACACTCGGTCTAATTCTTTTCTTCATAAAACCATAAATTGAGAGCATGAGTTGAACACGTGTAACATTCCCTAATTATTGTTTAGAAATAGAAAACGTTCTTAAAAGAAGTTATTGGACTACTAGATGTATTACTGTTCAATTTATGATCACTATTAATGGGCATACAAAGAAAACGAAAACTTAGACAGTGCTACCGCTGTTTTAGGGATGAAAAATAAATTTGGGTTCTAACCAAAATTCAAATGGACTTTTATAGTATCCAGTTAAAGTAGCTCTGCATTAAATCTGCATTGCTGTTCTTACATGTTGGATGTAGAGAAAACATAGAGAGAGGAAAGCTCTTGAACCCATATAGAGCTCTGCAGATTTTTAGCTTCCCTGTCATACTGCTGGAAAAAAGTCACCTCATTGAGGTCTTTTATTGCTCTTTGGTAGGATTCTATCTGAAGCACTTTCAAGTAGTTTAAAACTGTGAACCCTTAATAGAGACAGAGAGAGCGAGAGTGAGAAAGCTTTGGCAGCTGGATCCCTCAATGTCCCTGAAACTGACACTAATATCACCCAAGAGAAAATCTATTTTTTGTATGTTATCCTTTTAAAGAGATACATGTAGACAACGTTCTTAAGAGAAAATCTACCATTCTGAGTAACTTGTAACCTTGATCAACTCTTCTGAGTAGGCTTTTATCATAATGAGATGATAGTTTCCAGGTGTGAGTGAGGTTTCATCTTTTTAAAGAGTGTATAGCCACAGACCATGTGACCCAATGTGCTCAAAGTATAAGGGCTGGTGGAAGAAGGATAAAGATGCAGGTTTCCAGAACTCACTGCCAATGGTCTGAAAAACAAATATTCCTGGCCAAAACTCTTACCAATGTTTAAGCCAATGTTGCTATGTCGGGCTGGTAGGGATGTTCACACAAAGCAGGTTTAGAGTGCATGTTTTGATAGAGCCACGGGGTTTACACTTTTGGGAAAATAAGCCTTCTAATGGCTTACTTATTTTTGTATCCGCACATTGGGAAAGGAGGATAATTTTACATTATTTAAAAAGAATCACACACACGATCTTGAAAAACTGATTGCAAAGGATAATAACTGTTGTTATGGAGAACTTCTTTTAAAAAAGTAATGGGATTTTATTTTATCACCTGGATGACATTTGGTTTTACTAGCTGCTGAAGGTTTTTTTTTAAGTGCTTCCAAAAATTGAGACAGCTTGTCATAAATGAGAGTATAGCCTATGTAAAAGCCTCATAATAGCACACATGTCAAATTTACCATCAAGGCCGTGCACCTGTGAGTCACAATACGAGAGGTAGATATTTTATGAGTGTTCTGTATATAAGTGCTATGGTGCATTCTCCAAAAAATAAAGCCAGAAACTTCATTCCTGGTATGGGATCCAAGCCCTGTATTCAATATTGGTACTTAGTAATCTACGTTACAGAATAGGAAAGACTTTTGTTTTGGGATGAATTTAAGGAAAACTAGGTTGCTGGTGCATTTACACTGTGTAGTTTTGTTAATGGTTTTCGAGGATGAGGGGATGTGAAGCAACCTTTCACTTTGACAGCTGATTAGGCTTACCAAGTGACAGAAGATGTTACACCAAAATATAGGGAAAATATATGGTTAGTTGAATTTCATTATTTGCTTTTAGCTCTGCCATCTCTGACCCTATACGAACAGACCTGCGATTAATTTTTGGGTCTCATCATGGGGCGAAAATTAAGCACTGATGTGTACAGAGACCTTTAATTGTCACCAGGTTTGTGCCAGATATGTAGTGTCATGTCAGTCTGTGTTCCTAGTATTAAATATATGAAAGCATTTCTCAAGAAATTATGTACCAAGTCACTGGGCAAAAAAAGAAAGAAATAAAAGGTTATTTGAGAAAATATTACACATTTACATACATTTAGAGTCACTTAACTTAACAATTAACTTAAAATATGTAAATTAACGGTAATGACTACGAAACTTTAAGAACATCTCAAAGCTATTTACATTGATTTGTATATATTTATTTTAAAGTTGTGCCTTTCTTTTTCAATTTTCATGCCTTAACTAACCTACGCTGCTGTTTCATAAAGAAAACTCCTTACCTCACTAAAATAATACACAAAATATGGACGCACACACGCTCAGGCACGTGAGCACGCGCACGTCTTTTCCCGTGAGCGTGCACGACTGTTACTTCCTGAACGCAGTGTCATATGACTCCGTCTGTTCATGTGCTCTTAGCTCACAACTGTTTACACACAGACGCTTTAATTACTAGAAATAATAACAATGTCTACATTAGTGGCGAATCGGCCCGTGGACCTGAACGGCCCTGAAGCAGCGGCCCGGCAGCATGCGCAAGCAGTGGTCAGAAACTACATATCCCAGCCCAGACTGAGTGAGTGAGCTAACCGCAGCAATATATGTCATTTCTGTGGCATTTTATACACTGCGATTCAATCTGCATTTACTGTTTATTCACTAAATTAAATAACATTGGGACAGGTCTGAAGGACTGTCAGTCCCGTTTAGTATCAGATGTGAGTAAATGTCGCACATCTTTCATTCTAACGCTAGCCGTGCTGTTTTTAGGAATTCAATCAACACTTTAGTGTGTGCATTATTCATTTCTGGAAAGGCCACTGTGCACATTAAAGGCACAGATGCATACTGTAAGTTTATTTTAGTAAGGAAGTGAAAGACATGTGTTGTCTTTGACGGTCGCCGCATGTAAACACGCTAGCTAGCTAGCCAAACATGTCTAAATCTGAAATTTTAAAGGCTGAATTGACCTATTTTTTTGTAATCTTGAATCGTAAGCACAGTAACCCCTACTTATCTGTTATAGACTGCACAAGGTAGGTGTTTAACAATGGCAACAAAACCAAGTATGTGTGTTTGATGTCTAAGGGTTAATTTCATTATAATATTTATGACGTTTAGCTGTATTGCAGCCTATAGTACCAACATGTCCTTGCATTAAATACTGAGGTGAGGTGTTCATTTAGTGAACTGAATTATTGGTTTTATAATTCTGTCTTTCGATTCACCCTCAATGGTAATAACACAGCAATAGACTGATGGAGTGATGATCCCTCTCATGTGACATGATCACATGACAGCCAACTGAGCTGGTGAATAATGTGCATAAGGAACCTTCTGCTTCACACTACTATCATATGACATTTTTAACTAGAAAAAGTCATATATCCATAACCAAAGTACACAGTTCTTCTATGATTGTGTATTCAACTAAATGAAACCCCTTATTACTAAAGTTAGATCTTTTATTTGAAAATTGTCTTTATATTTTAAGGACACTGACTTAGTAAGAGTTTTCTTTTCTGCTGGCAGTTGATTCCATCTGCCATATTGCAGAATAGTGTTTTTCATAATGATTCAATTTAAAGGTAAATTAACAGGCATACACTGAAAAGTCAAACTGTATTTTTTTTCTCCAAGAATTTTATATGAGCATGTGGAAGTATCACCACTACAGCCCCAATCTTTGAAGCTGCTCATAGCTGGGTCATCCTTTTTCATTATGTCCAATGGTTTGACTTTCAAATGCATGTTTCAACAGGTTCAGATGCCCACCAGATCTTAAACCATCCACTCCTTTTTGATTGTCATCATGCTGTAAAAATCTGCTTGGGTTGGAATATAAGAAATGACTATAGCCCCTACTATAGTAGATTTAAAAATATATATATATTTAGACATGTGCAGCACATAATGATAATTTCAGTATTAGTGTATTGAGAGAGAATGGACACAATGCATACAATTACATGTTATATGATTATGGCTTTGTACCTTGCAATCTGTGTCATTACTCAGACTTCTGTGACCTGTTATAAAAGGGGTAAATCATTGCAGCCTTTCTACCATTTTACTATACTAGCACAACCAGCTGTTTTAAAGATGTAACCATCATTTCAGTCTTTCAAACTATTGCTTGGATAAGTAAATGTCTAATTTATGCTGGTCTCTTCAGCATTTTATCAGCTTTTTAAATTGTAGTGAACATAGATTGATTTCTACAATGCAATTGCAATAAGGGAAAGCCATTGAGATGCAATGAATGTCCAAGTGGAGGAAAAAGGCACTGGAAATAGTGCTGATTCAAACATTATTTTGCAACACAATTGCCAAATTTAGTATTTTCCTCTTATTTCAGTGGTTTCACTTATCCAGATATAAAAGGGAGGTAATGTGTGGATTAGGAATTTTTGCAGTCTCGTGGTGAGTTTTGGTGAAATTGTAAAGGAAGTGTACATTTTAATTACGGTAAAGTAGACGTCCCTTGATCCAAACATTCTGCAAGATAACTAGTTTGCTATCTATATTTTCACCCTGATTTTTTCCCCCTCTTTTATGTGTATGAGTTTTTTTAATGTTTTTACATCTAACGATGACTCCCAGCCATTATGTGTTACCGGCATCCCTTCGATAACATAATTTGACTCTTGTGTCTGATGCTTCAGAATTTGAGTGGTTAATTTTGTTTACCCTTTAATGGAGAACCTTGCTAAAATTACCACTCGTATGGGATCTTTCTATCGCCTTTTTTCTTCATGTGTATTATTGATGTTATTCACTGTAAATCTCATTAATTTAGTCCTCAAATACACTGTCCCATTGAGAAGGCCAGGTAGCTTGTTGCCTTTTCTTCCTTAAAAGTGTCAAAGGAAAGCTCAGGCTAAAAGCCTTTTAGCAAACCAGGAAGAAAATAAATGACTTAATAGAAGAATTGAAGCCTTCCTTTCTGAAAGCCAAAGAAGCCCCCCCCCATATGCTGTTGGAAAAAAGCCCTTCTAATGTAGGCATGCCAGATAGCAGCACCATTTTGTGCCTCATCACTGGCTGAGTGCTTGTGGATAGTGGGCTGTGATTGAAGGCAATGAAGACTGATGGGAAGCAAACAGACAGATCTGTACCCATGAATCCCTATGCCATCACAGTCGAGAGGACAAGTCTGTTAGCGCAGGTCTGATTGGTCCTGATTTGTCCTCAAAAACACTGTGAAAAGTCCTTTTGTACCTTGTTTTTAAAACATTTAATTCTCAAAAAATAAAAAATAAACTTTAGTATTGAGGCCACCGTAAATTATTCAAGCTGCTGTATACATTTCAGCGTTTTGTAACTAAACGTTTGGTATGAAGAAAATGCAAATATTTGTAAATCTGTTATGTTATTTTTGTTACAATTTTTTTTAATCTCTCTCTCAAAGTTTCCAATGCCTTGACGTTTGCTGATCTGTTTAAGTAATTTTGATTACGCGTTTGTGCCCAGTCGAATTTCGAACATGCCTGAAGAAACAAACAAACAAAGTAAACGTACAGTGCATTCATCTTTTCTGTGAAAGCAGAGGCCTTTTTGTCTTAATCATGTCATTTGCAACAAAAGCAATTAACCCAGACTGTCTATTCCTTTTGTTTTAATGCTGAATAGACTTTTAAATGTGCTGAAAAGACATTCAGCATGGTAATGGTATTTCTATGAGGAAACAATTACGCGTAATGGCATGGTTATAAACAAATCTTTCAGATGTCACATCTCTCCTTTATTTTATCCACTGTTTCCTGTTGCTAATCCTTTTGTACGCCTGCAATTAATCAATTGTCGTGACAGTGAAAGAGAAAGCCCTCGGTGGGCGTTCAACTTCATCTTGCCATCAAAGTAAAGATGAGTATAGAACAGTTGGCTCTCAAAAATAGTATCAAAGAATATAAAATTATGCACTGCTTAGATTAAAAAAAATAAAAATCCTTGCCCATCATGCACTGCTTTATGGCTTTTGAATCTTTGATTCTACACAATTTAAATACGTGTAGTATATTGACAAACATTTCTTTGTTATTGTGTATTGGGTTGCACTGTTTACTGGTACTACCGAAGTATCGTGATGGCAATTTTATTTTTTAAATGGTACAATATCCTTTTGTTGCTAATTTCGGTACCATATTACAGTATGCTGTCATTAGCAAAATTATATGAGATGTGACAGTTTTTGAGATGAAATCAATGACATTTTGAAAATAAAATAAAAAACCTCTGGATATGGCCTAGTGTGATCTTAAAATAGCAGAAGGGTTTTTATACAGTCACGTGTTCTGCACGCTACAGAATGAACAAGAGGTGCTGCTCTGCTCTGTCATCTGCTACACAAGCGCACGCATGCTCACACACTCACACAAACACAGCACACCCTCAGTGGCGTCTCTCACAGTTATTATTTAGTGTGGGGCACAAACGATCACTTAATTATTTGACTAATCTTTGAAACATTGATGAATAATTCCAAATTCTGTCTGTCATTTTCACAAAAAAAAACAAGAAAAACATTTGAACCTAGTGCATCATTTTTGACTTCACTCTTTGTCCCTGACATTCCCGCTGTGCATGTGCCCCATTTATTTCCTGTTATTAATGTCCTATTGGATGCGTATTAACTGGCACCATCGTCGTTTACACCTGGTATTATGCATCTCTTTTGTATTTAGATTTTGAGTAGAGGGTATCTGATTTTATGACTGCATACATCACGTGTTAATGTATGAAAATAAAAAAATTAAAAAGCTCAAACTGCATAAAAACACTAACTAGAATAAACAGCATAACAAAACTAAGTTCACTACGCAGGTCTGCAGTCAAGGGCAGTAACTTCTGATGCTCATGTCAACAGCTGACATAAATATGATAAAAGCTTTTGATTGGCTCAGGGGCTAAGGCAAAATAGCCCCTTGGGGCATCATTGAATGCTCATTGCACATGCGCATGACACTCTCCAGATCTCTGTGGATCAACACCAAGGATGCAGGGCTAGCCCCACACATAGCAATTGAGAACGATTAAATGGCTTTTAAGCAACATACCTTAATAATAATAGAATTTCTCAAAAGAATATATAAAGCTGAAGTCAGAAGTTTACATACACCTTAGCCAAATATATTTAAACTCAGTTTTTCACAATTCCTGACATTTAATTGTAGAAAACATTCCCTGTCTTAGGTCAGTGAGGATCACTACTTTATTTTAAGAATTTGAAATGTCATAATAATAATAGTAGAGAGAGTGATTTATTTCATCTTTTATTTCTGTCATCAACATTGACAGTGGGTCAGAAGTTTACATACAATTTGTTAGTATTTGGTAGCATTGCCTTTTAAATTGTTTTACTTGGGTCAAACCTTTTGGGTAGACTTCCACAAGCTTCTCACAATAAGTTGCTGGAATTTTGGCCCATTTCTCCAGACAGAACTGGTGTAACTGAGGCAGGTTTGTAGGCTTCCTTGCTCGCACAGGCTTTTTGACATCAGATTGAGGTTAGGTTTTTGTGATGGCCAATTCAGTACCTTGACTTCGTTGTCCTTAAGCCATTTTGCCGCAACTTTGGAGGTATGCTTGGGGTCTGTGTCCATTTGGAAGACCCATTTGCGACCAAGCTTTAACTTCCTGGCTGATGTCTTGAGATGTTGCTTCCATATATCCACATAATTTTGTAGCAAAGCACCCCCACAACATGATACTGCTACCCCCATGCTTCACGGTTGGGATGATGTTCTTCATCTTGCAAGCCTCACCCTTTTTCCTCCAAACATAACGATGGTAATTATGGCCAAAAATTACATTTTAGTTTCGTCAGACCAGAGGAAATTTCTCCTAAAAGTAACATATTTGTCCCCATGTGCACTTGCAATCTGTTGTCTGGCATTTTTATGGCAGTTTTGGAGCTTTGGCTTCTTCCTTGTTGAGCAGCCTTTCAGGTTATGATGATATAGGACTCGTTGTACTGTGGATATAGATACTTGTCTACCTGTTTCCTCCAGCATCTTCACAAGAACCTTTGCTGTTGTTCTTGGATTGATTTGCACTTTTTGCACCAAACTAACTTCATCTCTAGGAGACAGAATGTGTCTCCTTTCTGAGAGGTATGATGGCTGCATGGTCCCATGTTGGTTATGCTTACTATTGTGCAGACATGGAGTGGCATTTTTTATTTTCCTGGTCAATGACTGTGCTGACAATCTTTAATCTTGAATATTTCTTATATTATGTCATTGTAATAATGTAATCGCTAGCACGCAAGCAACAGCGAGAGAGGAGCAGGCTGTTTTATGTCTGTCATTTTTCGCACCTGCATTCCAGTCTACATCTTGATATAATCATTCCCCATGATCACGCAGCATGATTTCAATAGCTGAATGGGAGGCTAAACACTATTAAAATGTGACGAGACTCACATTGCGCATGCAAGCCATTCGCCCATCACAAGCCGATCAACTATTTAGCCCTTTTCGGTGAATCGCACCTGCAAAATCCTAAAACTTTATTTTTAGTTTTAATTCATATTTTGAATGGACTTGAAGAGATTTTTTAACCCCACAATGCGGATTTATGTTTTCTCTTTTAATTGTTAAATTGAATTGAGTGTGACCATGGTTTAAGGACAGTGTACCTGTGTGCTCGGTTGGAAACCCCAAGGATTAATAGTGGTGTTTTCCTTATTATATCACGTGTTCTGAAAGCAAAAAGAAAAATTGAAACTCTGTTATCCGCGCAGCCTGACGGAAGCAAAGCAGGTGCGTTTACTCGCATGATTAACTGAAAGCGAAGCACTGCTGGCTTGTGATGGGCGAATGGCTTGCACGTGCTGCACAAGTCTGTTGGGTACACTGCAGTCTAGTCACATTTTAACTTTTTGTTTAACCTCCCATTCAGCTAATGAAAACATGCTGTGTGATCATGAGGAAGGATTACATCAAGATGTTGGTTGGAATGCAGTTGCGTAATTTATATAAATAAAATAATCCTCTCTCGCTATTTCTGGCGTGCCAGTGATTACCCCTCCCAGCACCCCAGATTATGGAATGGAATTTGTGGACGCATAAAATGTGACATAATCCAAACGCAATTGCAAATCGCGCATTACGGTTTGCATTTTCGTTTAAGCGAACGCACAGTGACTGCCAGATTTCAAATGGAAAAGCAAAGTCCGTTTGCAACTGTGTTTCCCATATCTTACAAGTTTTGGCCCTGTCATATTTAAATAGCAATTTCAATTACCACGTCTGCTTTTTCACTTTCTCAGCGTCGCGTATGTAGCCAGCCAAAACTCAAATGGAATACTAATTCCCTTAGTATTTCCATTTCCGATGCCTTACACAGAAACCTGTCAATCAGGGTCAAGGGTGGGATTATGCTATGGGGCGTGTTTGTCTTGGGAAGTGACATCACTCACAGTCTATCAGGATCAATAATTAGCACTGCACTTTATTCATCTATAATCTCACATATTCTCCTCAATATACTACTTCATAGATATATATTTCATATACTCCTACTTATTGTATTGTATATTGTGTGTATTGTTTACTGTACATTGTATATAATTATTGTGTTGTGTAAGTATGTTGTTTACTGTAATTGGTATATGTCTCGTCACTGTCATGACTGCTATGTTGCTCGGAACTGCACACAAGAATTTCACCTACTGTTGCACTTGTGTACATGGTAGTGTGACAATAAAGTGATTTGATTTGATAAACCGGCATCTGTTCAGGGCATCACCTCTTGACCGTCGACTGTGAGTGACGTCACTTCCCAAGACAAACACGCCCCATAGCATAATCCCACCCTTGACCCTGATTGACAGGTTTCTGTGTAAGGCATTGGAAATGGAAATACTAAGGGAATTAGTATTCCATTTGAGTATTAGAAAATCAGTTATTTTGAATTCTTATAATAAAGGTGGCTTAAATTTCATTGATTTTGATTCTCTTAACAATACCTTAAAAATTAATTGGCTTAAACGTTTCCTTCACAATCAATCTTCTATTTGGAGTATAATCCCAAGATATATTTTTTCTCAATTAGGAGGTATACATTTTCTTTTAATGTGCAATTATTCAATTAGTAAACTTCCTGTCAAACTTTCCAATTATCATCAGCAGATGCTTATGGCTTGGAAACTTATTTACAAGCATAATTTCTCGCCACACAATTTTTTAATTTGGAACATGTAGTATCTTCAGAAATGTAGGATACCACAGAACAACTGTAATATTCTTCATAAGAAGAAATCTTTATTTCTTGAAAACTGGTTCAATAATGGGGTGATATTAGTAAACCAGCTATTTGATAGTGAAGGTAATTTATTTAATTATTCCGATTTTGTTTCAGGATACCAATTCCCAGTATCTAGTAAAGAATTTAATATAGATTTCAAGGCCATCTCTTTGGAAATCTGTATGCTGTTTAGAAACAATAATAGTGCTACAGTGACTTCTGTTTCTCCCCTAGCCCTGAATCTACTGTGGTTGGTTCTATTTGTTTTTCAATACATAAATCCAATTATAAAATTAGGTCATTATTTTTGGACCCTGTTACTTCAATTCCTTCCTCCATTTCTTATTGGAATAACCTTTTTGATGATATTAAATGGTCATATGTTTGGTCACTTCCTCAGAAATTCTTTCTAACTAATAAAGTTAAAGAAATATCCTATAAAATTATTCATAGATTTTATCCAGTTAAATACTTTTTTAAAGAAATTTAGAAATGATATTGATACTTCCTGCTCTTTTTGTGAAGCCTCCTCTGAAACTGTTGATCATTTGTTTTGGGAATGTCTTTTTACTCGGTCTTTCTGGAACAATATTGATGCTCTGATTGTCCAAAAGGTTTTATGTAACTTTTCTTTATCATATAGACACATTCTTTTTGGATTTTATGTTAAAGACAAGAATCTAATTAATGCATGTTTTTGTATAAACCTTCTTTTATATATTGGAAAGTTTCATATCCATAAATGTAAATATATAAAAAGTAAACCCCACTTTAGCTTTTTCAAAGAAGAATTGAAGATGTATTTAAATACAATTTCAACTTCTGTTAACAAGAAAGCAATGAAAACATCCAGAATTAGTGCCATGTTTAATATTCTCTCTTAATGTTTTTTTCTTTTGTGCCCTCTTCTTCTTTTTTTTTCTTTCTTCTCTTACTCTCTTTTCTTTTTAGACTATTGTTGAATATATTTAAATTTCTTTCACATTTCCTCTCTTAACTTTTCCTTTCTGAACCATAATTTCTCTTTTGTTTTGAAAGATTGTTTATATTTCTTGTATGTATCGTCTTGTTCTGTTTGTTAATATTGCAATAAAAAAAAAATAGTATTCCATTTGAGTTTTGGCTGGCTACATACGCGACGCTGAGAAAGTGAAAAAGCAGACGTGGTAATTGAAATTGCTATTTAAATATGACAGGGCCAAAACTCGTAAGATATGGGAAACACAGTTGCAAACGGACTTTGCTTTTCCATTTGAAATTTGGCAGTCACTGTGCGTTCGCTTAAACGAAAATGCAAACCGTAATGCGCGATTTGCAATTCCTTTTGAATAATGTCCGGAATATCATTCCATACCAGATGACCCCTGTTTTAGAATATAAATGTCTGTTAACACTTTAAGCTTGAATATTTCATCTTGAGAGTTGCAACGGGATTAGGATTATTGGGAAGCCTGATATAACTAACCTGTCAAAGCAGGAAGAACTCAAAGGTCTGTCAAAATTAATGTCCCACTTTTAGCTCTATTCAACTGGATGCGTGAAATAAAAGACATGTATATAACTGCTGTCTAAAAAAATTATATTCAAAAAGTAGCAATAATACAATTCTATAATATTAAATGGATGTTTTAATCATCTTCTTCTTCTTCAACGCTATAACAAATGCAAGTGTTTTATCAGCATGTTGTGATTCAGCCATAGCAGCCTTGTGCCCCAGGTAATCAAAATATATATATATATTTTTTCATTAATACTGTGAAGCTCTGTTTTTTGCTTTTTTTGTGTGTAAAATTTGATTAAACACCACTTGATCATAATATTTAATTCAAACATTTAACATGGAATCCAAAAAAATGTAAACGGAAAATACATAATTTGTATCTGTAAAACTTTATGTAGTTATTTTAATCAAGTTGTTTTCTGTGTAATTTCATTAAATATCTGAGGCTTTTTATTTGTTGATTTATAGTACTATCGATTTAGTATTGGTACCTGGGCTGGTATCATACCGAAGCAGAAATTATGGTATCAAAGCCTATTGTGTATAACTTTTAGTGCAAACTTTGTTTGCCTTGCGCTTGCATTATAATATTCACTTCATATAAAGTTTTCTAAAGCTGCGTACATTTTAATATATCACATTTTGTTTCCATGCAAAGCGATTATTTTGCCCATTTTATTGCTAAATAAATGATGCATACACAAACTGTACCTTGTTCTATGGACGTCTGTGCATGGTGCTGAATGTGCTATTAACCTATGAATTTCAATTTAAAGTTTTATTGAATTAGGTGTCAAAATATCCATTGAGATACAAGAAAGTTGCTAGATTGAAGATGAAAAAACGGGCCTAAATATTTTCAAAGTAACTTAAATATGTCAGCCACCTCTACTCAAATAAATGAGATACGGTAAACAGCATAAACTTTGCCTGTCAGAGGGGTCCCACTTTGGACCATTGTTATAGATCTGTTGCTAGGCAGCATAAGGGTGAAAATGCTCCTATCCTTGCAAATCATTCTAAAACTGTTGCAGTAACATTACTGCTGTTTCGATCTATTGTAACTGCACCACTTTGCCACCTCTCCTCGAGAGGGAGTGGGGTTAACCAGCTGTCTCAGTTTAGCCGTCACCCCTTCAGTCTGCATCCCACCAGGAAACACACAGAGATTAAAGCTCTTCCCGCCAAACCCCCTCGTATACACACACACACACACTCGCGCGCAGTCGTCTGATTACACATGACCCAATCAGTGCATGCGTGTGGGGAGACCTCCGTTGCAGTCTCTGCTTCTACCTGTGGGGTTAAAAGCATTCCTGTTTGATGGGGGGTGTCATCACTGTGGAGGTCTTTGTTAGGACAGATGAACAGTCACAGTTGTGTGTCATGCGCATCTGTCTTTATCAGACCGTCCGGGGTCTTGATTTATTTTTAAGGTGTCATCACGTTTTTGGTTTGTGCGGGAGATTTTGATGGCTTTTATATTTATTTTAGTTTTTTATTTTGCCATTTAACCCTGATGCCTTGTTATTCCAAACATCATAGCTTCAGATGGACTCTGAAATATCTCTTGAAAAGGACGTTACCTGTAAACATGAAATGCAAACATTGTGAACCTTTTTAGAATAATGTGTCAAATATTAATGTTTTTAAAATGTATTTTACTAATTCAAAAAAATGTTTGGGTTCAATACAAGTTAAGCTCAATTGACAGCATTTGTAGCGTAATGTTGATTACCACAGAAAATAATTTAAACTTGTCCCTCATTAATTTAAAGCAAAAAATGCAGTTCTCACTAACTATGAGAGTGAATGGGGGCTTGTCCAAATTGTTAAATGACACACTGTTGATTTTAGTGCGATTTTAAAATGTCTGTTCTACATGATTTTAGTGTGATAAAATTCATGCACTGCAGCTCGTGCCTGACTGAGGAGAGGAAGAAAACCACTCGCAGTCCAGATGCACTCTGAAATCTACATCACCTTAAGCTGTAAAAGTTTAATGTATGAGGGAATCATACAAACATACCAAATAAGTAAATACAGAAACACTCTCATTGTGGAATAATGTGCTGCCAATCCGCTGAAGCAAAACTTGCACGTCAAGCGTCTCAAGGAAACACCCCAGCATTACATCTTTAATACAGTTATTTCTAATGCGTTGTAGCCTAATTACGTTTCAAATAATAAGGAAGCAGGTCATGTAAATAACATGAAACTCCGATACTGGCATTTTTCTGTGCGATCAGCGCCGCCTCAGAGTTGCGTGAAGTGTCCCGATCTAAGGGGGAGAGATTGAAACGGCTTCCGGCTGAGTCATTCTCTGGCATGGGGATTCTCATCCCTCGAGCACGCATGCTTGCTGCAGCTAGATTATAACATGATGGCTTGTAACTTATTGTATCATAATATAGTATATGTGTCACTGCATTTCCTAACGTGAAGAAAATTGCCAATATAAGAGTTTTTGTTTTTGTGAGTTAAAGATGGATTGATGTGAACAGAAAGGTGAGAGAGGGAAGTCTTCGCCCCGTTATACACTGCAACAAAATGTTTTTGATTTTGTTTTCCAATATAAATATTTAAAACTCCTTTAAAACAACATGCATTTACTTTAGCAGCTATACTGCAGAATAATTTTTTTTTATCTGAGAATGTTGAATATAATATTAAAAATGCAAATATTTTAAAATCTCTAAAAATCCTATTAAAAAAGATGCATTCACCTGAGAACCAGCATGTAAAATATTTAGAACTGTTTTAGAGAATAGATCTTGAATATAAGCATATTTTGTCTTTACTGCACTCGCAGAAGTATAATCAATTGAAAAAAAAAATACTTGTATACAAAATACACTGATATTTGCTTCTTAAATCATTTGTCCATTGAGCTTAACTTGTATTGAACCCGTAATATTCCTTTTAATGTTATAATTATATAGGCTGTGTTTGTTATAACACAGTTTTTCCATTTTTTCCCCCCCACTTCATTTGTTTTTCAGTAAGTAACCTTTCAGTTCATAGTGGTAGATTGTGTTATTACATCTAACATGTTCTAGTGTGTGGGACAATAGTTTATATTTAATTAGCTAGCACTTTTTGAGTTGAGTTCAAGTGAGGTTATGATGGCCCTTTAAGCAATATACTGTATGTTTTGTATTATTATATTATATGTATTATTATATACAGTATATGTAATGTTACGTATATTGTTATTTATTGAAGTAATGTACCTCAGCTCTCAGATTTTGTTAAATTAATTTTGATACATACTCCACTTTTAAATCTAACAACTGCCCTTTTGAGTGTGTAGCACATTGTGCTGTCAATGCCATAATTGGATTCCCTCTGTTAGCATTGAAGTCCAACAGAATACCATCAAGGTCCCCCTGTGAGCTCTGATTCACTGTCTTTCATATGCCTGTCTTTTGGTCATCCATCCTCTTTTTTTGTTTTCTCCTCCATGCATTTTATCTTGTTCCATTTTAGAATTTTCACACTTGTGCAGTCTTCCGCATTTCTGAATAGGCTTAATTCTGATTTTAGAATCTAGCTGCTATTACATGTATTTACTGAAACCATTATTATTTTCATGAAAGTAATTTTATTTATTTTCACAGAATTGTGCTAATGTGTGTTTAATCAATAGCACAGAATGTAAAAGATTCTAATTGTACATTGTCCATGCTTGCGGAATAGCGGCGTAGTTTGTTTTTGTTGTTTTTTTCTTCCAAGCATTTTCTCACTTGTATGCCTAAAGCAGTCCATTTATTATTCCTACAAAAATAAAGTTGTCAAACCATTGTCATTTTAGAGTCATTGAAATTTTAATACAAAATATTAAACATTTACAACAGGTCAAGTTATTAGATAATCTTGCCACCTTCTGCCTTGGCAGCAAAATCCATTTCTTATAGCCTCTGATTTATCGTTTTGATCCACTTTATCCTATAAACGCATGAATGAAAATCTTTTTCTTGCCATGTCTCATGTTAAGTTGGAGAGAAAATAGTTTGAGAAATTGGTCCAGCCTTGGGTGAGTCTACATTTTAAAAGATGCTTTGACTGTTGATGACTAATCTAGTTCAAATGAGATTTCATTTCTTGTCCTTATGGGAGTTATGAATCGTCATTGGACGTAGGGAAACTATCCCCTCCAATGGTTTCTGTATTTTTACACTGCTTTTGGATTTGAGTGTGAACCTCTTTTTCAGTTACGGTATACACTTAGATATCCAATATCTCTGACTTTATTTTCCTTGCAGAGTTAGAGTGGGTGTCATGGCTAAATTGTTTGTGTCTTGTTTGTCTGTTTAATGACAGTTGCATTTGTCACCATCCGATCCCAAACATGAGGCAATTAGCACTCTCTTTTATAGTGTCTTATGGGAAACCACTGTGTGGCTGCATGCTAAAATAAAAAAAGAAACACAGAGGATGTACATGAATGAGAGAAGCCTGGCACCTTTGCCTGCGCTTTGTATCGTTGTTTAGTTCCTCCACGCAATGCAACCGGCTGACCCAAAAACGCCTGTCCCACAGTTTACCCCCTCCCCGCTAGCTCTTTTCTTTCACAGCTGAAATGGAAATGTGTTGGAATGCTCCATGCCTCCTTTCACCACCACTTGAATGGGCCCTTTAGTATTTCACACCAAGGTGTCCTTCAAGGCGCGGGGTCAGGCTACCAAAACAGCTTCTACCGCCGGATTAGAACCAATTAACATCTCAGCACACAATAGGGCCTGGCAGCTCCACAGGCCTCGCATTGACCTGTGCCGGTGTTGCATGCCTAGCCCTCGGACCGGCGCACTCAAACTCAAGTGTCCCAGGAGGGGTGGGGAAAGTTTTTCAAGCCTAATGAGAAATGTTGCTACTTCACACCATGTGAATGTATAGCCATTTTTTAATCTTTATTTTACATGGCCTCTTATGAGGCACTGAGTCCTCTGTGTGTGTGGAGTTGAAGTAGGCCGCCATCTTCATCTCAGAGCTGGAAGGTGATTGGCTCATGGTTTGGGAGGGTTTTTTCATTGCCCCCTTTTTTCTTCTTGAATTCTTTTAGCTTATTTTTGATCCGATTTTTCTGTGTCAGTGAACTTTGAAGTAATTAGCACATGGTTCGGCAGGGTTGTTTTATCGGGCATTTTTTTTTCATGTTTTTTTTGTATTTAATTTATCATATTTATCATCAGATTTTTTCTCATGAAGTATTTTTGCAGGTTTGCAGAACTCTCATTATTTTCATTAATTCCATTGCATTTGGGTGCAATGGAAGCAAAAATTTACATTCGACATTTGAGTAAAAATCACCATCATGCCTTCTCACCGTCCTGCTTTGGATGAGTGGATTAACACCTGCTTGCCTTCATTTAGCGTTTGTCTAATGTTGTGCACAATATTGGGGCATATCACGAGCTTTGTTTGAGTAAAGATTTCAGCTCCTCACTGTTTTCCATTAGCAGTTTGTTTTGCGTTTGAGAGACTTTTAAGGGGTTGATGTACAATTATATGGCTGCAATTTTCCAGCCTCATAATTATGATCACCTCTCAGTAAATAGACATATGTATCTCTTTTGAAACATATGGGCAATTTGTAGGGTAAGTGTAGCTATTAAATCCATTTTATAAGCACCTCCCTGTGAAGCACATACTGCAATTTGTCTGGGCTGTGGCAAAAAGGACAGAGGGAAGGAAAAGCCTTAATGTCTTGAAAAATGATGGAATTTTCAGAAAGCGGGCATTTTAGTGTGCTTGCGCATTTGTAGAAATCATCTGTTTTTCTGTGTTTTGAGAGAGTATTCAGTGTGGGGTTGATTTGACTACCGTTTTTTTTTTCAATGTAATAATGGCAATTACTGAAGTAATCATTTATTTAGGGAAAACATGTTACTGAATTCTTTCATCTTAGCAGCTAATATAAGCTTTGTGAAATGTCTTTATTTTTTAGTAGTCGTACAAGGGAAAATTCCCTTGTACGACTACTAAAAAATAAAGACATTTCACAAAGCTTATATTAGCTGCTAAGATGAAAGAATTCAGTAACATGTTTTCCCTAAATAAATGATTACTTCTGACATGATGTCTTAAGGATTTTTTGCAATCTTTAAAATGCCCCTACACAAGCATTCTAAACTAGTACTGTCAGTAATCAAGAAGACTGATGGTAGAATATTATTTGGTATAACACTGTTAGAATAAAAATGTATCGTAATTAAATAAAGCAAAGCAGCAGGCAACAGATTGATTGGGGGTGAACTAGTTTAATTACACTTTTTCGAAGACAATATACAATATATAAAAGCGAAATAGTAATGTAATTTTTCTTGAAATGTTTCAAGGTGCTTCTAATTCAATAATATTAATTTCACAAATCTGCCATTTCCATGACATTTTCATGGTGCTTTTATTTTCAAGTTTGGTGGCCCACATTTGCAGAGTAGTAGCTATGAAGCTGGTAAGTCTGGTTTAGTCTATTGGGCAGTATTAATTAATTACTATTAGTTAATGGTAGACACATTTATCTCCATTCTTTGGCAGAGCCACAGGGCAGCCGGAGAGGGGAAAATGCAACAGACTTCTCAGTCGTTCAGTTACTGTGATACTTCTAAGCTCAATAATAGACTGTCACAAGACATTTAAATCAGTTTTTATACAACATTCATTCATGAGCGCAACGGGGCCTCGCAAGACTTCTTTCGCAAAGTTCTTCCTTTGTTCCTGAATTTTATTTTTTATTTTTTTTAATTACAAAACACACATTGTTGATATGACACATGAAAGTGTTTTTCTGAAACAAAAAGATTGAACCATGTTTCTCTTTTATTTTTTTTATCCATTCTTTTCTTCACAACCAGCCAGGAAAGTTGTGATGTGCAGGTGTGCATGCATGCGTGTGTGTGTGTGTGGGAACAGCAATAGTGCACTGACATGATTGTGCAGTCTGAAGCCTAATTAGTGGCATAGTGTTTGCTCCCCGTGGGGCTGTTGCGCTGAGCATTAGAACCAGTCCATTCTCATTTCCTACTGCCTTTGATATTAGACCACAGTCTGACGGTGCACACAAAACCGAAACACTGAGGCATGATGGACGACCCAGAACAGACAAAGCTGACTCTTCTCCATCTGGCGTGCTCTATCTGTGTCTCTGCCTTTCACGCACATACACACACACACACGCAGTGAAACAAAGTGAAATGACTCACACCAAATTGGCTCCCGTGACAGGATGGCTAATGTTTTCCTATTTAAAGTAAAAGGCTGAAGTATGAGACCACATCCTCCGCAACTAATGATGGCCCACCCTGGGTATGCACCTGCAGCCTGGTCCAAAAACACGCTCTGTGTATGTGCGTCTGTATATAGTAGTTCAATGCAAAAAAAAATGTGTGTTGAAAAATTATGGAACTGTTAATGTTAAACTCCAAAAAAAAATTACAAAATATTGTTTTGCTTAAAGCTTTTTTACTTTGACCAGAAACCTCATTGCCATGAAGATTAACAGTATTTTTATTTTTATTGGCTTTTGCTTTATTAAATGTATAGAGTGGAGAGTTGGGCAGAGAGAGGTGGAACTGGATTAGAACATGTTGCTGGTCAGACTCAAACAGCCATATCAACCATATGAGCACAATGACTCAATTACCTCTACACCACATCAGCAATTTTTTCTTCACTTAAACAGACGTTATCTGTCTGTTCTTATATTTATTGTATAATTATACTTATTTGATCTCTAATCATCGGAGTCTTAACTTGGAAAAATTGCTGGATAATGGACAGACAGTCCAAGCATGATTTACTAGTCACGTGCTCTCCGATCAAGATGTAAGAAGTGGCGTCCCAAAGGCACTGTGCCCCACTTACATATCTGCATCTTTGCAGAATAACAAATCTGCCTGGTATGTTATCAGACTTTTTGGGCACCTGAATCTGGATCATAAATTACCATAGTCTGAGTAGAGAAAATGTCGCTCAAGGAACATAGACTGTTCCATCAGCAGATTGAAGATGTCTTTCCCCCATCGTGACATCTGCCGAAAGAGCGCCTCGAATGCACTAACCATGTTCCTCTAGCTGACATTTGGACATGGAAATGTATGAAAGCCATTTAGAATTCTCCAGTAAAGGTCACTTTGTACAATTAGATGCACAGGTGTCAAGAGAAAGGGTCTTCATTTCCATGTGATTGTGGGCTTTTGTGGCAAATTTCATGCACTTTATTGGTCATGGCTAGTGCTTGTTGTCAAGGTTTGTGTGTGTGCGCGCATGCGGCGTGTGTGTGTGTGTGTGTGTGTGCGTGCGTGCCCAAGCACTTGTGCCTGCCAAGAAGACATACAGCAACCTAGAATCAATACATTTTCCTTATCCGTTTAGTATTCAGGGACATTTAGTTATATTAGAGTATGTTTAAGTAAAAATTGGAAATGTAATGTTTATTATATACTGTTAATGTATGCATGTAGATGCAGCATCCTTTGCTGCTAAAAAACCAGCACATACTGTGTAAAAAAATGTGTTGTGTATTTTTTACATGTTGTTCTGTTTTTGTCCTCCTCAGCTTACTCCACTGTGTCAGGTGTTAATGGGCCGTTGGTTATCCTGGACAATGTCAAAGTAAGACTTCCTTCCTCTTTTTTTCTCAAGTGACCAAGCAGCAAAGAGTCAGTAGAACAGTCCTAAATGACTCCCTATTGGTCAAATACTTTACTCACTAATGACTCGCACTTGGTCATGAGATTAAAATGAGAAATAGTTCTACATTTTAATTTAGTTTTTGTTTCTAAAGTTAAAGGCATTTTTAGATGAAATTTTAAACATAATATTTTGGATTATATTTTAATTTCTGTTTAAGGGGGGCCATATATTGTTCTCATTCTTTCTCTTATAGTTTCCACGTTATGCAGAGATTGTGCACCTGACTTTACCTGATGGGACCAAGAGGAGCGGTCAGGTGCTTGAAGTGATTGGCACCAAGGCTGTTGTCCAGGTAGGTGACAGTTTTACATTATAAATCAAATGCAGTAAGCTGTGGCCCATTTCATTGGATCATTATGAACACATGGATCAGAATTTGTTGTATGAAAATTGTCAAATTCATTCTCAGAATTTTGGATTTCTGCTGTAAAAAAGTTCTTATAATATATCAGGTTGAGAGCATACGATTGCAGAACCGCACATCTGAAAAATATCTCCATTATGTGTTCGTCAGGTATTTGAAGGAACCTCAGGTATCGATGCCAAGAAGACCGCATGTGAGTTTACTGGTGACATCTTGCGCACACCAGTGTCTGAAGACATGCTTGGTAAGCATACAGATACACATGCACACAGAAATTATTTAATGATATAAGAACGTTACTCATCTTAACAGGTTTTTAAAATGTTTTTTCTTCTAAATAAACAGTACTGGTTCCTTTTTATTTTAGGACGCGTCTTCAACGGATCTGGTAAACCAATTGACCGTGGTCCTAGTGTTATGGCTGAGGACTATTTGGACATCATGGGTAAGAGAGACCGCTATAAAACATATAAAACATTGCCATTTGGCTTGAGTGGGCAATTAATAGTTTAGCATTAAGAAAATATTTATTTCCTTAGCATGTTTTTTTCTTAGCAAATATAATTTTTATCTTGCAAAGTACTAGAGACATTTTCTTGCTTAGTTGAGCATTCTGTACATTCTTTTACCTTTGACCCCTTGTAGGACAGCCCATTAACCCTCAGTGTCGTATCTACCCGGAGGAGATGATCCAGACTGGCATCTCTGCTATTGACGGCATGAACAGCATTGCTCGTGGACAGAAGATCCCCATCTTTAGTGCTGCTGGACTGCCACATAATGAGGTAGGTTGATCAGCACAGGTTCTTAATTACAAGAGGTCGACTGGTATGGGTTTCACAGGTGGCTGATGATGATAAAAGCAGGGTGGCCAATAGCCAAAATTTAACCAATATATAGAGTGCAATTGAATGATAGCTATACATTTAGACAAACTAAATCAAATCATACCGTGACAGAGTTTTGCATGGGTGTGCACCACTCTCAACTGTATGATTTTGGTTTTCAGTTCACAGCATGACTTTTGCTCATAGTCTTATTAAACATTTACATTGTTTTTACATTCAGCTTGCCAGATTTTGAGCTGAGGTAACTTTCTTTGAAATGCACAGCAAGAATGTGTCCATCTTTATTCAGAGTCCAATTCAGGATAGAGCGATTTATTTAAATTCTCCCATTTGAAGTGTTGCGATCAAATTAGACTCCTTTTTGTGCAGCATTGAGGCAGTTGTATAGTGGCTTTTTGATGTATAATGGCTGTGACTAAGAAAAGGCTATGTGATTATCGTTAATTTGAGAAGGATGTGTAATTGATTTCACCCTGTGGTGTTTCTGTGGAAACAGTGAGGTGAGTCAGGGTTTGTTGCGTTACATTCTCACCTTGTCTGAATGCAGGAGGAACTGGCATGATTTCAAGAGCTTGAGAGTAAGCTAACAAAACCAACCACTTAGCACTGATCAGTACATGCAGTACATGTTATTGGTCAGTTGGTTTGTTTGGTGCCACAGTGAGTATGTTTTTGCTGTATTGAATGGTGATCCACAAATGATTCTTGAACCGTAAACTGGCTCCTAAAACTTTCGAAGAACAGAAGCAGAGGTCACAATTGATTCCTTCATTACTAGCATATTATGCAGTGTGGAGAGAAAAGTGTGTGTGTGTGTGTGTGTGTGTGTGTGTATGTATATATATATATATATATATATATATATATATATATATATATATATATATATATATATATATATATATATATATATATATATATATATATACACACAGTATCTCACAAAAGTGAGTACACCCCTCAAATATTTGTAAATATTTGATTATATCTTTTCATGTGACAACACTGAAGAAATGACACTTTGCTACAATGTAAAGTAGTGAGTGTACAGCTTGTATAACAGTGTAAATTTGCTGTCCCCTCAAAATAACTCAGCACACAGCCATTAATGTCTAAACCTCTGGCAACAAAATTGAGTACACCCCTAAGTGAAAATGTCCATATTGGACCCAATTAGCCATTTTTCCTCCCCAGTGTCATGTGACTCATTAGTGTTACAAGGTGTGAATGGGGAGCAGGTGTGTTACATTTGGTGTCATCGCTCTCACACTTCCTCAAACTGGTCACTGGAAGTTCAACATTGCACCTCATGGCAAAGAACTCTCTGAGGATCTGAAAAAAATAATTGTTGCTCTACATAAAGATGGCCTAGGCTTTAAGAAGATTGCCAAGACCCTGACACTGAGCTGCAGCATGGTGGCCAAGACCATACAGCGGTTTAACAGGACAGGTTCCACTCAGAACAGGCCTCGCCATGGTTGACCAAAGAAGTTGAGTGCACATGCTCAGCGTCAACCAGAGTTTGTCTTTGGGAAATAGACATATGAGTGCTGCCAGCATTGCTGCAGAGGTTGAAGGGGTGGGGGGGTCAGCACGTCAGTGCTCAGACCATACGCCGCACACTGCATCAAATTGGTCTGCATGGCTGTCATCCTAGAAGGAAACCTCTTCTAAAGATGATGCACAAGAAAGCCCGCAAACAGTTTGCTGAAGACAAGCAGACTAAGAACATGGATTACTGGAACCATGTCCTGTGGTCTGATGAGACCAAGGTAAACTTATTTGGTTCAGATGGTGTCAAGTGTGTGTGGCGGAAACCAGGTGAGGAGTACAAAGACAAGTGTGTCTTGCCTACAGTCAAGCATGGTGGTGGGAGTGTCATAGTCTGGGGCTGCATGAGTGCTGCCGGCACTGGGGAGCTACAGTTCTTTGAGGGAACCATGAATGCCAACATGTACTGTGACATACTGAAGCAGAGCATGATCCCCTCCCTTCGGAGACTGGGCCGCAGGGCAGTATTCCAGCATGATAACGACCCCAAATACACCAAGACAACCACTGCCTTGCTAAAGAAGCTGAGGGTGAAGGTGATGGACTGGCCAAGCATGTCTCCAGACCTAAACCCTATTGAGCATCTCTGTGGCATCCTCAAATGGAAGGTGGAGGAGCACAAGGTCTCTAACATCCACCAGCTCTGTGATGTCATCATGGAGGAGTGGAAGAGGACTCCAGTGGCAACCTGTGAAGCTCTGGTGAACTCCATGCACAAGAGGGTTAAAGCAGTGCTGGAAAATAATGGTGGCCACACAAAATATTGACACTTTGGACCCAATATGGACATTTTCACTTAGGGGTGTACTCAATTTTGTTGCCAGAGGTTTAGACATTAATGGCTGTGTGTTGAGTTATTTTGAGGGGACAGCAAATTTACACTGTTATACAAGCTGTACACTCACTATTTAACATTGTAGCAAAGTGTCGTTTCTTCAGTGTTGTCACATGAAAAGATATAATCAAATATTTACAAAAATGTGAGGGGTGTACTCACTTTTGTGAGATAGTGTGTGTGTGTGTGTGTGTACACACATTTTATATATATATATATATATATATACACACACACACATACATACATACATACATATATGTGTATACATACACTTATATACATACACATATATATATATATATATATGAGAATGTAGTCTTCGTATACCTTACAAGGCCATTTCTTAAGGGTTTCAGGGTGTATACAACACATGGGGTTCCTTTTTAGGAACAGCTTACTTGGAATTTTAAGCCATTCTTTTACAGAGAATCTAAATAGACTGATGGATGAATTGATGAATGGTTGCATAAAAATTACACACTTTACCTTTAAATATACTGCTGAGACTTGAATGGTTTTGCCCACCATTTATGACTATATATGACTCAGAATCAGCTATAATTTACTGCGTTCAGACTGGAAAATTAATGCAATAACCTACAGCATGAGGAAATAAGAAGATTGTATTTTTAAGAGTGGTTAAAAATGCTTAAAGCTTATTTGATTGCCCCTAGAGTCCAGTTTACTGTCATAGGTACAATACATTTTGTATGAAGTAGTTTTGGAAAATAGTTCCTAGTAATTCAAGGTCATATAATTTCTAAGTCTTGGCGCCATCATTGTACATTTTGGTGCCATCTTAGAAATCCAGGATATTATTTAAATGAAACAATTGCTTTACCCAGCTTCTGTCCTCAAACATAATATATCAAAAGTGCCTAAAATGTAAGTGATCTGCAATCGGTAAGAATCATGTCACCTCAATTTTCAACTCTCAGGCACAATATGAGTATATCTGTTATTGTGAAAACAATTGAGTCATGTCTACTGGACACGTTCAAAAAGCAGCAGATTGCGGTTGTCAGTCCTGTATTTGAGTGCTTCATACGGTTATGTTCAAACACTGTTCGGTTATTTACGAGAGCGACAACTGCATTCTATTACCAAACTGACACCTGCAGATTTTCAGGTCTCACAACCGCATTCTCTGCAAACCCGTGCTGTGTGAACAACCTTATTGGACAACCAGCTGTTAGTTACGTCATGTACAGTGAGAGCAATGCTGCACTGTACGTGTGTGTGTGTCTCACACGTGTTTAATGTGGTGTTTCGTTAACTCACGGAGATGGAGAAATTAGCTGCTTGTCATCCAAAGAGTCAGCCACTGTTTTCCACCGGCTGCTTACAGGCGGGATATGCGCGACACAAAAGCTGAGCTCTGCACGCGGAATAAAATCATGCAAAGCTGCTATCGGTTAATTATGATTTGATGGATGAACTTTCGCCTCGATTTGACAAAATTATTTAATAACGTGTCAGCAATTGTAATTAGACATGCTGGTGTTTTGGACGTTGCCATCTTTTAGTTACTGTCACTATGACTACAGCTGTAAGTATACGGTTGTGACTTTGGCTGTTCATTCATACAGACAGCATTTGAACTGCAACTGTAAGCTGCTGTATGAACGAGACATTTCAAGACTCACACCTGTAAGTAATGCAGTTGTCAATCCCAAACACTGACTGTGTGAACGTAGCCTTTGTGTGTGTATGTTTTCTTTTGAGTTATATTTTATGATGCTTTCTTCACAACTATTTTACGGGTTGCTTTCAAAGGGCATATGAGTGTTTATATCAACGTTTTTTTTTATATATATATATATATATATATATATATATATATATATATATATATATATATATATATATATATATATATATATATATATAAAATTATACCTAGTAGATATCAAAAACAATATTTCCCTTTTCAATTAATTTTCTTCTTTAGCGTGACATTTCTTAGTGACTGTTGTGTCCTGACAGTTATTGAACAGATGAAACACAAATGAATGAGAATGACACTACTATGTAGGTCAATTGTATAAAACATATAAAATGTTTTAGTTAAATGACAAGTTTATTTTAGCAATATTTTATCTTTGTCATATGTGCTACAGAGCCCAAACCATTACTAGATTTGCCACTTTTTTCATTGCATAATTTGTTATTGCTAAATTACCTAAGGCCTTCTGGATATTTTATTAACATAACCCAATAAATGAATTCCCAGACTCCCCCAAAAGATCATTCATACTGGTGTAGTCCATAAGATGTCTCTTTATTATAATTATTTCTGTTTTGGCTATAACTATGGACAAAGATACAGAAACAATGTGAAAAACAGTTCTGAGGTTTTATATTTGCAGTGGCACTTGGTAATCACTCAGCTTGGTGATTAAATTAATCAGGCAATAGTCAATTGGACTATTATTAGCTTGTGTGAATGGTAGCACTGACTAGTTCACCAAGGGTGAGATTTTAACACTTGAGAGATCTGCCCTCTCCAAATTATCAACCAGCAAGTTCCCATTAACACCCTTAGACACACACACACGCACACACAAACAAACAATAATAATAAAACCTACACCACTCGGTATCCAGGTCTAAAGGAATGCATGCAAGATGAGTGTAGAAGTAAGAATATTCTTTCCAGGCACTGAGATGAACAGTTAATGAGTCATATTAAATTCAGAAAAAGTGTGTTGTTTTTAGTATATAGGCTGCGATGAGAATAAAGCTCTAGTGATTGTTATGTTATGAAAATATATGATCAAAAGACAAGGTTGAATGGTGTGATCCAACAACTGAAGTGTAAAGTGGGTTTCAGTGTCTCTCTAATGAAGGTGCTGCGCTCTTGCCGTTTGAGTGATATAAAAAGTTTCTCGTTTCATTAAACAGGAGTTGTAGGGTCACAGCCGGCTTTATCCCCTCAGAGAAACAGGTGTTCAGGGTCAGAGTTCAGGCAGGGGTCAGGCCGGATTAGACGTCGAGCGCCATTACATTAAGTGATAAGCGTGAAATTCCTCATGCTTGTAGTCTTAATCTCTCTGTTGCAAACACACACACAATGTATTATATAAACGGGCTTCTCACAAAAAAAAGTGTTCATTTTAATCAAACAGTTTGTTATATTCAGAATGCTTGATGCATCTAACAGAATCTAACACACATTCTTTGTGTAGGAATGTAAATGTGATTTAATCTTTAGGATCAACATTTTCTGAAATATTTGTATATCTGCAATAATGGCAAAAAATAGATTATTCTAGCGCTATCACACAAAAGTGAATGTTTATCCTTTACATATAGGAGTCAACAACTTTTTAATGGCATGTACTTATTAAAATGCTGTTCCCCACCCCTGGAGTTCGCTAATCCCAGGACATGCTGAGTGACTCCAGCCAGGTCTCCTAAGTAACCAAATTGGCCTATTTGCTAGGAAGGGTAGTCACATGGGGTAACCTCCTTGTGGTTGCTATAATGTGGTTAGTTCTCGGTGAGGCGCGTGGTGAGTTGAGCGTGGATGGCGTGAAGCCTCCACACGTTGCAACGCGCTCAAACCACGTGATAAGATGCGCGGGTTGATGGTCTCAGATGTGGAGATATTGAGATGGAACATAGGGATATTAGACAAAGTTGAAAATGTGCTTCCCGGGCTGAGAAAAATCCAGGAAGTTAGTAATGGAATGGTAATTACTGTAAATCTTTGGTCATTGATAAATCATAGTTATGCTCAAGTTATGCTCATTTCCAAACTATTACCTCGACTAGAAATGTCTCTTTATGAGTGCAATCACCATAAAACTATTTAAAAAATAAAAATCATTATCCAGTTATCTAAAAAAAAGAAAATGCAAAAGTAATGGAAATTCTTTGGTCAAAAATGGAAACCTTGAAACTAATAGTGCTTTAAGATTTTTTTTCAATTGATTTGAAATTGCATTGCATTTGAAAGTACGTAGATGGTGTTTCAGTTTTTATTTTATTGAAATGTTAACTTATTTTGACTTTTTAAAGACTTTTTTTATACTTTAAAAGTATAACTACTTTATTCCTTTCCAAAAGTTACATCTCTAACTTTTTTTGTTGACTTTTTTTTTTTCAACTGGAAGATTGCTGCTCAGATCTGTCGTCAGGCTGGTTTGGTGCAGAAATCAAAAGATGTTATGGACTACAGTGCAGAAAACTTTGCCATTGTCTTTGCTGCTATGGGGGTGAGTGGTTGCCTTTTTCATTTTTTTCTGTTTTTGTTTTTGTACCATTCTATGTATCCAAGTAGGGCCTATGTGTTTTAGTTTCCCCATAACAGTGGTAAAGTGTTAAGTTTTGGTTCCTCTTGTAACCGGCTTCTCTTTTTGATTCTAATATTAAAACTTTTTATACACAAAGGTCTGTATACATGCAGACCATTGCCTCCACA
The DNA here is from genome assembly GCF_025860055.1 of Xyrauchen texanus. NCBI lineage: Eukaryota > Metazoa > Chordata > Actinopteri > Cypriniformes > Catostomidae > Xyrauchen > Xyrauchen texanus. The sequence continues at coordinate 12,993,097 of NC_068297.1, read as the reverse complement.
AGGGTTTGTATGTTAGCCTACTACTTGCATGAATTTCAGGATGCTTGCTTGTGTAAAATGATCCTCTAAGTGGATAGAATGTGAAATTGTTTACATTTTGAGTGATCAAGTGAATGTTGGTCCTCATAGGTGGCTTAATCCTGCTCTTCAACACCACCTCAACCTTCTGCCCTCACCTGTCTGCTTCCTCCCCAAACCTTTGTTATTGTCACCTGAGTGGCTGCAGTCTGTCCTCTCAGACAGGTATTACCTGTGTCAGGTGTCAGGTTCACCTGTGTATTCAAGTGTAGAGGGCTTCCATTAACATGTGCTTGAAATACCTCTGACCCAGCCTTTTGTCCTCTGGCTGTTGGGACCTGGTCCGGACTCATGGCTAATGCATTCGCTGTTGACTTTGTGTAACACTATATCTTGATTTCATAAACGGGGTAGTCAAAATGTTAAATCCGTTATAAAGAGAAGAGGATGTTCCTCTTGTAGGAAGTGTGCTTCAAGAGGTAATTTTGAACTGAATAAGAGAGAAATCTGTTCAATGAACAGACAGTACCTTACATAATTTACATTTTTGGTCATTGTGCTACACGGACATTAGAATCTGCTGAAACTAGAAGTCTTAATCTTTAATTTAGACTTTTGAAGTCTTAATCTTGGTTAGTTCACTGTTTAACTTTATCTGTTTGTTTAAATCCCAGGTCAACATGGAGACTGCCCGTTTCTTTAAGTCGGACTTTGAGGAAAATGGATCTATGGACAATGTGTGCTTATTCTTGAACCTGGCCAACGATCCTACGTGAGAACTCATTTTAAATTATCTTAATTATCTTCTTGGCAATATAGCACCTGATTGGTTGTTAAAGTGTCATGAAACCCCCCCTAATTCAGTACCAGTCATTCACACCTCAGACTTCTGCAACAGTTCATTTTTAATTGAATTTAATTTTCATAACTCATTTCCACAACTCACCCCTGACAGAGATGCTTGAACATCAAAATGTGTGGAGACAAAAGCAAAAGAGTTTTGAGGCACTTCTGTATATTAATCATGGGACAAAAGTATGAACTTGTGAAAACAATTAACAAGAACAGTTTGCAATTAAAATATTTGGATATTATATTTAAATTAAGAATTGAGTTAATACATGATTTATGATCTCATGATTTACTCATCCTCCTGTGTATGACTTTCTTTCTTCTGCAGAACATAAATTAAACAATTTTAAGAATATCTCAGCTCTGTAGGTCCTCGCAATGCAAGTGAATGGGTGCCAAAGATTTTAAGCTTAAAAATCCACATAAAGGTAATCCATACTACTCCAGTGGTTAAATCCATGTGTTCAGACACGATATGATGGGTGTGGGTGAGAAACAGATCAATATTTAATAGGGCTGTCAATCGATTCAAATTTTTAATCTAATTAATTACCTGGTGTCCCGATTAATTTATCGCATATACAAATATTTGCTGAGAAAGCCCCTCATATAACAATAATTCAATATATAATGATGAATTAATTATACATAGTTATCTTTAAATATTTAACAATACAAAAAGTGGTTTTATAATACAATGTATTGTTTACTACCATATTATTGATAATAAGTCAATCGTTGGCATACAGTTCACAGCAATCCATTACACAAGTGAATTTGTCAATCAAGAGATTCATTATGAGGACTTGTTTAAGAACCCTTCGATGTTCACCTGCGTCAGACATGCTTGTGTAGCATCTCGGGTGCGTTGCGTCATAAACATAACATTTTTAGGTCACTGTGTCAAGTTAAATATAGTTTAATACTTAGAACACATCTTGAGATCCCTTAGTTCAGATTTGCACTACAAGTGTTTTGAATGCAAGAACGTAACGCATATTTGTGTTATTCCTGCTGAAGGTTGTTTTCTTCACTGTTTAAACTATGCATTGCCACACTGCTGAAGTTTCACTTACTGACCTCTGGAGTAAACCGGTGGTACTACAAGCATTTTTATTTCATAATACATGAGCATTTCTCAGGAATCTTCCTTATACGGGGGCATTGCGATTAGTCGCATTCATTTTTTTAACTCGTTATTTAAAAATAAATGAATCGCACTGAATTAACGCGTTAAATAGACAGCTCTAATATTGAAGTAATTTTTTTTTTATCATAAATTCTCCTCCCTGCTCAGTAGGGGGCAATATTCACAAAGGATGTGAATCACCAAAAACAGAAGTATGTAAGAGTGAAAATTAATTGGAGGTTGACTTACCAGGGAGGAGAATTTATTCTAAAAAGGAATAAAATATTGTTTTGTTTCTCACCCTTACCTATCATATTACTTCAGAAGATATGGATTTAACCACCAGAGTTGTCTAGAGTTCCTTTATTTTGCCCTTAAGTGGATTTTGGAGTTTGAGAATTTTGCACCCATTTACTTGCATTGTGAGCTTAGACATTCTTAAAAAAAAATCTTCGTTTGTGTTCTGCAGAGGAAAGATAGTCATAGACCTCTGAGATGACATAAGAGTGAGTAAATGATAAGAGAATTTTCATTTTTGGGTGAACTAATTGTACAAGTTAAACTTTATTGACATAATTTGATGACAAATTATGTTGATTGCCACAGAAATTAATTTGGACTCTCTGCCCTTTTTCTAATGAAAAAAGTTGCATTTAATAAGTGCATATAATCTAATCTAACCTCGTCTATGTTAAATGTCCTAATATTCCGACTTCATGGTCATGATTACGTAATGCCAGTAAACCCTGTAGACCTAAATCCTGGTAACTTCTGTGTGATGTAAAGGATACCAAAAAAAAAGTTGACATGTCTGTGTTTTTTGATTTTCATAAATGTCTTCTGTTTTTCCAACAAGACATTGTGTTATCCTGTTCATGTACAGAGTAGACACAATGGAATATGTACATCTGAACAAATAGCTGCTTCATGTTTGGAGCGAGAGTAGCTGCCTCTACTGTAATGCGATTATTTATAAGGCATACCCCAGATTTTTTGACGTTTCTTCAAATTAACCACTTTCCCCTTATGAGTCCATCTTAATGAGTGCTATAATTTTTTTCAATGATGTGCAATGTGTACATAATTGTTAATGTCTCATAAAATGTGTTGTGGGGTTTCACGACCATTTAAGTGAGATGTTAATAGAGCTGATCAGTTTGTAGTCCTGAAACCTGATTATTAATTGCCATTTTGTGTAATTTCTAATTGATTTTAAGGAATAGGTTTTAATTTACTCATTCAACATTCCAAACCCATCAGACTTTATTTCTTACGTGAAACACAAAAGGAAGAAATGTATTGAACATTCATGTCTGTCTTTTCAATACAATGGCAGTTGATAGTGCCTCACATTAAAGCTTAAAATGACCCAAAATTATCATAAAAGTTGTCCATGCGAATTGTGCATCAAATACTATGTTTTCTGAAGACATATTTAAATTATGTTGATTTTCAGTGGAAATCATGATGTCTGTTGCATGTGCATGAGAGAAGCTCATTCCCACTAGCACACGTGTTCATGCAAGAACTTGCATTGTTTTAGTGCCAAACAACACTTTAGCAAGCATGATATTTTTGGCTTTTAGTTTTAAGATTTAAAGTGAGGCAAATTCATAGCCATTGTATTGAAAAGATGGATCACCATATTAAAGACTTCTTTTGTGTGGATTTTCAGACTGTTGTGTGCTAGCTCCTAACAAGTTGCTTACAACTACAACATTTGTCACATTCATTTAATATCATTCACCATTGTTGGGAAAGTCTCTTTCAAATAGTGTTAACCACAGATCTTATTTTATTTATTTTTAAACTCTTTTCTAAAAACCCATAAAAATTCCAGAGTTAACCAATCACGAATTATCCTTCTAGGTTGGCCTACAAAATGACATCATGACCGAACAGCTTTGTTTTTTTTATACAGTGTCATTTGTATTTTGTGCTGCCTATTATACCTTCTGAATTTCTTTACGTAGCATTGAACGCATCATCACCCCGCGTCTGGCATTGACCACGGCGGAGTATCTTGCCTATCAGTGTGAGAAACACGTGCTGGTCATCCTTACGGACATGAGCTCTTATGCTGAAGCTCTGAGAGAGGTGAGAAGGATATGATGTCAAATAATTATTTCCCATAACAAATAGTGTCCCAGTATACAAAAATTTCCTTTTTTTGAGGCCGCAAACAAATAAACTGATACAAATTGGTTTCGATTGCAATTACAGTGGGTTTTATTGGCAAACGGTCAAGCTATCAAGCCTCAGTTAATTTTACTTTCACAGTTTAACCAATATTTTCTTAACTATGAACACTTTTTAAAAAAATCTTGCAATTGGAGAATTCAGCCATTTCATCCAAATTGGTCGAAGGTCTCCTTTACAAAGACATGCACTTGCACCCTCATATAAACAATTCCTCTTGACAATGTATTGCTATGAAAAGCATTCAATAGATAAGTAGGTTCTTTTTCTATTAGATGCAAGGGCAAGCAAATCTGCAACACAATTTTCTGCTTTATAGGTAGTTTTTTATTTATTATTTTTTTTTCTGTGCCTGTTTCTTGTTGTATCAAGTTATTTGGTATTTGAATTTGTGGATGGCTGAAACATAATTGACCTTGTGATGTAAATAAGTCTCTTTCTATCTGATCCTTTATTATTTTATGATTTCCCAACAATTGTAACATGCACTTTTTCTGCTAGATGCACAAAAAGCACATTTATATAGAGTCATCATTGTGTATCCTACATAACCTTTTTTAGTATCTCTCAGCTCTGATTACCAATAGAGGTAGTTGTGTATGCACAGGGCCTCTTCCTCTGATATCATATTTCAATTGTATGGCAGTGATCAAATAAAAAACTGTGTGAACAGCCACGGAAGAGCACAGCCTCCCGTAACAAAAACACATTAACCTGCTCTTGACATTTGGAACATTGTTGAAGCAAAGGCCAGTTTCACGGTTAGTATTGTGTTTCCTATGTGGTTTATGTTGAAGAGCCACCGTGTCCAATCATAATGAATGGATTTCAGTACCATCTGCTAAAGTGTAAGAAGCATTTAAACTCTTTAAAAAGAACCCACATAGCCCACTCATCTTTGTGCATAAACCAAGACTATGGCTATATTTGAAATGGAATGCTAGCTTACCATGCCAAATGTACTGCATTTTTTTTATTGTTAATAAACCGTATGCAACACTAATAATTTCAGATTGTAGTATGCTACATTCATGTTGTAAAAAAATGTGAGCTGCATATTCAATTTAGAGTGGCATTTTTGTTTTTTTATAAAATTGTGTGAAATATTTTAACTTTTTGAAGTCTAATCAAATAATGAGTCTAGAAAGAGATGACCAAGTATATACCGCTTCCATATTAATTTCTCACACTGAAATTAGAAGGTCAAATGCATTGCATCTTGTGCGCACAGTATTTATGCAGTGTGCTTTGGTTGTATACTGCACGTTTTGGTAATATACCATTCTGAACGTACCCTAAGACACTATTTTAAACCAAACCAGTGGATAATGGGACAAGCACAAAATAGCATTTATGCAGCAATCATAACATCAGTTTTGAAAAAGAAAGCGTGGAAAAGCTACATTCTACTATGTTCCTCAGCCTCAGAGCCACAGAGATGCCTTAAGTTAATTATTCTCAGATGCTCAGTATGAGAGAGAAAGAAGTTTTTTTTTTTGTTTGGCTTCCTTTTTCTGGCGCCATCTCCTTTTTCCTCCCTCATACCATTGATTATCGTTTTTGTGCAACAGAATATGTTTTGAGGTCTAAATGTGTCAAACGCATAATACTCCGTCTAAATAGTTTGCGTGCATGTAAAAGGACCGTTCCCTCCTGCCTTTGTGAAGCTTTAACCTTGGAATACATTCAGTCAGAGCTGCCTGCTTTGGTTTCTTTGGTAGTCAGACACTTCTAAAGAGCACCAGGAGCATTAACATTTTACATCCTCTCCTATTCAGCCTGGTAAAGGTTAGCTAAGAACAGAAACTGTGGTTTAGGATTATTAGAAACTCTTTAACCTTGGGAAAAGATCTGGGTGTATTTTATACTCAACGTGATATATCAGTGGATATAGCATCAGTGGATATTGTAAGTAGAGGGCAGGTTTCCATTGATCATTTGGTATTGAGGGAAGACATATGTCACTCTCCTAAATAGTCCTTGTCATACACTATTGGTTGAGTAATTGCTACCATGCAATGCAAGTTGGGAAAATAAAATAAACAGAGGAATGTTGAGCCACAGTGTTGAGGCTTTTTGGGGGAACCAACCTTCCATTGGTTACCTATAGCTGTCTATGCACACAAAGTATTTTACAGTATTTACAAAATTACATAATTTACCTTTTAATTCTTTGAAGGTAACTGTCACCTTCAGGCTTGGCCATAGCTCATCTAATGGATTATGTTTTTATCTTCCTGTATGCATTATGCATCATGCATTATTCCATTCTTAATCCAGTGTTTTTAGAATTGGTTTAAGTGTTTGTTCAAGGGATAATCAAATGGGTTACTTTGACATAATCTGAAACCCATTTTGTGCATAAAGCATCAATCAACATTTAAGGAATGTATTTGAAGACAAAAACTTTAATGACGGACTCGTCTTCAGTCCGTTATTGAGGGATGATTCAAAAGTAATTTTTGTGGTAATCAACATTATACCACAAATGCTGTCGATTGAGCTTAACTTGTATTGAGTCCATGTGGAATTTATGCAAATGTCAGTGACACTTTATTTTAGTGTCCAGGTTACACAACTATTATTAATTACTACACTATTAACAATAACTATGTGAATATGCAGCTTTACAAAATAATTACACAGTAATAACATGTATTACACAGTAACATTAACACTGTCAATTAAAGTTTGATCCAAGCTTCTCCTGTTAATCTGTTTTGCACATACATCGCACAACTTTCCAAGTCATGATGTAAAACACCATTTTGTCCTGGTTTTTGTGTTGTAGGTGTCTGCTGCCCGTGAAGAGGTGCCGGGTCGTCGTGGTTTCCCAGGTTACATGTACACTGATCTTGCTACAATCTACGAGCGTGCTGGAAGAGTGGAGGGCAGAAATGGATCAATCACACAGATCCCCATCCTGACCATGCCTAATGATGGTGGGCACACACACAATCGCACTCATTCACACATAGGGTGATGCACACGAAACCTGTCAAGAAAATGCCCTGAACATATCTGTCCAAATCGATATGAAATAATATTTTTCATTAAGAAAATTAAGCCTACATTTTTTTCAGGACTCTTTAGCACATTTTACCACGCAGTTCTTATTACCGTAAAACATCCTTATGTTGTACTTTCCCATTGTTTTCTGTATTACAGTAAAAAAAAAAAAAATAGATGTTGATATACAATATTGTTTTATATTATAAAGTACCAGGGGGAGTACTACCATGATGCATAAATAGTTTGCAGCATTTTAAAAAAAATATTTAAATGGTAATGAGAATCTCATAATGACCATCTTTTTGCATTGCAATAATGATGGGGTAAAATGTGCCTGACAAGAAAGTGGTCACAATGTCAAAAAAATATGAATGGGCTTCAATATGCAAAATGTTATGTATCTTTTGATTATGGGATAAAATAGGACCAGGCATTTTAATGTCACAGGTTTTGTGAGAATCGCCCCATACTTGCATTCCATTACACTTGCTCACTCTTCTCACACACTGTATTCTCATGTAAAATTATACATATTGTAAGAATGAGCCAGAATCAAGCATATTGTGGACCGTAGAGATATAAAATATACACATCTTTTTTTGTGTTCTGGCCGGACACAGCAACTGCACCCAGTAACTAGCACTCTTGATGGCTTTGGTTACTATAGAAACATCCTTGTGAAGGACTTGTGTGTGTTTCTGAATGAGTATTCCCCATTATAGCAGCACCAGGAAACCTCCTTTTTTTTCTAACTGTCTTTTTGTCATTGTTGGCCCTTCTGTGACGAAAAAAACGGTATCTCTTCACTGTCCAACACACAAAATTGCTATACCGGTTATTGTCTTCAGAGTAACTCAAAGACAGCAACTGACATGTTTTTTGCAAAACCTTTTTTAAATATAACTTGACAAAAATTACCACTGGACTTTTGAGTTTTTCCCTCATAACAATGTGGTTTAAAAATGTATTTCTCTCTTTTTGTCAATACAGATATTACCCATCCAATCCCTGATTTGACTGGATATATCACAGAGGGACAGGTTTATGTAGACAGACAACTGCACAACAGACAGGTGAGAAGTTTATAGACTCATACTATTATGAATTTGTATGATAGCAAACTGGTGGGGGGAATTAAATACTCTGCAAAGGCATGCTGTGACCCATTTGCACCTAACATATGGATTAAGGAATTTAGTTTTTAATGTTATACAGTATTAAAGTTAAAATACAGTGCTTTGAGGTTTTTTTTTTATTCTAAACTATTTTTAAAGATCTATCCTCCTATCAACGTCCTGCCGTCTCTCTCTCGTTTGATGAAATCTGCTATTGGAGAGGGAATGACTCGCAAGGATCATGCTGATGTCTCAAACCAACTGGTAAACATGTTGTGCTATGCTTATGGTTTACTTTCAGATAAATTTGTTTGGTAATCATGATTTTGTTGACTGTTTGTCTCTTATGTATCTTCTCTCACAGTATGCATGTTATGCCATTGGCAAAGATGTTCAGGCCATGAAAGCTGTGGTTGGTGAGGAAGCTTTGACTCCTGATGATCTGTTGTACCTGGAGTTCCTGCAGAAATTTGAGAAGAACTTCATTGCTCAAGGTGCAAACCCCTGCTTGTTTATTTTTGTTTTTTCTTGTTTTTTTTGTTTTTTTTCTATTAATGATTCTTATGTGAAATATGGAATAAACTAAATACATACACACAGAATCAACTTAACTCCCATTACCCTCAACACCTCCCTGTCCCTCAAAAAATATCCCTATCAAAGCCTAAATTACACCATGCAGGCATGTAAGCAAACAAACAGAAGAAAATATTTGAGAAAATAAAAATATAACAATCAAAAAAAAAAGAGAAAATAATTCCACAAAGAATGGAATTTACAATTACCACCACAATTCTGTTTCTCTCCACATGTTCCTCACAGAGAGCCCTCCAGAAAGGCCAAATACCATCCCATTTCTTACATATGCATCTTTTTGCAAAGCTGTTTTTATGACATCTTTTCAAATGCTGCCACCCTGCCCAATTCGGTGAACCGTTCTTGAAATGAGGGGGTGACCAATTAACTTCCATCCTCTGAAAATTATCTGTCTGCCAATCATTGCACTTGTTTGGATCCAGCTTTTTGTATATTTGTCACCTACTTTAATGACCGCCCCATCACTCAATATACATAGTCTGGGGCTCAAAGGTAAAATTCTGGACTCTTACCTAGAATTCTTGAATCTTAGCGCAGAACCATAGAGCATGGACTATGTCTCCATCCTCCAACTGACATCGCCAGCAGGTAGGTGTGTCTTGAAAACCAAGCCTAAACAATCTAGAGAGAGTCCAGTAGAAACTATGCAAAATCTTAAACTGAATAAGGCATACTCTTGCATCCCTAGACGTAGTTAAAAAAAAAATATATATATATATATATATTCTTTCCCACTCCCCATCCTCCAATACCAAGTTCAAATCTCCTTCCCATAAACTCTTAAGAGCAGTAATGTTTCAAAGGGTGTCTGCAGCTTTAGGGGGGGCTACTTTAGGGGACTACTGGTACTGTACCACCACCGAAAAAAGTGCAAAATTGAGACCTAGAAATCCCAAATTGTTGTGCTATATTTTCAAATGATCTCAAAGCTCCATTTTCATAAAGGTCACCAAGTGTAGCAACTCACCTCTCAGTCCATTCTTTCCAGAAAAATAGGGACTTGTTAATATGTAATTTGGGGTTCAGCCATATGCTTCAGGAAACATTTAGGTAAGTATCAAAGTTGAACATACCGGAAATCTTTGTCCATACTGCATGCAAGTGTGAAATAATGGGATGCCTTTTTACTTATCTGGGCAATTTGAGGGTGGGTGGGGCTTTCTCAGTTGGAAGAGAACAATGGGCCAGGTGTCTGAGTTTAAAAGCATAGTAATAAAACAACATTTTGGGGAGGCCTAAATCTCCTTTGACAATTGGTCTATGTAGCTTACTGAAATGCAACCAAGGTTGTTTACCATTCCAAATAAAACACTTTGATATTCTATCAAATTGTTTAAAATAAAAAAGAGTAACTTCTAGAGGGAGAGATTGTAGTAGATAATTGGATTTGGGGATACAATTCATTTTTATAACATTGACCTTCCCAGCCATAGACAAATGTAGTGAAGCCCACCTATCAGCATCACACAAGTAATTTTTCATTAATGGTTCCAAATTAACTCTAACTGAATCACCCAAATTTGCTGAAAATAAAATGCTTAAACACATAATGCCTTGCTTGGTACCAGGTTGGAAAGCCATGGCAGGGCAATATGCTGTCAGAGCAAGAGCATCCGATTTAGACCAATTCACACTATATACTGAAAATTTGGAGAAAGAATAAATAATTCTAGTGAGGCTAGGCATAGACTAGAGACTAGGGTCAGAGACAAGTAAGAATATATCATCTGTGTAGAGTAGAAGTTTGTGCCCCACACCTCCTGCTACAATACCAGGAAAATGATCCTCTTATTGTGGCTGCTAATGGTTCCAGGGCAAGACAGAACAATAAAGGGGAGAGAGGACAGCCTTGCCAGTTTACCCTACCAAGAGAAAAAAAACTAATTAATCCTTTAGTTTGCACTGCCCCTACCGGTTGTTTATAAAGTTTTTTTTTTTTTATCACATTACACCCTATCAAACGCCTTCTCAGCCTCAAGTGAGAAAGCAGTGATCTGGGTCTGATCATTCGCTACTGACCACATAATATTTATAAAACTTTGAATATTTTCACAAGAATTATGACCACAATTTTAGACTATTTAACTGGATCAGGGAAATTGGATGATAACTATACATTCATTTGGATCTTTATCTTTTTTATGAATGAGACTGATCAGGGCTTGCGCCGTGGTTTGCGGTAGTCCATCTTTCTTTAAAGACTCTGTGTAAACTTCTAGCAGTATTGGAGCCAGTTCTGTGACAAGATCTAAAAAAGTCTGTGGCAAAACCAACTGGCCCCGATGCCTTACCTGTTGGCAAGGCTTTAATTACCTCAACAAGCTCCTCCAAAGTAATATCTGAGTCAAGAATGTCTTTTTTTCCCAATTGATCAGTGGCAGATGGAATAAGTGACTTGGATATATATAAAAAAAAAAAAAATAGCGGGTTGGCGGTTTGATTCCTGGCCCACATGACTCCACATGGCGAAGTGTCCTTGGGCAAGACACTGAACCACAAGTTGCTCCCAATGGCAGGCTAGTGCCTTGCATGGCAGCTGTGCCTATGGCAGCTGTGCGCGTGTGTGTGTGTGAGTGAGTCACAGTGTAAAGTGCTTTGAAAACCACTAAGGTTAAATAGCGTTATAAATTTGAGGACCATTTACTATGATCAAGGACCAGATTCATTAAAAGATTGAAGTCTCCACCCAAAACCATATCATGAAGGATCCCAGCTGCTTGTAGCTTTCCCTTAAGATCTATAAAAAAAAAGTTCTGATCATCAGCATTGGGTGCATACATATTAGCCAAAATCAGTTTTTGCCCCTGTATTTTAGCCCAAACAATAATGATTCTTCTTAAATTATCTTTAATCTGTTTGAGACATTTAAATTGTAAATGCTTATTTATCAATGTGATGACTCCCTTGCTCTTACCTGAACCAGAACTACAAAACACATGCCCACTCCTTGCCAGGTTTTACAGCTTCCTGTGAAGAAAGGTGCTTCTCTTGAAGGAACACTATATCAAATTGTTACACTTAAGAAAAGATACAACCTTCCTCATTTTTATAGGGTGCCCCAGCCTTTCACATGGAGAGAGGCATTTTACATATATTAAAATGTGACCTATTGACATGCAAAGAAAAATTGTGTACCCAATGCTAAATTATATAGACCGCTATCCAAAATTCCAACATCTTTAATAACCCACAGAACAGAAATGCGCTTCAACCTCACATATAACAGTCTCAACTGGTGTCCATTGATCGGAAATCCGACTGTCCATGCATGCTCACGAGACTTTCCATGACACTATTGCTACCAGATTGCTCAAGTCTGGTGATTTTTACATATACTGTATATTATTAAAAAAAAATATTAACATAAACCATGTCATTAAATTGTACATTAATATGTTCAATAAAATAAGCCCCCTAAAACATCGAACCCACAACATGAGCAAATGAGCTCAACAGCAAGTTAAATGTACAATGTGTAGCCTGTATTGTTGATTTAGTGCAGGCAAAGTTACCCACTCACTCTGTCACTAATGAAAGCCATAGCTTGTCGTGGGCATGCAAAAGCCTTGCGTCCATTCTTGGTGTCAATTCTTAGCTTACCAGGATACAACAATGTGAAGCTTACCTTCTGATGGTGCAATAATTTCCTACACTCCTTGAATCTCCGTGTAAGTTCGGAAAAATCTCCGGGAAAGTCCATGATGTTGCCTTTTATACCTTGGAGCCTGTAGAACAAAGTCTCTGACAGCTGTCCACAAGAATCTTGCCAGGATAGATTTGTGTCTTTCACCTGACCCGGAAAGCTGACCGAAAACTCTGTGGCCCCACAAAATTTCAAGCTGGCAGTCCGCTGTGTCGATCAAATTCGGAATGAATCTGTCCAAAAACTTCACCATATCTTGACCTTCTTTCCCCTCTGGGATTCCAACTTAACAAACATTATTACGTCTGCTCCGATTTTCCATATCCTCTAGTTTTTGCCACACCCGTTCAACATCAGCTTTGGTTAGCCTGCAGCTCTCTTTCAGTCGACTTCAGAGACTCGACATGCTTCTCAACCATGTCCATTCTTGAGATCAAGGAGGAAAGTTTTGCCTCCATAGACGTGATCGTTCTATATATTTCTGCGAGACCCTCCATGTCGGTTGAGATTTTCATTAGTGCTGCATAAATGTTGGAGATATCCCAACCTACGTCATTAAGCTCACTGCTGTCATTATCGACTGGACTGCTGCATCTTGATCCTGCGAGACTTCCACAGTGTGACAATGTAAGTGCTTTTTAATGTCCCCACAGGCCGACGATTTCAAATTTTTCAACATCCTGCACACCCAGCACAGTTTAACAAGCAAAACTATTACCATTTTATTAATTGCTTAAAAGGATAATTGTAGCAAAGTTTTAGCAGAGCTCACCTTCAAACGATTAACCCTCGCATAGCGTCATGCCCCCTTGTTTGCTATAGTCTGAAATTGGCAAAGGATTCTAGCCCTGTTGTTTAACTTCATGACAATTCAACTGATTGAGGCTTTCTTGCTGTCTGTAGTATCTTGTCTTTTCCAGAAATTAAACCTGCAGTGAGGCAATTATTTCAAAATCTGCTTTTCCTTGAAAAAAAATAAAATAATAATTTACCAGTGTAGTGCTAGAGAATTTGTATTTAATCAAACTATGCCACCAGCCTTACCAAATTCCAGAATTAGGCTACTTACTGTGTGTGCATGTGCTATTTTGCTGTGTTCAGTTTCAGTACTCTATATTAGTACTGTATGCATATCCGCCACTTCTCTTGCTCTGCAGCAAGGCATTTCACCCCAGTGAATGTTCTTTTCAATGCTGCTGCTCTTCAATGAGGCACAAGGAGCAAGTCTCTCTGACTCCAACAAACCCTTCACTTGACTTTAAAAAAAAAAAAAAAAAAGCCACATGAACATTATTCATATTGATCGTAGCCCTATTTTGGTAAGAAATCTCTCCACTGCCTTTGTGTGCTCATACAATCACTGTCATTACCAGTTGTCTAAGTTCCACCGACACATGTTGGACTCAAAAAATCTGTTATTGCTTCGATTTACAGAGAACAAAACATGCATTCACTCAACGTTTTTTTGTGGAACAATACAATGTTTCTTTCATGTAAAGCACTTTTCAACTGTTTAAATAAAACATGAAATGATGATTTATGTTGTGTCGGGCTGTGGTTTTATGTGGTATTTCTTTACAAAATGAAGCCAAATACTTGGCTATAGAGCAGATTTGGAAGTAGTGCATTCCAGTGCATTTAGTATTTCCTGTTTATTTTTTGAACAAGTCTTTTATACCTGGATGTTTGTTCTCTATGCTTGCAAGCCTATTAGCCTAATGCATTTTGAATAAACTTTCTGAACTTTTTTTTTTTTTGTGAGGCAATGAGGTCCGTGATACGAATAGGTTTGATGTCATCAGACTGATCTAAAGGGTGTTTTGTTTCCTTTTTTTTTATTTTTGTTTTTCAATTTCTCTAGGTTCCTATGACAACAGGACTGTGTTCGAGACACTGGACATTGGTTGGCAGCTGCTCCGAATCTTCCCCAAAGAAATGCTGAAGAGAATTCCTCAGAGCACACTGGCCGAGTTCTACCCGAGAGAGTCCGCTGCCCGCCACGGCACCTCCTAAGACCTTCAGAAGGCCTTGGTCAATCATCTCAGACCCCTGTACCTTTACCACGATACATAATACAGTGATGTTTAGATTATTTGGGCATAACCCCCAGAGATTATTCCAGTGTCCCCTATTGTTGTGTTATACATGTTTGTATGTATTTCAGCATGTGGATAGGATGTGTAGATGTGATGGTTGTATATCTTACATTTGCTTTTGTTTTGGTTTACTGTTTCGTTTCCAAAGACGCAAGCTCCCTTGGTGTTAATTTCTTTTATTTATATTTATATTTATATATATATATATATATCTCACTGTCCCCAACCTAAACAGACTTTGTAAACCATTGAGCTCAAAGGAAAAAATTCAGGGCTCATTTCCACACACACATGTTCTCTTCAACTATCACTGGAACATCATGCACACACAACATAAACATGCAACGTACCATATTTTTCAAACATTCCAATGTAATAACTGAAACTAATTGCTGTACCTTAGAACAAAGTAATATTGGCCATTGGCTGAAGATACACTATGTTTTATTTTAAATGTTCAAAACAAGCTAATGAAAGCATGTACACCGAACTTGGTTTCTGGTTAGATGACAGACTGGTAATTATAGGTGTTGAATGGTCATTTAGTGTGTGGCTGTCACTGACAGTGTTATTTACCTTTAGAGGAGGATAGAGGATGTTTACCACGGCAGTGCTTTAAATATATATGTGCTGCGATACAATAATGATTAAACATCCCAACTCTTCTGTATGCATAAACGTGTGTTTTACCTGTGTTGACTGCTGTCGTGTCAGATATAATTAAATTATATTAGTATCACTGTTTGACAAACTGCTTCATTCTTCACAATATCACTGGTTTATTTCATTTGTCTACTAACAATGTCCAGCAGTGTATGCAAATGTATCACATGAGATTAGTGGCAAATTTTTTTAGTGTCCTCTGCCACCCGGATTGAGGTGAGTGACCGTGCCACCACTTCCAAAATTATGAATAAAAATAATGTAAGTCTCCTCCCAATATTATATCATGCGGGGTGCCAGCGGCTTGCCTTCAAGATCTATGAAAAATTATTTGACACTTTGACATATAAGAAAAAATATATTGTGTGTCAAAAAAAGATTATAAACACCATATTTCAACATTAGTACAACCATCAAAACCCGAACATCCCACAAAACAAACAGAAAAAAGAAAAACATGCACATTAACCCCGTGCGCGACAGTGCCAAATGACTCCAAATCCCGCCAAACTCAAACAGTCCATGCACGCCTATGAGAGTCCCTGTGACTGCCTTGTCATCGGATTGTTCAAATCCGGTGTTTCTGAACAAATTCTGTGAGACCGAATTACACAAGATAATCTCTCCAACCAATAGATGGATGTGGCAGGATGGAGGCCGGGCCGGGTCGTGATTCCACACATTCAGTCCCTAATCAGGCTAATCAAGCCTCAGAGAGGGATAAAGGCCGACTGGAAGCTGCAGTGCGACAGAGAGAGAGATTTACGGGCAGCTGTCTGACACCTGTGTGTGTTTGTCTTCTTGTTTCAGTTTTACATTAAACTATTATTTATATTGTCAAGCCGGTTTTCGCCTCCTTTCCATTAATCTTTTTACACTGGAATAAACACAAAGAACGTGTAGATATATCGATAAAACTGTCCTCAAGGTGTGACACTCTAAAAAAAGCAAACCGATTCCTCAAACAGTCAAGTGGATGTTTAGTGAGCCGGTCCACCCGGTTGCACATGAGTGCAAGCAAATGACTCACTCCAATGACTTTGCAAGAAATACTTAACAAAACAAACTCCAGCCAGTAGGCGGACTAAGCACAAAGAGTGTGTAGATTCATCCATAAAACTGTCCTGAATGTGTGTTTCTCTACAAAATAAACTCCAGCCACTAGGCGGACCCAGCACAAAACAAGCGTGCATGATTCCTCAAACAGTCAAGCGAATGTTCAGTGAGCCAGTCCACTCGACTACATTGACTTTATAAAGGACAACACTTGCTGTGGGCATGTGAATGTTTTACAGCCATCCTTAGCATCTATTCTCAATTTGGCCAGGATTATCAGTGCAAAAGCGACCTTCCGTTGATGTAAATATTTCTTGCATTCCTTGAATCTTTCACATTTCTCTCTTGTCGAGTTCGCAAAGTCTGCGAACAAGAAAATGCTGTAGTTCTTCTAAGAAAGCCTTCCTTTACTCCTCACCTCGTGTAACACAAGATCATGATCTCAGAAATGTAGCCAGAATTGATCAGGTCCCGTCTCCCTCTGCGGATTGCCAAGCAGGAACTCTGTGAGCTTCCAGCTTATGGCCTGCTATGTCGAGTAGATTCGGAAAGAGCCCATCCACGAATTTCCCCATATCCTGTCCCTCTACTCCCTCTGGGAATCCTACAATATAGAAGTTATTCCGCCGGCTATGGTTTCCCATGTCCTCCAACTTCTCCCAGACACACTCAAAATCCACCTTGGTTGCTAGCAGATTAGCAGATAAATCCCTTTCCGATGACAGGTAATCAATCTGATTCTGAACATCCTCCACTCTTGTAACCACATCAGTGAACGTCGCCTCCATGTCTGTGATCAATCGACGTATCTCAGCAAGATCCTACAAGTCAGCAACGAACTTCGTCAGCATTGATGGCATGTTCATCCCAAGCAGCATTTCACACTCCTCCCCGACCAAGTCGACTCCCAGTGGGCATCAGCTTTTAATGTCTCCAGAGCGTGAGGAATTTGAATTCTTTGACATATTGTCCTCCTAGAACATTTATGAATCTCACCGGTTTATATCATAAAAAGTATTAAAACTAGCAAAGTGCGCAGAGCTCGCCATTCACACTTCCGATACTCGAGTGGCATCCCACAGTACTTATTTAGAGAAATTTTAATCAAAACAACCTTTTGTTATTATTTCGTTTCACACAAATTATGTTGCTCCATCAGTAGGCTATTAAAAAAAATTATATTATTTTCAATCTTGATACACTTTTTGACCAGAATTGTTTTTTCTTAAAGGTATATTCCAGGTTCAATACAAGTTAAGCTCAATCGACAGCATTTGTGGCATTATGTTGATTACCACACAAATTTAATTCAACTCATCCCTCTCAAAAAAAGAAGCAAAAATCGAGGTTACAGTGAGGGTAAGGCACTTACAATGGAAGTGTATGGAGCCAATTTTTGGAGGGTTTAAAGGCAGATATGTGAAGCTTATAATTTTATAAAAGCACTTACATTAATTCTACTCTTGAAACTCATATATTCTTTGAGATGTAAAGTTGAATTTTAGGGTTTGTTGATATTACATCGTTGGCTATAACTTAACACCGAAAAGGTTAATAAGTGATTTTATCACACTAAAATAATGTTAAATGTCTTGTGAATACTTTTGAAATAGTACTTTAACGTTCAAAAATTGGCCCCCATGTACTTCCATTGTGAGTGCCTCAATGTGACCTCGATTTTTTTCTTTCTTTTTTATTAAGAAAAGGAGGTGCAAGTCAGAATGATTTTTTGTGGTAATCAACATTATGCCACAAATGCTGTCGATTGAGCTAAACTTATTTTTAACTCGAAACATTCTTTAAGGTGTGCACCGTTGTATTCTAACCTAATTTGAAAACGTATAATGCATTTAATACTTTTTATTATTTTTATTATTGGGTCTGTGACAAAGATAAAACATTAAAATATATAGGCTTACATAAAAAACATTTGAAAAGTGTGCTACCAAAAAAATTTAATAGTAGAAAGTCATGGTCAACCCGTTTCCAAGATAAAAAAAAAGTTACATTAGTTACAAAAAAAAAAATAAATCATCAACCTCTGTGACAAACAACTGCATAGTTTAAAAAACGACTAACGGACAAAATGACGCGTGTTGTGATTGAGGCTTTACCGGAGTGTTAGGGTGTGCCCACTGTCCAGGTGTCATTTCCTGTAATCGCTCGCGCTGTGGTTTACCGGAGTTTTGAATCGGTGACCACAGGAACTTTCAATGGCGTCTACAGAAGGGAAAAAAGAAGTAAAGATGGTTTCAGATATGTCCAACCAAGGTAAGTCTCTCAAATGCAAGAAGAGTGCAGGTGCGCCAAAAACAGCGTCCGTCTTTGTGTGCGTTTGGTATGCGCTGGAATCTCAGTGCCGTAGTGCATCTAGGAAATAGCTAACTACTGTAGGCTAACTGAACATACAGATAAAAAAAAAACAAAAAAAAAAAACTGAACATTCGTGTTCCAATACTCGTCTCGGTATCGATTTGGTCATGTAACATAATTTCATAAAGAAAAATCCATATTACTTCTTACAAGTGTTTGGAAAGCAAATAAACCAACCAACAAACTCTAAAGTGGAACAAAGATTATATTGTTGCTCTTTCCTTGTACTTTGATCCCTCTTGCTTGCATGCAGAGAAGAAGTCTTCATAAAGCCCTTTAGTTCTGGTTACGTTTACTTTAGGTGACTTGTGTGGACGTGCAAGATTTAGGTGAACATCCTGGTTAAAAGCTGAGCTTCTTTTGTGTTTTTTTATTCCAGCATGAAAGTGCATGAAATGCCAGTCTATCTTAACAGATACACATATTAATGTTCCTCACTGCGTTGTAATTTTAGAATCATTCTAGAATTAGGTGAGTAAACAACTCTCTTAAAGGTATCTTTAAGGCAATGTACACATTATCCCTTGTAGGAAGCACACTGCAGACCCCAATTATTATTCACATTATGTTGTATTCCGGAAGGGGCAACAAGACCAAACAAAACTTTGTTTTGTACATTTTCCTGGGTAACCCAGACTCATTGTGGTTATAACCCAGACACAGTGTGGTTAGTAAGACATGATGTCAGATCATGTCAGACCATTAGAGGTGATGTTGATTCATTCTAAAGGCTATATTTAGATTTATCACATTTATATTTAGAATGATCACATTTTTCCTCGATTTGAAATTGTATGTTATTGCACTCTTGTTAAAAATACCTTTGTGTTGATTTTCAGGGTGGAAATTAGTGTTAGATTCCATGAGCAATCCTCATGCTGGACATGAGTTGCCTCTTGTTTTCGACCTCTAAGAGGTTTTAATTTTAACTGATTGTGTAGTTCATTCTTTGGAAAGACATGTTTAACTGGCGTCCATGTGTTTCTGCAGTACTTCAATATGAGAGCCTCAAAAAAGAACACGAGAAAGTCAAAAAGGAGGTAAGAAAAGTTTTTTCTTTTGTCAATTTATTTCTTGTTCATTGTACTTCTATGTGTAGCGTTAAGGTTGGGATGTTTTTTGCTTCATAACATAACTAATGTTTTTTTTTTTTTTCACATAAAAAATGTGTTATATCAAAAGGCTACTTTGACTATACTTTGCCAGTACTCTGGCATTGTAACATTGAGCCACACTTGTTAATGTATACTAATGTATTTTTTATGTTTCAGTGTAAACAAATGCAAGAGGAAAGAGATGAGGCCTTACGGAAGCTAAAGGAATTTGAACAAGGTTGGGTTTAAAATTTGTATTTTGATTTATCTCATTAATTTCTCCGGTTTGCCTCAGCATAGGCTATGTCAGACACTGTGCATCAGTGTTGGGGAGTAGAACGTAGCAACCAAACTATTTTAACTACATTTTTCTGTAGTGTGACTGTAGTTAAAGGGATAGTTCACCCAAAATTTTGAATTCTCTAATTTTCTCACCTTCATGCCATCTGAGACGTGTATGATTTTCATTCTTCTGCTGAACACAAACAAAGATTTTTAGTATCAGCTCTGTAGTTCCATACAATGCAAGTTATGGATACCAATATTTTGAAGATCCAAAATGCACCTACACTGACGGCCAAATATTTGGAAAAATTTACAGATTTTGATCTTATGGAAGAAATTGGAACTGTAATTCACCAAAGTGGCATTCGACTGATCACAATGTATAGTCAGGACATTAATAACGTGAAAAATTACTATTACAATTTGAACAGAAATTTTCATAACTTCTTAAACTATTTTAAAGAGCTCTCATCAAAAAAAATCGTCCATGTGCAGTAATGACAGCTTTGCAGATCCATTCTTTGCAGGCATTCTAGCTGTCAGTTTGTCCTGATACTCAGGTGACATTTCACCCCACGCTTCCTGTAGCACTTACCATAAATGTGGCTGTCTTGTCGGGCACTTCTCACAAACCTTAAAGTCATGCTGATCCCACAAAAGCTCAATGAGTTAAAGATTCATAACACTCAAATATCTGTTGTCCAATGTCTGTGTTTCTTTGCCCACTCTAATGTTTTCTTTTTGTTTTTCTGTTTCAAAAGTGGCTTTTACTTTGCAATTCTTCCCATAAGATCTGCACCCCTGAGTCTTCTCTTTACTGTTGTACACAAAACTGGTGTTGAGCAGGTAGAATTCCATGATGCTGTCTGCTTCTGTCAGAAACCAAATAAATACAGCTTTCATTTCTCTTGGATATACTAGCAGTGAGTTCTGTTGTTTTGGACTTTGTAACCCAGAAACTTGTGAGCATTGTTAAGACATGTGATGCAATTGCATACTGTATAGACACACACTTACTCTTCCTTAAGTATTCTTTTCCTTGTTTTCAAATAAGACCTCTGAGACATTAATGATCAAAATAATTCTGTATCACATTTTCTTTCTTTAAACAAAGCTTTGTTTTTTCGCATGGTATGTGATGTTGGCAGTCTATGAATGCAGTAGATATTTTAGCTATCTCTTAATGCTAATGCAGACATGGTGGAGCTCTCAACATGTTTGGCTGTTAGGAAGTAAAGTTTGGGTTTATATGAATCACACGCACACACGAGAGAGGGGGAGAGAGAAGGGAGGCGACATGTTTCGATCTCAGAGATTTTTATGCGGTCCCTCCTGAATGGGCACGACCCATCAAATCACTGCACTTCACCTCTCTGACACATCTATACAAATGTCACTATTTTTCTTCTGGCAAAACATGGAATTCAAATACATGAATTAAATTGCAGAAATTTTAAAAAGCACATAAAATATCTGCCAGTGTTGCAGGGAAAAAAATCCATTACATTCTCATTTTAATGCATGAAATAAGTAATTATTTGATAGAGAAGAGCGTGCGTTTTTGTGAAAAATCTTGGCCTTTGCTCATGTTTCCTCTGCCATAAACACATATTGTGTATGACTTCCACTTAAATAGTGGCTGCAGCTTCTAGCAGAGCAGCTGCATATTAGGAGCTATTACGTGATTTCATAGCTCTCTGAAAATTGCTTCTATTCAGTGCAAAGCGACTGAGGGGGAGTGTTGGGTAGAGAGAGAGAGAGAGAAGCCCCCAACACACAATCATGTCTTTTCAATTGGAGATGGCAAGGTTAATGACAACATGACCATTGTGTTCTATGGTTAAGACCACAAAGGCATCTGCCCCCTCATCAAGCTCCACGCTGTAGAAACAGCATTGGAGGCTCTAATTCACTTCTCCATCACGCAGCCCTGATAGCATTATACTCCACGTCTTTGCACGCGTAATCACTGTCTGTCTCTAAGAGGACACACAAGGAGCCGAGAAAAATAGGAGGAACTGTGGAAGAAGAAAGAGCTTTGAAGATGGAACGTTGATGGGGAGGCCAAAACTTACAATTAAAGCTGCCAACCCTGACGTGTGAACCACCACCCCCCGCTCCACAACCAACTCACACTTAGCCCAGTTTATGTGTAGCAGCTATTACAATTAACCTGTCACTTAGTGCTAGTACTACCAGTGAGAGAGAGAGAGACAAAAAAGATGGGGTAGAGGGGGAACAACTGGTAGCTAAATACTGTTTAATGAGTGACAGGGAAAGGCTTACAGCAGAGACTTGGATATCACAGACATAGGCGTTCATCAAGTTTTAATTAGATGTCATTGGGAGGCAGCCGCTGGCCGTGATGGCGGTAATTCCTGTTTTTGCCTCTCAACCACAATATGTAATTAGTTAAGAGGCTGTGAGCTGGTCTGCGGCCAGTCTCTGGTGATTACGGACACAAATAAGGCAAGAGCTCCAGGCATTAAGAGCGTCTGTCAGAGTTGTATCTGCCTACATCTCCTTTTGCTGCTTTTAAACTTGATAGATTGCATCTCCTCATCCGACTGACTGCATTGAGAATGCTAGAAGAAGCTTATGCACATTTTTCAGATAACAAACAAAGTTTTGCCTCTGTGATTTGGTGACAGTTAAAAAAATGACAAAAAAAATGACAAAAGGAGGAAAAACTTTAGCGAGACGGAAACGGTGTACCTTTTAAAGGTTTTTGCATTCGTCAGTGAAAGCAAAGAGAAAGATATTCGATTAACCCAAACAATGGGCTCACCTAGACAGGCCTGCCTCCTACAGTCCTAATCTCACTCGCACATCCCTATCGGATCAGTAGGAGGGGCAGCACTGATTGAACAGACCTATACAATAGGCAACACTGCCTCTAGCAGAATGAAGGTTAAGTTAGTGAGGTCATCTACCAGGAGGGAGCCAGAGAGAAGCAAGCAAGTTGACAAATACATTGATATGGACTTTTTTTTTCAACCTCAAGATTTTCAGTTTAAAATGCATTTACTGTATACAGTAGGTATTAAAAGTCCATCTGGGATTGCAACTAACCTTTTTTTATTATTATTATAAAACTTTTGAAACGTTTTGAAACAAAGAAAAGTTATCAAATTTTAATGATGCTGCATTATTTCAAGGTCACTAATCAAATGTAAACATATTTGTGATTGAAGCACACAAAATGCTCTTTGGAATGTTCTTCAGTCATGCTGTGAAAAAATGGATCATCAGGTTTTACACAAACTTATGTAGTTCATGCCAGCTGTAATAAGCCAAAAAGCCAAATACAAATATCAATGTACATTTTTATATTTAACTATTCACTCAAATTGCTATGCTGGTGATAACATTTTTAGTGGAGAAATGTATTTGATTAGAAATATGCAAAGTAACAGCACTTCACTTTTCACTTCAGTATGTATAAGAGAATGTGTACATTGCTGTTTCCATCAGTCTCTTAATATTAGTTCATAATCATTAGTTCATCTATAATTTTAATAAAGAATTAGAAATATGTCAAGCACAATACAAATACTTGCTAACCTTGTGTTGGCAAATGTTTTGTCCACTACAAACAGTTACAACAGTTTTAAACACTAAATATTTCCATTAATTCTGTTTAAAAGTGCCCGGAGCATGAACGCTAATAAAGAGCCATCCAAAGGTTCATGGTCAGAGAAATTGTATGATGATGTGACCTTGTCTGTGACCTGAATGATGTTTTATTGCACTGACTGCAGAATTTGATATGTGTGTGTGGGAGAATCTGTGTTTGTTGTGTGGTTTTCTATGTTTTGCATTGCGGAAAACATGTTTTGATGTGGTGTTTGTCCTTAGTGTCTCACAGGGTAATCGAGGAGGTGAACAACATTCAGGAGAATCTAGATATTGAAAAGACATGTAGACAGAGTGTAGAGGCTTTGGCCTCCAAGGTGAGTGTCTACAATACGATTGTTTGTTCATTTGAATTCTGTTCCTGTCAGATCCATTCTGTTTTGATTTTGTTCTATTCTATTCCGTTCAGTTTTATTCTATTCTGTTCCTATCTGATCCATTTGATTTAGTTTTATTGTGCTTTATTTGATTGTCTATTTTCATTTGATTCTATTCTGCTCCTATCAGATCCCTTCTGTTCTGTAGCATTTTGTTCTTTTGTTTTCTGTTCTATAGCATTTGGTTGTGTTCCCATCAGGTTTATTCTATTCTACTTTATTTAATTGTGTTCTGTAATATTCCATTCAGTTCCCTTCTATTCTGTTCTGCTGAATTTCGTATCGTTCTTTTTAATTTTATTCTTTACATGTCAAATCTATTCTACTTAATTTAATTGTGTTCTATTCTATCGTGATACGTTTCATTTGGTTGTGTTCTGTTCCTATAATTTCCATTCTTTTCTGTTCTAATCAGATCATTCTGTGCCATTTTGTTCAGATCTATTTTATTCAATTATTTTGGATTCTGTTCTCTTCTCCATCATATCTGTTCTGTTCTAATTTCCTCTGTTTTGTTCTGTTTCCTTTAGTTGTGCTCTACTATTTATAAAAACTATTCCTTCAGAATCATTCTTGTATTTACTCTAATGCTTTCATGGTAAATGGGTTGAGATCCATTATATATCCAGTTATTTCTGCCTCCATCCTGAGCAAAGTACACACAATTGTACTTCACATGGACAATCACTCCATTAGATTCATGCAGGAGTCAATTTTAAATCTCCCTGCTGTTTACCTGCATCTTCATGTTTACTGCTTGTCCACCTCACTAGAACCATTCATTACAGAAGTATTCAATTTGCTATCAGTCCCAGCTCAGCGCATTTATTTGGGTTTTGGTTCCAGCGTTCAAGCTCGGTCAGCTCTGGAAAGTAAAATGGCATCTACGCTGAAAGCTCAGCAGGTAAATGGATCTCTAAAAGCCCAGGTGTGAGGCAGATTAGCTTGGACATTTACCGGCTCATTGCCGTCTCTCTAATGGATGAATCAACTTTCTTCTGCTGTCTGTTGGTGATGAGTGCTGATCACCACATACAGAGAGAGAAATGAGAGAACAGTAGCTGTGAAGAAAATAAAGACTCGGATAAAAGAGTTAAAGATGGGGAGAAAATAGTCTTTAGATTGAAACAGGACACAGTTCTGCTGTATTATGTGATGTCTTTCTATAGCCTATCTGTGCAAGAAAGACATTTTCTATGCAAATACAACGTATTTTACATTGACATTCACTTCTATATTCATCTGAATGCACTGAGGTGTCAAAACCCTGTGGACTTTTGGTTATTTAACCTGACTATTCAGACAGGATTTTTACAAAAAATTTTTCTCCCATTCAGGAAAGCGTAATTTCTTGAAAATTGTTTGCGAGATTTCTAGTGTAATCTTTTGAGAAATGTATTTTTTTGCCTTCGAGCATACATGTGAAGCCACCACAGATGTTTCTGAAAGCTACAGTTGAGGAAGACTGCAGAGTATTTCATTTGTACAGAGGAAATGGACCTGCAGCTGGGCCGTTTTGTGCCTCAGTATTATCTGTTGGATAAAAGCGTGATTTAACCAATCAATGGTTTCCTGACATTCTTAAATGCACAGCCCAGCTTGTTTTGTGTTTGCTGGTGTTCTCTGTGCATGAAAACTGGTGCAGATGCCCTTTGTCCCGGTTGCTCCATGAAAATTCATTTCAACACGTCCCTTAAAAAAAGAAATGGCAGAAATGAAGGTAACAATAAGGAACTTGGAATGTAAGCGAAGGGGGCCAATTTTTGGAGGGTTTAAAGCCAGACATGTGAAGCTTTATAATTTTATAAAAACACTCCCTTTTTAAACTTATTTGAGCTTTAAGTTGTTTAAATCATTGGTTTTGCAGGATTGCAGGGTTTATGTCATCATTCAGTGATTGACAAGAATCAGAATTAAGTATTGTAGAGAGCCATGATATAATTAGTACTGTGCTATCTTCTCATTGTGTAAGACAGATGTTCAGATTGTCTGTTCCCTTCATCCTGATACAGGCTATCCCTGAAGGCTTCCTGTGCTTCTTGTCATAACAATGCACTTATTTTAATTTGGACATTTTGCCTTTTATTTATACAAACTAAACTTGTGAATGTTGTATATTTGTTAAAAAAAGTATGATAAAGCGTTCGATGAAATGCATTGAAATCAAATCTTCTATGTGTTTGCCACACTGCATGACTTTTACTTGTTTTTGATTTGCATTGCAGCCCACAGGTTGGGTAAAAAAAAATAACATCTCAACTCTTTTTGAAAAAGTGAAAGATACATTGTGAAAATTACAGTATTGACTCATCCCAAATTTACATTTAAATTAGTCACAAAATTTGGGTAGGTGTGTTTGGAGGATGGGGAATGGAATTGTCTCTATATTTCAGCTGTTTGATTTATTGTCTATGATGGCTGTAATTTTGTCTGCCAAGAGACCCAAAAGCTGGCAGTCCTGGAAAAAAAAAAAAGAAAGGAAAAATAAGCGAAAATCATAATCAATTTCTTAAACTCTGGAACATTTTGAATTAAAAAGCAGTAATGGATGAGGGTTTGCGGGTGGTGGCAGTCAAATCAAAGTGCAATCCAAACATATGACATTTTGTTTTGATGTGTGATCAGAGGAGATGAGGGGCATGGCCACCTCGGGATGCATGTCTGATTTCTGCCGCTGTGTAATTTTGCCGCTGCACTCTCATCAATGCTGGATGATTATCATAAATCGAGTGTGTATGTATGTGTGTCTGTGTGTTTATCCCTTTATTATATGTTGTTAATTGCATTTTTAAAAGATGAATTCAGCAGGAAGGACGCCATCAGGAAATTGATTCACGTGCTGTGTGTCCTCACTTGGATGTCATTAATAAAGGCTTGTTAAAGAGGGGGCATTTTATTCCTGCCTCGCTCTTTTTCTTTCTCTGACCGGAATGTCATCCGGGGCTAATTTACATACCATCCCCCATTGGCTCTTAAATTTTCCATTAAGTGGCATCCCTAATTGAGGTGTGAGTGACCAATCTTAAATTACTTTAATTGGATGTTCCAAAAGGGAACATTTCTGAGATGCAGATATGTATGTGGCCATCCCTGATAGAATGCTGTAATTATTTATGATAACAGGAGTGTTTTTGCCCTTGTCTATTATTTTGCCGTTGATTATTGCTCTTTTTGAGAGCAGTCGTGCTGTGTGTTTTCAGTGTGTGATTGAGGGGAATTGCATGGGTGCCTGCAGGGGTTCCAGGGGGCAGGTCTGTCTACATGCTGCTGATTTGATTTCTCATATCTTTTTTCTCTGTGGCAAACACAGAAAATTGCCGGCTTGGCTTTTATATCATATGAGGTGTTACAGGTGTCATGTTTTATGGCGGATTATTTCTATAAATAGGACGACATTGCCCTTTGTAGATTAACATATGCTGGTTGTGTACACATTTATTGCACTGTCCAAGCAATGGGGAAAATGGTCACACTAGTGTCAGAACAGGGTGAGCATACAGTTGCAAGGAAAACATGGGAACCCTTGGATTTACCTGGTTTTCTCAATTAGTTGGTCATAAAAATGTGATCTAATCTTCAACTAAGTCTCAAAATTAGACAAACATGGTTTGCTTAAAGGGATAGTTCACCCCAAATAAAATTCTGTCATTTAATGTCTCATGTTGTTCTAAACCTCTATAACTGTATTTTGTGGAAAACAGCAGATAATGTTAGGCAAGATGTTCACTTCAGTCAGCATATACTTTCATTGCATATTTATATAAAATGAAAGTGAAGGGTTAACATTTTGCCTAAAATCTCCTTTTGTGTTCCACGAATTGGGAAAAACCCTCAGAGGTTAGAACAACATGAGGGTGAGTAAATAATGACACATTTTAAGTGAACTACGCATTTAAATAAATAACACGCAAATGGCTATATGTTTTAATGTCTTCATTAAGCACACATTATTGGAAAAAGTGTGTAAATTGCTCTCTTGAGGTCAAGCCAAAACTCTGCAAATCAACGTTTCAGTAATTCTTCAGTGTATTACAATATTATCTCTTTCTCTCATGCGTTCTCTCAGTTAAACAGACAGAACCGCTCTCTGAAGAGGAAGAGTATGCTCTATATATCTCGTCTTAACGCCAACGTCGTTGCTGAGATCAACCTTGGCGACGAAGTAGATGAGGATCCACAGGAGGAGTTAGGTGTCTGTAGCTCCTCCAACTGTCAGCTCATCATCTCAGGTGTGTCCCCTCATATTTTCTAGTGCATAAATTCTGTGCCACCAGTGGCACCAAATGGAATTGCAATCTTTGGGACAAATTAAACAACATTGGCTCAATCAATGGTGTAAATTGATGGCAGGACTACTTGGTTGTCTGAACAAAGGAAAACAAATGAAATGATTTGAAACTTGTTTAAGAATGTTGCAATACTGTTTGGTGTCCTTAGTGGTACATAAATTAGGCACTTCACTTTTATGTTAATCTTGATTGATTTAATGTGAAGGAATTTGAATTGTATTTTCTTTTTCAATGTATACTAGGTTTAATTTGGAGGCAAATTAATAGTTGTTTATTTGATTGTTATAGAGCTGAGGGATAAACTAGAAGTGAACCTGGCAGAAAAGAAGCAGATTGCAACTGATCTGGAGATGACAAGAGAGCAGCTCTGCCAGATTAGACAGGAAGTATGTGAGAAAGGCACTTAATCTTGGATTTTACTACACTGACTCACACAGTCCAATAGTCTCGTGACAACTCATAATAATTTATTGGAGATGGTGAAATCTTAAGATATCTTACTACTTTGTTTGTGCAAAAAATTACAGCTTTTATTTCCATAGAGGCCAACCAATAAACAAACTGAAGTTCAAATCGATTTTCTAATTGATCTAATTCTGGCATCAAAAAAACATTTCTCATTCTATTTTCAATTATGTAATGCATATGACTGATGTGGAAAACAAAAATAGTTTTTTATTTTATATAGAAAAGGAATTGGTCAACAGGAAATGAATTTGTATCTGCATATTTTATTTATCAATATTAAACCCAATATAGGAAAAAAAAGAAAACAATTTTAACATTTAATTTTTGAGTTAAAAAATAAAAAATAAATGGACGCAAAAGTACACGGACCCTGATGTCAATAACCTGGAACGGACTTCCCTTTTCTCATTCCAAATCAAAAGTTATTTTCCTATTCATATCATGGTTCAGTTTGGGGTTTAGGTTAAACTTAAGAAAATTCATACTTCATAATAACATTGTTGTTTCATATATTTTTCTCTATGACAGTAAAAGTTGTTTTTTGATGGAGTGGTGGTGTAGTGTGTTAAAGCACATAACTGTTAATCAGAAGGTCGCTGGTTCGATCCCCACAGCCTCCACCATTGTGTCCTTGAGCAAGGCACTTAACTCCAGGGGGATTGTCCCTGTAATAATTGCACTGTAAGTCGCTTTGGATAAAAGCGTCTGCCAAATGCATAAATGTTAATGTAATATAAATGTTTTTGGACGAGCCAACTTGTACTATTATGACTTTCACTTTTACAAGAGGCATTTATTACCCCTACTCGACTTGTTTTTGGTCTGATTTCTGCACTATTGTTAGAGGTAATATTCCCAGCTTTCAACTTTGTTTTGAAAATGTTTTATTCCTTTTATTTAGCTATATGTCTCTTCATAGGGAATATTATTTGATTAATTTGCAGCTTTTGTGGCAAAGTTTAGTATTCATAAATGTAAGTATGGTGGTTATAAACCATTAGTTTTCATTTTTAATTCAGAAGGTCAGCAATACCTAAGAACAATTTTCAATTTGAGAAGTGTATTGAAACAATGTTTTATCATGCCATGAGCTGTTCTTCAGTGTTTCAAATTAACCATTTTATTAGCCAAATAAATGAAGGCTCTCTCACTCAGCTTCTCTTACTCTTCCCCAGCTCCTGAAAGAGAAACATGATAATACTGTTTTGATAGCTGAAACGTTCCAACAAAAGAAGCTCTTGGGAAAATACAAGAGAGGTCAGTTGTGCTCCTGTTCTTTACTATATTCCCTTACATCATTCGATCCATTTCTCTCTCTCTCTCTCTTACTTATCACTGCTTTCCCATTCATTAACACATATTGATCCTATACTCTGTGCTCTTGAGACTACACACACACTGGTGCTTTTTCATTGTAATAATGACACCAGCAACTTGTGTGGGCTTTTCCACACAATGAACGAAAGTAATGCGTGCGTGCGTGTGTGTGTGTAGGCGGGTGGGCGAGTTTCAGTGGTTTACGACAAAAACATTTTTAGGTTGCAAACTGGTAATTACAAGGGTGTTATGCTATAAATGTTGTTTATGAGGACATTTCTAGTGCCCCATCATTCAAATTGCTTAAACATTCTAAACTATAAGGTTTTTTGAAAATGTAAAAATGCAGAACGTTTTTTGTTATGGTTGGGGGGTAGAATCTATAGTCCATACAGTATATAAATAATTATGTCTATGGAGAGTCCTTATATGGATAGCCACACCAACGTGTGTGTGTGTGTGTGTGTGTGTGTGTGTGTGTAGTGTCACAGTATGCTCTGGAGGAGTTTGAGTCCTTGCAGGAGGATCTAAAGCTTGAAAGGGAACTGCGTTCTGAAGCAGAGAAGTTTGCACGTGAGGTGAAAGCACGGTTTGGCTTGATTTATTTATTAAGGATTTCATCTAAATGTATCAGACATTCTAGGAAATGTAAATATTTATGGATTTCTGGAATGTGTGAAATAAGTGGAATTTGTGTTTTATGCATGCTTTCACTATCTCCTTGTGTGGGTGTGTGAAGATGCTTGTAGAACAGAAGAAGCTGAAAAGACAGAGCCAGATGTTGGTCCAGAGTGTGTGTCCAGCCGAAGCTCTGCAGAAAGCTCTAGCAGAGATCAACACACTGACACACACTCTAGAGGCCCAGAGACTTGAGCATCAACAGCAGGTGAAACACACACAAACAGATTTTTTAAAAACTATGGTACATGTACCACAAATGACAAAAGAATAATGATTTTACTTAACCAAAACAAATAATTTTTATTTTTATTTTTTTTTAAAGATTTTGATTTCAATATACAGTTTTGGTTTTCCCACATTAGTACATTGTATGGTTATGGTTTTATGATGCCATAGTAACTTACTACAGTATGGTTTACTACAAATACCATAGAAAGTATCTTTGGAACAGGCTTTGCATCTGAAGCGCACCTATGATGCCTTTTATATGATGCAAAGGGAGGCAACTCATTAGGTTTTTATACTTAGTGATTAATCCCATTCATGTCCCTTAGGTCACAGTGTCCTGGGAAAGGATAGACTGTCATTAAAATAATAACAGCATAAAAACCAACAAACCAATTAAATCAAGCCTTAAGGGGCTTTTCCACTGCACGGTACAACTCTACACTGCTCGCTTTTGGGGGGTTTTCCAATGTGGATTGTACCTGGTACTTTTTAATTTTTTTTTAAGTTCGAGGTTCCAAACATGGTGCAGACGTTCCTCTCATTAGCGATAAACGAAAAAGCCTTTCAGGAAGTGTCTCAGCTGTTGGCCACACATGGCTACCACCGGTCCTACCAACAGTGTAGGGAAAAGTAAAAAAAAAAACAACTTAAAATTGACTACAGAACCATCAAGAAAAAGTGGAAGTGGTTCGACCAAATGGACGCTATCTAGACCGGCGAGCATTGGGAGGGAGAGTGCCCTGGACTCGGACACGGCTGGAGTCCACGATGGAGGATGGTACGTTAACTCTATACTCCGCTTGAAAGCTTCACTTTATTTAGTTGACCAGCTACTGGAATGATAGCTTCTAAAACAACCAGGCCAATTTAACTGTTACACTTGTGTAAAATCACCATGCAACAACTGCTTTATGCAGCAGAATGAGATAGTAGCTAGTGGTCGTTTTATTGTTTTGTGTCGCATTTAAGATGATATCATGGCATTAGAGGCGGTGCAACTATGACGATCAGCCTATAATACCACCTACGTTGAGGCGACACTAAACAGCAGTGGAAAAGCAAGCTAACGTGCAGTGGAAAAGTGCTATTACAGTGCCTGACCACATCGACTCCTTCCAGTGTCACACACAAGCTGTTTCGAACACACACACACACACACAGGTCTTTGCTTTTGTGTAAAAGAGGAAAAGGTGTCCGTAATCTGTATTTAAACAATCATTAACATATCATTAAAGGATCGAGGAAAAGGACTGGCGCCAGTCCACACTTACTTATCACCAATTACTCATGCTCTCTCACGCTCCGTTTAGACCCACTTATAAGCAATTGCACAACATACACACACGCACAGTCCAGAGTTACTCATCAACAATCACACACATCACATCCATACATTCAGAAAGAGTCCAGACCTACTTGGACAAATACCCACAAAGTGGGTCAAGTTGATGTCACCACTATAGACTATCTTGTGAAAATTAGGCTGTGAGGTATTGAATAGTCAGTTTAATGTGGGACCGTTCACACAGGACGTGTTCTTGTATTTTGCCTGTGCTATTTTTTCATTGTTAAGTGCCTATGAAAACATACACTAGAAAAACGCTTTTGGTTGGTATGGCATATCCAGCTGTTCCATGAGCGCCAAATTTTTAAGACAATGTGTCAAGTTAAAAATAGTTACATTTATGACTCACGGTGGATGTCAATGTATGTTTAAAACAATGGTGAATATGGGGTGGGTTAAGCAGTATTTATATCAACAATAGTGTATGGAATTAATAGATCTACACATCTTGCGATTTTTGACGCAAGAGAATATCTTGATGAACATTGTGCTGTTGTAAGGTCCTAGGTCACGTCTACTTTGTGTATTTCTGTTGTTTACTTAGATGGTTTTTATTTATTGTGTGTTCTGTGCACCAGGTGAAGGCTCTGGAAGAGCAGATAAATGCCAGTGAATTAAAGAAGCAGCTGATAACATTACATAAACAAACCGAACTGCTAGAGGAGGAGAGAAAAGAGTGGCAGCACAAATACACTAAAGCTGAAACTGAGGCCAAAGACCTCCGATTTACAGGTACATGCACATCCACAAGTACACAACCACACAGTTCATTTCATTGTGTTTCATGGCAGTGAGTGGCCTTGTCAGATGTGTTGCAAGTCAGATGCCTGGATCACACCACTTCTGATCTAAAACTCTGGCAGATGTGCTACACCTGTTCATCTGTAACAGAAGTCAAATCCATCCAGGTGTTTGTAGCACTGAG
This sequence comes from Xyrauchen texanus, assembly GCF_025860055.1. Classification (NCBI taxonomy): domain Eukaryota; kingdom Metazoa; phylum Chordata; class Actinopteri; order Cypriniformes; family Catostomidae; genus Xyrauchen; species Xyrauchen texanus. The sequence continues at coordinate 12,959,699 of NC_068297.1, read as the reverse complement.
GACTCTTTGTGTGTTGGTGTGTGTGTTTTACAGTGGAGGAACTTAAGAAGAAGCACCAACAGGCCTCAAACCCACCACCTGCTGCCCCAGCGCCCCCTCCTCCGCCTCCCCCACCCCCCCCTCCTCCAGCCCCTGCTTTCTCAAGCAACCCACTCAGGTGAATATCTGTTTGTGTATTTCAAGTGTTTGAATTGCAGTAATGATTGTACAGAAACCTCTGTCTTTAAGCCAATCAGCAACCTCCGCTTCAGTGTCCAGAAAAAACATAATGAAGTATGATTTTCACCATGTTCTTCAAGAGTGAAGCATGGCTTGCTGCCCAACAGGGTGAAACTCTGTCTATGTCAATGTATATATTTCTCTATTTGCTCTTTCAGCTCATTATTGGCTATGCTCCGGAAGAAAAAAGATGTCAGCACTGAAATTCTGTTAGTAGAGAAGGACTCCTCTGAGAAAAGCCCAGGTGAAGAACAAAGATCCTGCACAGAATTATTAGAGATAATTTCCCATCTGCTGTAAACCTGCACTGTTCAAAAGTTCAGCTTTTTTAAAGTGTGCATAGGGAGGGGGCCAGGGTAGCTCAACGAGTATTGATGCTGACTACCACCCCTGGAGTCATGAGTTTGAATCCAGAGTATGCTGAGTGACTCCAGCGAGGTCTCCTAAGCAACCAAATTGTCCCGGTTGCTAAGGAGGGTAGAGTCACATGGGGTAACCTCCTCTTGTTCGTGATTAGTGGATCTTGCTCTCAATGGGGCGTGTGGTAAGTTTGCGTGCATCACGGAGCGTAGCATGAGCCTCCACATGCAGAGTTTCCGTGATGTCATGCACAGCAAGCCACCTAATATGATGTGCGGATTGGCGGTCTCTGAAGCAGAGGCAACTGAGACTTGTCCTCCGCCACCCAGATTGAGCTGAGTGCGCCACCACGAGGACCTAGTAAGTAGTGGAAAATGGGCATTCCAAAATTGGGGAGAAAATAAATAAATAAATATTTAAAATTATAGTATCCAGTGGTGACTGATGTTTCAAGGTTTTGCTATTGTATAGTTTCATTAGCAGGGCTGCCCTGCAGGTCCTCGTTGAGCTGTATGAAAGCAAAAAGATTACAAGCATTTATGTTGACCATTTCTATCAGTGTTAAGTGTCAATTAAAATGCTGCATTGTATTCATAAGAGGGAATGTAATTAATGTACACAGTTTTGTATATTGTAAAGTTCAGTTCCTCATTACGCAGCAGCCGTTACAAATGAAAGACTTGGGTCAAGTTCAAGTTTGTCCTGAGCTATTTCTTTCAGCCCTAAAGTAAAAATGAAGGAAAAAAAATAATAGAAAACGACTTGCAGTATTTAGCTGAAGGACAAACGCTCTTGTACAGAGTTTGGATAAGTCATTACCCATTTATGTTAACAGAAATGTGACAATTCTTCAATTATCGGCACGATTATTTTATACAATTTGGCTGGTGAACTTTCACCTTTTTCACAGGGTTTGAACATTCTGAAGGAATGTTGCTCTTTCAAATGCGTTGACTCAAATTCTTTCACACGTTATAATAATTAGAACTGCTAGTCAGACTTCTTATAAAAGTAGAACAACATTTTGATGAACTCCTATGAATTGGTTGTCATTGCACATTACTGTAGTTCTGAAATGCATCGGTCTAAATTTGAAATGCACACATAAAAAAAATGAGATTGACATTTTTATCATGTCTGAAAAACATCAGATTCTGGTAAGCAAATAATATTCACAGTGTTTGCCAAGGCCACTAAACAAAGAAGACATCACACAACTTTCTTTCAATTTGGTTTTGATGTTTGTGCATTCTTGACACCCTAATAAGCTTCTGCTCAGATGTGTTTGCACATGTCTGATATTATTCTGTATCTGAAATGACTGTTGATGAAAAGCAGCCTTTTAACAGCAGAAGTGTGTTCATCTGCTTAAATACTACTTCTCATAAGAGAAATCTGTAATTAAAATGGTCATCATGGATTCTATAACTGCAGTAATATTCAGGCAATGAATTTGTGTAAATCTGTGTATAAATGTTTTTTAATAGAAATTTCATTTGCCCATGTCTGTGTGTTTAACAGAGAAGGACGTAAGGCAGCAGGCTGTTGATGAGATGATGCAGCGAATCAAAAAAGGGGTTCAACTCCGCCCTGTTTCCCAGACAACCAACAGAGCAAGACCAGGACCGGTACACATTTAGGCCTACCTCATACAAACATCTTTACCTCTCTGTTACTTCAGCCATTGCAACCTGTCATTAAAGATTGAGAAATATTTTCTTTTATTTCATGACATGCTACTTAAACATTTCTCGGATGGATTTTCCTGCAGAAAGAACGGACACCATCCAATTCTGCCATACAGGAGCTTCAGGGAATCTTGGTCAGGGTTGCTTTTTATTTATTTATTTATATTCTCTAATTTTGAATTATCTATGCTTTTATTGTATTACTTATTATTTTCACAAGTTTTCAGAACACTCCTCAAAATTGATAGTCCCACCCCAACTCACACCATTGGCTGATCAATGTTGACTGACAAAAATGTTTCGATATTGCCAAAAAGCAACAGTGTTTACACTTTTTGGGGGAATAAACCTTCTTATAGTTACTTATAATGTACTTAGTATTCTAATAGAGTCTGCATATTAAGCTTGGAAAGGAGAAAGCATTTAAACATCCAAAAAATTACACACTTTACCTTTAGATATCTATAAATAAATAAATAAATAAATGCATATATTTTTAATTAGGAATTATTTATTATACATTATTTCAATCAAATAATGCAATAAACATTATGAAAAATAAAATTCCAGTGTGTGTGAAGAAACTGTTTGCTGTTGATATGGTAACGGAATATTTCTATTTAGAACTCCGTAAAGCGTCCCGGCCCCTCCCCCTCATCTGGGACAGGCCCTCCGTCAGCATCGCCAAAGTCCGAGCTAGAGAAAGCCCTGCACAGACGGAGACAAGCGTTGAAGACTACGCAGAATAACAGTCAGTTAAACACCCTCAAACACATGACAACTCATTCTTGGCCACTTGAGCCAGCAGATCTGTTTAACTTGTCTTCCTTTCCCTTTCAGCGACTCCCAGTAGTGTTCTGGATGTGACCCAGATAAATCAGACTCTGCCAGAAACAGGCCAAAGCACAAGGGACCAGGACATACAGCTCAACAACCACAATTCGCACTGACCAACCCAAAACCACAAAGGAGAACATTAGTTGTGAGTATCTCAACTACAGATTAACAGACCAATAAAATGTGTCTTCCTGAATCATGATTTAAGGAGATTAAAATCACTTTTATATGAGATTAAATGGAGAGTAATATGTGACTTTTGCTTAAATCTACTGCTTTTTATCTGAAAAGTAATCTCACATGTATCTTTTATAGAGATTCAGGAGATCCCAACCATTACTCAAACTGTGCTCAGATTTGCCAAGATACTAACATCTGCTAACAAAAGTCAGAGATTGACACTTTAAATGAAGTAAATGTAAAGAGAACTCAATTAAATGAATAGTTCACCAAAAATGAAAGTTCTCTCATTTACACACCCTCAAGCCATCCCAGATATGTATGACTTTCTTTCTTCTGCAGGACTGAAACATAGATTTTTAGAAAATATCTAAATTTTGTAGGTGCATGCAATGCATGTGAATGGTGACCAAAACTTGCTCCAAGAAAGCTCTATAAAGCACATTAAGGCAGCATAAAATTAGTTTATAAGACTCCAGTGGTATAATCCATGTCTTCTGAAGCAATCTGTTTAGATTTACATATACATTGATGCATTTGGCAGACACGTTTATCCAAAGCGAATTGCAGTGCATTTATTACAGGGGTAACCCCCCGGACCAACCTGGAGTTAAGTGTCTTGCTCAAGGACACAATGGTGGCTGTGGGGATCTAACCGGCAATTGATTAAACGACTGGAGTCTTATAGATTACTTTATGCTGCCTTTTATGTGCTTTTTGGAGCTCCAAATTTTTTATGAACATTTGCTTGCATTGTGTGGACCTACTAAGTTGAGAGATTCTTCTAAAAATCTGCATTTGTTTTCAGCAGGAAAAAGAAAGTCTTACACATCTGGGATGGCATGAGATTGAGTAAATGATGAGAGAATTTTCATTTTTGGATGAACGATTCCTTTAGGTCTCCTGAGATGTAACTTTAAGCAATGAAATTGTGTTTGTGTGTGTGTGTGTGTGTGTGTGTGTGTATATATATATATATATATATATATATATTAAAATGTATATATTTTTGGTATGTTGTTTGATTTAGGGATTCATTTATATATTTTTGTTTTTTAGGGACCTTGTTCTCTTTGAGTGTCTTTGGGAGTTTAATAGTAGTGAAACAAAATACTTCTGTCCGAAGTCTTTGAGAACTCTGAAGTAGTTCAGAGAGGACAGTCCATCTAAAGTTATTGACAAATGCTTTGTTTGTGTGAGACGTGTTTCTAGAGGGGCGTTGGTGACTACCCTTGAACATTTGCCAACCTAGTGTGTTTTTGAATGGCCCTGTCTAGACCAGTATTAACTTCATAATGTCCCACTCAGTAATTACAAGGCGCTGGGGTGAACTTATCCCCTTTTAACTATTTTTGTACAGTTTCACGAACCAGGATTTATTTATTTTTTTAAACTTTTTGCATTGGTCTTTCTGTGTCAGAAATTGTTGTTTTCAGCGACAATGACAAAGAGAAATGATTTGGTGTCAGCAATCATGCAATACTTTTATTCCACTAGAAGAGATTGAAGAGATTTTGTAAAATAATAGACCATGAATTGACACAATGTATACATTTATTGACTGAGCTGTAATGAAATGTATTATTCTTTTGCTAAAATTGTTCAAATGCCAACATGACAATAAGACTGTTTTGAATAGAATAAAGTCCTTCACTATTGCGCCAGAATCACGTGATGAGGAGATATTGTGAGAGCAGGTTGATATCTGTGCCACCCTATATACTTCAGTAATGGTGGTTAGACTTTCGTGAGGTGCATGTATACAGCAGAATTCCTTGGCTTAGGTAGGAATGAACCTCTTTTCTGGAGCTGTGCACATACCTGCTGCTGTCACATTGACTTCCAGGCACTTTTTTTTTTTAAATGTTAATAGAAGAAGCTAGTTCTGATTTTCCTTTTCAATGTTACATTTGAAGTTCTAGAGTTTTGTGTTGTTAAATCGAGTGGTGGCGCATTCAAAAGTGTTTTCACTATTTTTTCATATAGTAGTACTGGAGTGCATTTTAAAGGCAAATGCATTTTATTTATTTTTTTTTATGCATTTGGCAGACGCTTTTATCCAAAGCGACTTACAGTGCAATTATTTCAGGGACAATCCCCCCGGAGCAACCTGGAGTTAAGTGCCTTGCTCAAGGACACAATGGTGGTGGCCGTGGGGTTAGAACCTGCAACCTTCTGATTAACAGCCCTGTGCTTTAGCCACTAAATCTGCAAATCAAAAAAAATGTAATATATAAGGTATCTCTTAATTTGCAGACAAAGATATAACCGTAGATATGAATGTACTATAAAAGTAGAAGATGAGATCTAAAGGCTGTCTAACTTATACAGTAGCAGGTTGCAAGGTTGTGAAATCATTCAAGACAGATTTAAAGCATCTCTGCAGACTCAAGGGCATGCTATTTGTTTGAGGTCAGTGTTAAATCTTCCAGTTGATTTTCTATCTTCCGTGGAACACAAAAGGAGATGTTTGGCAAAATGGCAGACATTTTGGCAGAGTGTTTCACAGAAGAAAGTCATACAGGTTTGGAACCACATGCGGTTGAGTAAATGATGATATAATTTTCATTTTTGGTCTTTTCATCAGTATTGGATAAACCTCATCTTTAATTTCTAGGTTTTACAGTGCCCAATTCACAGTACTGTGAATTGAATTTCTAAAACTTTGTATCGTTATTATCCATGTACATTCTATTGGGAAGTGTTACATTTTGCCAGAATTGCACACCAGATCAGATTTTCACAATGGAGTGATGTTTGTCACGCTTTGTTACACAACAGGATTTCATTTCCTCTGGTGAGCTGCAGCTGCTGTGATGTGTTGTGCTGTGAAACAGGAGGTGTGTGTGTCCGTCCATCCGTCTGCGCCAGGGCTCAGTGACGCCTTCATACACTTGGGCACAATTTCCAGTGCTGCTTAGAGCTCTTCATGGGGTTAAATCTTCCCGGATGCAAGATGAAACTCTATCCCCCTCCTTCTGTTTCTAGTTCGCTCTCTCTTCACATTTCTCTCCTTTTTACTCTGTTCCTACTCTGACCCTGGCCTGCAACAGAGAATAACACACTGGACACTCCAGTTCAAGAACGGTTTTAAAAATGCGTGGGTCATCTTTTAGAATTTTTGTAAGAGCTTTGTGAGATGTTGTTGTGCTATTTTAGATTTAAAGTCTTTTGGACTCATTACAAAACATGGGGATGTTATATGTTGGTTCAACTCAAATTAGTCATGGCATTGTAAAAATTATTTTATTTAATTTTTTTGGTCCAAACTTATCATCTTATGGTAAATGGTCTGCACCTACATAGCACTTTTTTTAAACATAGGGGTTTTCTAAGTGCTTTACACTGACTCATTCACCATTCACAAACACACTCACGCACCAATGACGGCAGAGCTGCCATGCAAGTCGCTAGCCTGCCATTGGGAGCAACTTGAGGTTGAGTGTCTTGCCCAAGGACACTTTGGCATGTGGAGTCGTGTGGGCCAGGAATCCAACCACTAACATGCTCTACCACCTGAGCCACAGCCGCACACCATCTTATCAGTATTTATTCCCTGTGAATCAAACCCATGACTTTGGTGCTGCACCATGCTCTACCAGTTGAGTTGCAGGATCACTGATAAGAAATTCCATGTAAAATCAACCAAATTTCTGAAACTTCTAGAACAAAATTTGTTTTTGTTTTGTTTGTTTTTCAACGTTAGAGTGCCTGTAACTCCAGAAGTATTAAATATATCTTAATATCCTTTTAGATTCTGGTTCAGGATAAACTCGCCTCCTGGTATCTTCATTTGTAAGGCCCTGTGTGGTTAAATCCCAGAGATATGGGTCTCTTAGTGTGGTTCCATATGAATTTTATTTGTTTATTTTTTTTTCATTTAACTTATGTGCAATGGTCGAAATCAAAATCTGGATCAGCTAGATTTTCTAGGCCAAAAAATAAATCATTATTTTCAATATTTTTTAAAAAAAAATACATGATTAAAATAAAAAATTTTTTTTAAATGATTAAAGTGAGAAAGAATAATAAATTGTTAACACCATCCATAACTGTTGATAAAATTCACTGATTAAACAGAGGATAACCAAACATTGATGCACACTTCAATTGTTGTTAACCTTCCCTGATCAAACAGAGGATAAACAAATTGTTTGCACACACATAGTGAGGAAGAAGTTGTATCAAAATAGAATAATTAAAATGAAAGACAAGCAAAATGATTCATTGAAATCAATAAGTGCAGCACAATGCTCAGTCAGAAAATGCACCGCTTTACAGATGTGTTTTCAGTCTGGATTTAAATGTGGTTATGTCTATGGGATGTAGTCATTGGGCGATAGGGCTAGATAGTTCTGGGAATTGTCTGCATAGATATGGTATGCAGTTTGGTTCTTTTTCATAATTTGGATTAGTGGGAGCATGCAGGTTGAACAGGAGGGGTGCAAGAATTGAGCCTTGTGGGACTCTTCGCATCATGGATGTCCACTCAGATTCATAGTTGTCTATGTTCACATTAGTAACCCCTACCTTCTAGATATGACCTGAACCAGCTGAGGACTGTCCCAGGGAGCCCTATCCAGTTATCCAATCTGTCTAGGAGAATGTTGTAGTCAACAGTGTCAAAAGCAGCACTGAGATTTTGTATTTAGGATATATAATTTAGGATCTTTATGAGCGCCGTCTCTGTGCTATGATGTGGTCGGAAACCAGACTGTAAATCGTCCAAGAAACCATTCGAGATTAAGAATTTGTTCAGCTGATTGAAAACAAACTTTTCAATGATTTTGCCAATGAAAGGAAGATTTGAAATTGGTCCTTAGTTGTTCAATATTGAGTTATCTAGATTGTTCTTTTTAAGAAGGGGTTTGACAACTGCATTTTTCAGGGACTTCGGAAATGTGCCTGAAAGGAGTGATGCGTTTACTATTTCTAACAGATCTTTTTCCAGAGAGTTAAACATGTTTTTGAAAAATGTTGTGGGGAGTGTGTCAAGACAGCAGGTTGAAGTTTTAAGATATTGTACTTTTCCACCAGACATGGTGACTAATTTCTGAAGTTTTTGTGGTGGGTGCTGTCTGACCTGCAACATGAGGATGAGCTGATCTGCATTCTAATATCATTTATCTTCTTGGAAAAAAAAAATGCAAACTTGTTGCATTTTCTGTCAGAGAGCATTTCACAGGCAACCTGTGTTGGGGGGTTTGTTAGTCTCTCTACAGTAGCAAAAAGAGTGTGGGTGTTTTTTTTATATTGCTGTTAATAATGTTTGAGAAGAAGGTCTGCCTAGCTGTGCCCAATTCCAAACTGAAAGCATGAAGGCTGTCTTTATAAATATTATAATGGACTTCAAGTTGTGTTTTCCACCACATTAGTTCGGCTTTACTGCATTTCCTTTCCATGTTTTTCACTGCTGTTGTGTTTTTTTCAAGGTGCTTTATGTCTGCCAGTGATCGTCCAGACCTTTACAGGTACAATGCCATCAATAGCATATTTAACTTTAACTCAAAAGTTATCGAGGAGATCATCAGCACAGTCTGGGGATATACTCGGTTTCAAAGATATAACCTTGATAAATTGCACACTAGTGTTCTCATTTATGTACCTCTTTTTGACAGAGACAGGTCTAATTTCAGTGGCAGGAGAAATCAATATTTCAAAGAATATATAGAAATGGTCAGATAGCACAAAATCCTTAAAAATATTAGACGAAATGTTCAGACCCTTGCTAATGAGCAGATCAAGAGTGTGTCCGCGATTGTGTGTGGGTCCATCTACTGTACATGTTGAGTCAGATCAAAAGTGTTAAATCTGTTTGGAGTTCTTTGGCAGTGTTGTGTTCAGTATTATCCATATGAATGTTGAAATCAATAACAAAAGTCAAATTCAGAGGAAGTTGTTGATGGCAGTTCTGTAAAATCATCAACAAAGCCAGGAGAGTATTTTGGAGACCTATAAATAATTATAATTAGAATGTGTGTAGCACCTTTTAGTACAATACTTAGATATTCAAATGTCAAGTAATCACCAAGTGACACTTGCTTGCATTGAAAGACATCTTTATATGTTGCTGCTAAATCTCCACCTCTCCTAACGTCTCTGCAGACACTCATGAAAGTAAAGTTTGGAGGGGCTGATTCATTGAGGACTGTTTCATTGCAGCCATTATCTAACCAAGTCTCATTTAGAAACAAAGTCCAGGTTGTTTGTGGTGGTGAGGTCATTGACTAGAAATGACTTGTTCTTTTGTGAGCAGATGTTTAAAAGTGCTAGCTTGACAGTATCCGTTTTTGGCCCCACAGTAATGTTGGATTTATGTCTAATATGCAACAGATTAGATTGGTTTGCCATGCGTATTAAGAGAGCCTTAGACTTCCTGTCACTTAACATAACAGATATTGAAAAAGCTACTGGTACAGTGGGTTCCCACTTGGCCTGTAAACATTGCTACTGTAGCGTGGACCCGATACGCATCAATTAGAGCCGTTATCAGTTATTTGTTGTTCATCGAGAGCAGACTGAATGACGAGATGTACCCTTGCATTGTGGCAGTGACTGGATAACTCTCAGAGGGTGAGCTTGTCCTGCAGGCTTTGGTGGTAGAGGGGCCTGCCATTTTTGGTTTGTATCTGGGGGCTCGCAGCAATGGAATGGGAGAGCTTTCTACCAGCATACACAAGTTCCTCCAATTTCTCAGAGAAGCTCAGAAGTGGGGATGTTGACGAGAGGGAGAAGATGTGTGGTGACAGACTGTTACTCTGGTGTTTCTGGAGGCTGATGTATGTTGTTGTTGTTATCTTGGCTCCCAGTTTTATGTCGGCACAGTCTGACATTAGTATGCTTTGTGTTTGGGGCTCAGCCCCATGTAGTTGTGTCTTCACTAAGTTATTGAGGGATTTGTCGATCCTATGGTCATCCAGACACTGCGGTGGTGTTTGTGTGCCATCCAGATTGAGTGGATTTGTGTACGTTGCAGATGGATGGAGGGAGAAGTAGATATTGTCCTTTTGCACCATGTTTGTTTGGGTGAAGGCAATCTGATTTAAACAGTTCTCTTGACTCAGAAAAGATTGAAATTATCAATGTAGTTCTGTCCTCTCATGTTGCAGGTTTTGTGCAGCCAAGTGTTCAGACTTAACAACTGAGAACACATATTTGTTCCTTGGCTGGGAGTGGTCCACTAATGAATGACTGAACTTTCAATCTCCAAAGTGTTTCAAAGAGTTCATTGAACTTAGAGTTCTGACTGCTCTTTCTTAATATCATTTTCCCTCACATGTAAAATAACTAGATTCACAGTCTTATAGTTCATCAGAATGTTTATAAGTTCTTTATTTACCTCAGAATCGGTTGCTCGAGAAATGCACCAAGTGATAGTAGCCCTGCTACCAAAGTTTCTGATAATGGAGTCCCCCACTATCAGAGTTTTGGGCTCGGTTGTTATCTCAGCTGAATGCTGCTGCCTGCTCAACCTTGAGCACCTGCCAGATGTAGTGTTAGCTGCTGGCTGTTGTGATCTAAACCAGATCACGTTTGGGGTTTCCTCCTCATTCATTAATAGTTCAATTCTATTTTCAAGACGTATTTGGGGTGGAAGAATGCCAGTATTGGTTAGTCGAGTCATAACTGGAGTGGAAGATGCCAATGCTGTAATATGAGATGATTGTGACTGATATGTCGAGTACCTTTGGGTCTAGCTCCATTTATGCCATTGGTTTTTGCTCCCACTTTTGCCATCTGTTTTGCTGGGTTAAGCTCTTAAGTATAGCCTGCCGAGGAACGTTTGATTCACAGGACTCACCGGCTGTAGGCTGAGGGAGTCCACGGTGACACTATCCTGTGTATTCCTTCAAGGTTGGCAATACTGCAAGTAGTTTTGTTTCAAGCGCTGTGCTGAACTTCTGATATGAAAATTAGAGATTAAAATGTGAAAGCAAGGGAGCAAAGCGTGGAGCAGTAGCAGATGCAGATGCGTCCGAACACTAGCGAAGCAGGAATTTATTTATTCACATAAAGTCAGTTATGTTATTATTAGGATTTCAGAGAGTCCAGAAATACATTAATATTAAGAATAAGTGACTAAATTGACACTTCAGTAAATGCAAATCATATATAGTTTTTGATTTTCGGAAATGTACTTCTGCAAAGCTCTGGAATGCATAATTAGGGACGCAATGTGTGGGTGTCAGAGACCGTATCTCGTAGCGATCCTAAACTTGGCATGTTCACATTATGACCCTGATGATCAGTTTTGTAGTGGACAGACTTTGCTACTGCCTATACAAGTTAGACAGAGAGAGACAAAATCAGAGATAGTTTAGTGAATGCTAGGATGAATTAATTTTTGAACATTTGGATTTAACCTTGAATTGGTTTCTTTTCCTAAAGGACAGTAGAGAGGTGACATTTAAAGACAAGAAGAGGTGGAGGTGGCATCCGGAAATGACTTGAATTATTGCGTTTTATTTTGCAATGTGTCGGAGCATATGCACAACCAACCAGGCTGTGTATGACAAACTGTTCACAAAATAAGAAGACCAGGAGTAGCTTTGCTCTCTTTGTTATTGCTACAATAGATTTTAATTCAATTAAATTAGAATGATACGCTTTCAGAAAAGCTGTCACATTGAGAACATGTTTTAATTGCCACACAAATAACAGCTTGTGTGTGTAAAATACTTAATAAATACTTGATTGTTTTTTTTTTTGCCTGTTTGTTAATTTTTCAAGCAGAATGATTGGCTGGTGGGGAGTCACAGTAACTTGTACTGCTGGTCTCAAATCTCTGTCTATATGCCCCTAGCACCTCCACACACACCCGCAGTGAAATAGTAATTTTATTTTCACAGATCTCACCTATTAAAATGCAGTTTGCTCTGCGTCATTTTATTTACACTTGTCCTGACTCCTTACTCTTTTCTTATTATTACCTAATTCAGTCAGGTTGAGTTAATCATATTAAGTAATATTTTTTAATTGAATAAAACCAGTTAACTTGGATGTTATCAAACAAAGCACAGTTTTAACAAACATGTTGCTAATTTTTTTGGTAGCGGAACTACTTGTGGTTTGTAGTTTGGTAGTACAGCTGTGAGTTTGGGTTTTTTCTCACTGTTACTACAAAACAGTCCATTCCCTCTTTCAAACACTCACACAACACTCAAATGCACACTAACACTTGTATGAAGCGGACACTGTTGCCCTTTTGAACAGGCTGGATAATTGGCCTCATTCAGTGTGTGTGTGTGTGTGTGTGTGTGTGTGTGTGTGTGCGTGTGCGTGCACGTCCGTCTGTCTGTGTGTGTCTGTGTAGCTAGCAGAGGATGTGGAAAAAGAAGTGATGTGTTGTTTAATGCCTCATTTTAAGAACAGCTTTGAATTCTCTAAAGCCTGTCTAGGTGGTTGTATGTTGGAAACAGGAAGATTTATTTTAAAACCCAATACATTTTATAAAAATAAAAAAAAGCTATACTAGTAAAAGTAGAAACCCAATATGTGTAATAAGTAACATTATATAAAACTATTTATAATTATATTTTAAAACAATTATTAATTTTAATGCATAAATTCAGTTTTTTAATCCAAAGTGCTATAAGTTATATAGTTATTGTTTAAAGTTAGATTTCACTTGTGGGAAAGGGATAGTGTTTACAAATTATTTAGTGATGAAAATCTGAGAATTATTAGAATGTGTCCCAGAATATAATTATACAATATTATTTTGCATATAATAATTTTGGTCATTTTTTATTTTGTAGGGAAATCTGGAGCACAAGGATTGGAAAAGGTGGAAGGAAAGAAAATTGTGATCTTACATATTAACACATTTGGCTGATGTTTTAATGAAGTGTATGGCCAAAATCACCCCATTTCATGTACAAACAATAATTATGTGGTGTAATATAGTTACTCTTAAACTATTTGAATCTGTGACACTGTGAAAAATATTAAAATATTTCAACAATAGTGTGGGTGGGTTTTTTATATAATCATTTTAAAATCCAGTCAACTTTCTCAATTTGTAAAAACCATAAACCATCAATAAGGTATTAGTATTGTAATTTTTTTTATGTCATACAAGCAGCTCAGGCATATTCCACTAGAATAATGTTACACCAACTGCAGATGAAGTCTCACCAGGACTGATGTCATTTAATAGAGGCAGTTTTATTGGCACCAGCGGGGACACAAAACGACCACACATTAAAAATCACCAGATATAGGCTGAATTGTGCTCCATTGGTGGTTCTCTTTTGCCATTATTTGTGAGTGTGAGAATGTGTGAAAGAGAGAGCTGTACATAGAATCCCCTCTTGCTCCAGTTCTTTCTCTCTTGCTATCAGACATTGTATTTGTCCATTTGCTCCCCTCTTCTCAACCCACCCAGTTTGATGAATACGCCCAGCCCTACAGCCTTCAATCACATGCATACATTTGGGTTGTTGACCAACACATTCCCCTTTATGAGAACTCCATGAAAATAAACCACATCATTGATTTACTGGTTTAGTATATTCGCACATATCTATAAACTGCATGATTTTATTTCTTTTTTTATTCAAATCACATAAAATATGGAAAAATAGTAATAATAAAGGATAAGTAGGTGTGTCTACACTTTTGGTAGTGTATAGGCATATACATACCACCCAGATACAAACATTTCTATACAAAAATAAATCAAGAAATATTAACCCACCAGGTCAACGACTGATGATTCACCAGTTTCTCCACTTCCTGCATCCAACATCGTCTCTGTATCTCAGTGCATATTAATAGAGAGGAGTTAAGTGCTTATTATTCAATATATTTAGACTTGTATTTTTTTAAATTTCATGAGCACATTAAAGGAATAGTCTGGGTTAAATACAAGTTAAGCTCAACCGACAGCATTTGTGGCATAGTGTTGATAGCCAAAAAAAAAAAAAAATGTTGTCTTTCCCTCCTTTTTCTTTTTTTAAAAAATGTAAAAATCTGGGTTCCAATGTGGAACTTGCAATGGAAGTGAATGGGGCCAATCGTAAACGTTAAAGTACTCGGTTTCAAAAGTATAGCCACAAGATGTAAACAATATGCGTGGTAACATGATTTGAGTGTGATTAATTCACTATAATAATAATAATAATAATAGAGTTTTAACTGAAAAATTAATGCAAGTGCTTTTATAAAATTAAAAGTTTCACATTTCTACCTTTTTAAAACCCTCCAAAAATCATCCCCATTCACTTCCATTGTAAATGCCATACTGTAACCTTGTCAGTCAACTTTCAGCACACCGAGTCATGTGACAAAACAATATGGTTCCTATCTCAGCCGAGTTTGTCTTTCGGCGAAACGGCAACAAAACTATTCTGGTAGGAAACCAGTTTAAGATTTCATATTAAAACCTGTTTGAGTCAAAAGAGTAAAGTCTCTAGTTTCAACCGATGTGACATTTTTAAAACTGCATCAATTTATTGTGAAATGGCACGTTGTTAAACACAATGTACCTGTAAATGAACAACAGGACTAACTTTTCATAAAAATCCCACATTCACTCTGCGTTATCACCAGGGTTGGATCATCCAGTGGGTTTTATGTGCATGTTCCCAGGGGGCCAGGCCACTAGGGGCCCTAGCAAGCAAAACAATCAAGCCGATGTAAACACGTAGACTGTGTGCAACAGCTAAATGCATCTGTGTAGCGCTTTGTCATAGCATCATGTTCCGCTCCAAACGTTCCGCAATTGTGACGTTGGAAAGGGCATGTCAACATGAAAGATGGTGACCGATCTTATATACAGTATATTATCAATTAATGTGCCAAGCATTACTAAAACATATAGATTGTGTAAAAGTGCTGCAGGAGTATACATTTATGCGTATCCACTTGTACAACAGAAAAGAGCTTTTGTCATCGTTCTATTTTTTTATATTGGTTTTACTAATTTATTTTAGTTTGGCTTCTTCCGTATTTTGCTTGTGACTCCAATGCGTGACATGTCGATAAATAAAATGCCCAACTCAGACGTATTGGAGCTTCACAGCTGCACTTGAAAGCAGTAAATTTAATGGTGAATCTTTCAAAAAATTTTACACCACACAAGACGTCATTAACCCATTGTCACATAACCTCATCATATTACTTCAGCGAGTTGGATTTAAAAACTGTTATTTTGGATCCAATCAAGTTGCAATCCAATTTTGTAAAAATCACTGTCTTCAATCTTGGCTGTTTAATTTAATAATGAGTCAAGTTGGAGATGTCAAAAATTGCTTAAAGTCATTCATCACAATTGAAATGCAATGTCAGGTCGAGCACATTCCATTATGGGTGTGAAAAAGTTGCTTTGTTGTATACTGCACATTTTGGCAAATGTAGTGTGTAATTTACTGTACTGTACGTATTTCATGCATACAGAAAATTTGCATGTTGCACAGTGCAGAAATAATGAGACTAGTAGGGTAGTATTCTATTCCAAACATTTCAGCACCCCTATTCCCAATAATGTTATGAAGGTCTTTAGAGACTATAGAAACTATAGCATTAATGTAGTGAGGTTGCCACAATGTACAATGCACCCATAATTGCCTCCCATCTAAACATAAATATATATATATGGTGTGACATGCTGTTAAGTGGTTCAATCTGCTTTCAACAGCCCAGCATGTGATTGAGGCCTGTTTAGTTCATTCAGATGTTGATGTACAGATAATTATCCCATCAAAGCATCCAAAAAATCCACACATAATGTGTGTGCTGCTTGATGCTTTTGTGTGAGCCTGAGCATGAAGCATTATGTGCTTTTGTCAAAGAGTCAAGCCCCATGAGAGCATCCATACCCCGGCTTTACACGTGGATCCATTCAGAACCCTTTCACATTTCACACCGCAGCTCACCTGCAGATCTGCAAGGCCAACACACACACAAACACACTTGAGCAGTATGGACATTGCAAGCTCTAGCGAGAGACTCAGCACAGCATTACACACTGTGTAAAATGTTGTTTAAAAAATTAGGATTACTGTGTCCTACTTTGATAATAGAGAGTGTTTGTTTGTGTTTTGGTGTGAAAAGGTGTATAAGGCATACTTATCTGACTTATCTGCCATTAAGATGACCTCCAGTAGGTTGACTTTTTTTCACAGCTTAGTATTGTCATCATGGGTACAGGCAAGTGAATCTCATTCTGAGCCTAAAGAAAAAGTGGAGAGAACATAAAGGAGATAAGGTTAACATCAGTATCCTTGTCCTCCTGATGGTCAGTCTTTGAATGCACTAATCTCTGTGTGACCTTTTGAGTTTGTATATGTGCTTCACATTTCTGTATAATGTGTATATCAGGACATGCCCAGTTCAGCTTGCTTCTCGAATACACACCCCTGTAATCTCACACATCCACATGTTTGTGTGTATCTGTGTCTGCCTGATGGTGCAGGATGCATTTCAGTACTATGGTGTGTAGGGGTCATCACCGTGTCAGCATGTGACCGATATTTGGGATAAAATGCTATTTTTATCACAGGCACATATGAAATTTATCTTTACAATGATTTTATTTCTCAATCTTAATACGTTTTACCATGGACACGTTTGTTTGATATCTATGTGTGTTTGTGTGCATTCATTGATGCTTGTTTACCTGATGGTCTCTTAATGATGTGAAATGTCTGTATAAGCCTAATTCTATAAGTCTGGAAGCGGTTTTAGCCACAGCCAGTGAAACAACATCCACTGCTATGGCCCCTGGCAGCCTAGGCACTGGGGGCTCTGCAGGAGGGAGGGGCTTCTCCATGCTGTTTCCTTTTTTACCAGGAGAGCCGAGACATAGTGACAGCGAGAGAAAGTGCAGGGGAAAGAGAAATTGTTTGGATGTGCATTTTGAAGTGCAGTGAGTTCACCCTTCTGTGATCTTAATTCACCCGTATCTTAAGGGAAACAAAGTATTTTTTGTTTGTTTCACTGGGTGATATGACTCACTACTGACACGTTTCTGGGAGGATGCAAAATCACACAAAAGTGAGTGTGGAACACTGGAACTATATCTAAATGTTCTTTGTTCCCAAGATAAATTGAGAAGTATTTGGCTGGTCGTGTTATCTCATCAGGGCAGGCCCCACGAGGAGGCAACCTGCCCCAAGTAGAATAACACAGCCTTTTCAAGGTCACAAATATGACTAGAGCCTTCATTGCATTTTAATCAGTTTAAACTTCCTTTTTTGGGATAACACAATTTTAACAGCTGAAAAAGTTTCATGCACCTTTAAAAATGAAGTATGTAATTTCTGCAGCACTAGCATCATCAAACTGAATTGATCACAAAATAATCACTGTTTTCAAACAGATTTCAGACAATTTCACCCATCTTTAAGTGGTTGTACAAACAAACTCTGCATATCAACCCTAAAAAAGGTGTTTGTATACTGGTGGATACAAACCTTTAAGAGGCTTGGGAGAAGAGCAATGAGTGAGTCGGTCAACTTTTTGTGAAAACATATTGAGAACATGTGACTTTGTATATAAAGTCTGGCATCAGACTTTATATACAAAGGCAGCATTTTTTAAGAAGGCAGCTGACCTCGTGGCAAACACTCTGACCTCATGGCAAACATATCTTTTCAATGTTATTTTCATGATTTCTGCAGGCTATAAAGTTTTTAATAAAAGCATTATTTTAGAAAAGAAAACACAGATATAATGTGGGCCCTAATGGGTAGTAAAATAGCAATTAATTAATTTTCAGAGGTATAGTACCTTTACATGCTTGACTCTTTTAGGGTTAAGCTTGTATATAATCTTTAAATCCTGAAATGTCTGTGATTTCAAGAAACCTGCACAAGTTGGATTTGTGAAAGGTTAAACTAGAGTCACCGCTGTCAGATGGAAGGATACACAGGGATTATCTTTTTCAGTACAATCTGCTAATGTAGCTGGGAGCATGCCCCAGTAGGGTTTCTTTGAAACAGAGCAATGTGGAATACTCTTACAACAGGTCCCAAATAAGTAAGATGAGAGCAGAGCGCTAGAGGTTAGCTAGACCCTTGTTCAACCTCTCGTCTTTTATTCCCTCTGGCATGATCTACTGCACTAAAACAATATGTCAGGCTTGTTGTCTTCTTCTGAACCCCCCAGACACAATTTTAACCTGGCTTTGATCCCTCTACTGTTCTTTTTTTTTTTCTTGCCTTATTGATAATTTTAAATGGTACAGATAGTCAAAAGATGAAAGGAAATGATGGGGTAATGGAATGGGGAAATGTAACGAGCTGGACATGAGCACCACCTCTCCCAGTGTCAGAGCATGTTCATTAACGCTAGATCACGGCCCTGATATCCATCTCATATTCTAATATATTAACTTTGTGAACTCAAAAAATCTGTGGCATCAGAGCTGTTCTGTGCAATGCAACCAAATGTACTGTTAAAGGACATTTGGTTGCATTGCACAGAACAGTTCACCCAAAAAGGAAAATGTTCTCGTCATTTACTGGGGCAGTGGTGGCTCAGTGGTTGAGGCTCAGGGTTACTGACCAGAAGGTTGGGGCTTCAAGCCCCAGCACCACCAAGATGCCACTGTTGGGCCCTTGAGCAAGGCACTTAACTCCAGGTTGCTCTGGGGGGATTGTCCCTGTAATAAGTGCACTGTAAGTCGCTTTGAATAAAAGCGTCTGCCAAATGCATAAATGTAATAAATGTAATTTACTCACCCTCATGCCATCCCAGATGTGTATGACTTTTTTTTTCTTATGCTGAACACAAATGAAGATACAGTTTTTTTTTTTGTCACACATTTCTCTTCTATGTTAGTCCATTCAATGCAAGTGAATGGTTTACAGAGCTTGGAAGAGCCAAAAAACTAATAAATGCAACATAAAAGCAATAAATTCCACCCCAGTGGTTAAATCCATATCTACAGAAGTAGTTTAATAGGTGTGGTGTGAAACAGATCAATATTTAAGTCATTTTTAACCATAAATGTGAGGGCACAAAATGTCCCTGTAATGAATTTGCCTGTTTTTTGTGTTTTATTTGTAATATATATATATATATATACACTCACCTAAAGGATTATTAGGAACACATACTAATACTGTGTTTGACCCCCTTTCGCCTTCAGAACTGTCTTAATTCTACGTGGCATTGATTCAACAAGGTGCTGACAGCATTCTTTAGAAATGTTGACCCATATTGATAGGATAGCATCTTGTAGTTGATGGAGATTTGTGGGATGCACATCCAGGGCACGAAGCTCCCGTTCCACCACATCCCAAAGATGCTCTATTGGGTTGAGATCTGGTGACTGTGGGGGCCATTTTAGTACAGTGAACTTATTGTCATGTTCAAGAAACCCATTTTGAAATGATTCGAGCTTTGTGACATGGTGCATTATCCTGCTGGAAATAGCCATCAGAGGATGGGTACATGGTGGCCATAAAGGGATGGACATGGTCAGAAACAATGCTCAGGTAGGCCGTGGCATTTAAACAATGCCCAATTGGCACTAAGGGGCCTAAAGTGTGCCAAGAAAACATCCCCCACACCATTACACCACCAGCCTGCACAGTGGTAACAAGGCATGATGGATCCATGTTCTCATTCTGTTTACGCCAAATTCTGACTCTACCATCTGAATGTCTCAACAGAAATCGAGACTCATCAGACCAGGCAACATTTTTCCAATCTTCAACTGTCCAATTTTGGTGAGCTCTTGCAAATTGTAGCCTCTTTTTCCTATTTGTAGTGGAGATGAGTGGTACCCGGTGGGGTCTTCTGCTGTTGTAGCCCATCCGCCTCAAGGTTGTGCGTGTTGTGGCTTCACAAATGCTTTGCTGCATACCTCGGTTGTAACGAGTGGTTATTTCAGGCAAAGTTGCTCTTCTATCAGCTTGAATCAGTCAGCCCATTCTCCTCTGACCTCTAGCATCAACAAGGCATTTTCACCCACAGGACTGCCGCATACTGGATGTTTTTCCCTTTTCACACCATTCTTTGTAAACCCTAGAAATGGTTGTGCGTGAAAATCCCAGTAACTGAGCAGATTGTGAAATACTCAGACCGGCCCGTCTGGCACCAACAACCATGCCACGCTCAAAATTGCTTAAATCACCTTTCTTTCCCATTCTGACATTCAGTTTGGAGTTCAGGAGATTGTCTTGACCAGGACCACACCCCTAAATGCATTGAAGCAACTGCCATGTGATTGGTTGATTAGATAATTGCATTAATGAGAAATTGAACAGGTGTTCCTAATAATCCTTTAGGTGAGTGTATATATATGTATGTATTTTTTTTAGGCCTAGATAATTATTCTAATTATTCATATTTAATAAACTGACTAAAGTAGGTATATTTGACATAAAATGGTGACAAAATGTGCCCTTGTGAAAGGAAAAAAATGCCCTTAGACAGTAAAAAAAAAGTCAGTAAAATCCATTCCAGGCCTTAATAAAATATGTTATTTCAGTCAATGAAAGCAATGTGTTTCTTGCCATAAACAGCAGCAAATATACAGAACTTGGATAGGTGATGGGATATGGATATGTCTGGTTCATTCCTAATAACACTCACTGCCAGCTATAGCAAACAGAGATGTAGATCAGGAGTGAGGAACCATTTTCCCATTAAGGACAATTTGAGTATTTACAAAATTATTTGCTGGCCATATAATTGCTTGCCATTTCTGATTGTGAGTTGAAACGGGAATTATTAGCAGAGATAGGCCACTTCTATTAAAATGAATGGTGGAAATTGGAACGCTCAACCAAGGAGCTCTGAGCCCCCAATGGTCAACAGATGTAGAGAGGAAGTCCCACCTTATAGATAAGAGCAAATCACCTTTTAGATACAGACGTCATCTGTCAATCAACTTGAGAATGCGCATGTGCATTAGCTATACAAGCTGGGAAAATCATGTTTTTAGCGTAATATGAGGTAAAGAATCACAATTTATGATACCAGTATTGTCAGAATGTATTGCTGATTTGAAATATGTTCTTTAATCGTAATCTTGGCCTACCGTCTTTGAAATTTTGGTCTTTCTCCATTCAAGTAGATAGGAGCTGCACTGGCATGACTGGAAATCAGATGCTAGAACACACAAAGATGGCCGACAGTGGACTGACTTGCTAGAAAGACTTTGGTTGAAAGTGATGTACACATTCCGCTACATGCTCATGTTCCAAGAAAAATTTAAAAGGTCCTTGTTATTATTTGAAATAATTTTAAGTAATATTTACATTGTATTTATTGTTTACAGTTAAAGGAATAAAGGCCATTTGTTGCTTTTCAAATTATTTCTCAAATGGCCTCATCAGGCCAGAAATATTGGTCTCACATGCCTTATACGGACCTGAGGCTTGAGGTGCCCCATCCCTGCTATAGATGATCTTACAGATGATGGGTTCTGACTGAGTGACTGTACCCATTTTGTGGAATGGTAAGTCCACTGCCCCAGTCAGCCAAAGATGAGTGTGTTTAGTTGATGTTAAAGAGTTAGTTCATCCAAAAGATAGTGACCCAAGACCAGAGGTCGGAAAGTTATTTTTAAACGAGAGGGAGAAGAAAAGTGTGACATCACATTCCTAACTCTCCCAGAACATTCTAATTGATCTTAGGCAGTGTGTGCAGTGGAGAGGAATGCCTATCCTTCTCTATCATTATATACTCTTTCTCTTTCCTCCCTCTCTTCGTTTTCCCATTTCGTTACACACACTACTCTTTATGTGGTGTGCCCCCCCCCCCCCCCTTTTTTCCACCTCTCCACTCCTCTTCTCCTTTCCTCCCCCTAACTCCTGCCTACAGCTGGGCTGTTCCCTGTCCTTCAGCATTACTGTCATAAGCTGTAAATGTACCATGCCAAAACAGCCACTGCCCTGCAATATGTCTACCGTGCCAGAAGGCACAGTGCTTACTTCACAAATACAAACAGAAAGGAAACTAAACAGACAGAGAGAGAGAGAGAGAATGATCTGATGGTCACACATAGTAGTTAGTTACAGAGGCAAGTAGCATCACAGTACAAATGCACACACTCTCCTTAATTGCTCTGTGCATGAATGTGTGAATGGGCTCACTGTGACCTAAATTCAGCATTGTGTCATTATACATTTCTCCTGTTCACTGTACAGCATGGTGAGAATGGCACAAGGTGAAAGGTCACAGACCAACCAGCTACTTGTTCTTTATAACTGACAAAACAGACCCACATAGATCTTTTATACGCCATATTGTCCACAAAACAAAACATTTGATTGGAGTTAATTTCATTATATTAGGCCTGCTCAATGTAATACACTTGATGCCCAACTGACAAAGTGGTAGCTGCCCTGAAAATTGATAAAAAAACATAGTCACCTGAAATGTTAATTTTTATTTTAAAAATATTTTATGATGTCAGAATATCTTTTCCTCATTTCTGATGATACATGTCTATTTGAACTGTTGTCAGTCTTCCATCAAACACCTCACATCCAGTGATCTTACTTATTACAGGATTATAAGAAAACTGGGAAAAACAGTTTGCCTGAAAAAGAGCAATGAGTGTTATTGATTTCCGTTCATTGTGTTGGTGTGAAAGGGGGATCTGATCAAGCTATGAACAACTTCAATGCTGACTTCAGTCTGGCATTATAAAATGTATAAATAAAAGATTTGTAGGTACTTTAAACTTGGTGTGAACTCTAAAAAGTAATAGTGCATAAGTGTGTCTACGGGTCCCAGATAACCAGATGTCATCCGGCTTCTGAAGAAACATTTCGTTCAAGACGTCTTCGATCCTCTGCGGTTCTCGTTAGACCTGTACAACTCTGCGGCTTTGTATTTTAAGTCTTAAAACTCCTGGTACTCTTTTGAAACTCTGCTATTGCAGCTCAAGAAACCTTTATACAACATAGCTCTTTGATGGGCGACGGTTTTTCATTCGTTTACAGTATGCGCGCGTCCTCGCAGGCTTTGTTGATTAACTGTCGTTGCATGGCAACGTCAAATGTAACACCGCGAGATTTTGAGATGTAATTTCTCGCGTTGCCGACACATTTCATTTTAAGTTCCATGACAGGTTTGGCGCAAAGATTTCTTACAATCAAATGTGGTCTCCGTTCAAGTGGAAACTCTTGAAGTTAAATATAGGCCTATACCTAATAATATTTGGTAAGACTTATATGTAATATTATGCTAATATATAAATATTGTCTTAAATAGTAGGCCTAGCTTTACTCTTTACAATAAATATATTTGCCTCTAATAGGCTACCTAAACTCCACAAGCCTTAAATTAATTTAGGTTAAATTATTTAATTATTTAATTAATGATGACGCATTATAAAATAGCTTATCAAAAATCTTTAGGCTACATGCCCTATCAAACACCGCAAAGAGGAAGTTAGATAAGATATGGCTATTCGTCATTATAAATTGTTTCTTTGTGTATGTATTTATTTAGGCATTTGAGCATTTAAAAAAAAAACAATAAACATAGACTAACCTTCTTCAACATAGGCGTACTAATCAAAATATTTCTCATGGTTGTCAGACTATCTGTTGAGAGGTCATCATTACTGAAACGGAGGATGAATTGAATTATTTATCGTCCCATGTGACGTCGGATGTCGATAACATGAGCATTAGAAATGATTATTGCAGGGACAATGTGTTCAATTTAAAAACCTGTTGTCTTCTTAAATGTTGTCAAAGGTAGACTGATCGGTAACAATAAATGAACTAAAACACACTGTGAAATGCAAAAATATAGGCTATATTTAGGAATTACAAAGGGAGTGAAATACAATATATTAAAATTTTCGATCTGATAGAAAAATGTAGCCTAGCTAGTAAAGAAAACGACTGACTGCAGATTAAAAATACATTAACTATTGTTTAAAAATATAATCATCATCATCATTATTATTATTATTATTATTATTATTATTATTATTATTATTATTATTATTATTATATTGTTAAGTGTTTATATTGTTAAAATCATTATTAAATGTTTATACTACCGTAATAAAGGGTGATTCTGTCGCGCTTGCGGCTGTCTGCAGAACATTAACAAACTAAGACTCGTAGGCTATTAATGTGTTGATTCGCACACAAAATTAACAATTGCATTAGTCCACATAAATTATTCTGCCACGTTCTAGAATTTTTCGATATCAATATAGTTATTTAATTTGTAGTTAATTTTATATGCAATAAAGAGGTCTATGCCAATTCGCCAGTTTCCACTTTAATGTTAACCAAGGTTTACTTTGATGTAACAGAGTCTTAAGAAGTTTATGTGAGGATTTCTTGTGATATGCTCTGCAGCATTAAAGCCAGGTTGTTTTGCTTATTTATTTGTTACAAGCCATTAAATAGCCTTTATTTGTAAATTGTCACCGCGCATATAAATTGCATAACGTAAACAGAGTTAAGTTAATTTCAATTTAATTTAAATGTTTTGTACTATTTTGTTTAGTGCAATATTTCACACAAGTTAAGAGGTAGCTGAAATGTGTCACTGTGCTTTAGGTTATTATTATTTTTTAAATTCAGTCACTTGAAGAACTAGATTATTAAATACACACATTAAAACATTTGACGACCGAAGTAAATAAAACCCTTGCAACAGAGCCATTCATTGTTTTGTTTTTTAAACAGGAAAGCCTCGCGAAACCTATGTGATTTGTTATAAAAAATAAATAACATTTTGTAGTATAATATTACATTTAATTTTCATATATTCTCTTTGGGTTTCTTTATGAATTTACATTTTTAATCTTGCATTCTACAAATTCTACATGACATTTATTACTTAGGCTATACTTTCCGTTCATTGTCGAGGGTGCGTGGGCTCTTTATAATGATGTCATAGTAACCTATATGTAGCCTATCCTGTTTTCCAATAGTACAAATTGTGTACATTATTATTAATTAAACTAATTAGACTTATTTATTTTAGTCTAACGTGAAGTAACGCTGATGTTTTGATTTAAGTGTTTAAAAAACGTAAGAAACAGGCCCAAATTATTTCTTTAGTTATAAAGAATATAATATATTTCAGCAATTCAACTTGTCCTTGCTCCTTGTACGATAGTAACAAACTATAGTTTCTAGTATAGTTTCTTATTCTGTTATTCTGCATTCTCTACTGTCCATGTGTTCTCCCTGTTTACAAATAATTGAATTTGGGTTTGTGAGCCTGCTCACTCAGAGGTATATGCCGTGAACTCCTGACTCTTTTTAAACCTATGCAGCAGGATATAATAATCCAGATTTTCATCCATTCACTAAATCCATAAATGCTGTTATTTACTGTATGTTCATTGAGACTAAGTTACACCTGCTCAGACACATCAAATCTGTGAAATAATTTATCGCTGTGTTAGGATCAAAACTAAATTCCAACAGTGCCTATAGAGAATCCTGAACTCATCGGCAAACGCTGTGGACAAAAGTGTTCTACCATGACGTTTATTTTTTTTTTAGCATTTTGCCTCTAACAATAAATAAATAAATGCGTCCAATGTAATGCAGAGTTATATTTAGGCCTCTCTCACTGAATACTGAGGGCACAAATATAAATTTGCATTATAGTAGTCGTATTTTTGCAAATAAATAGGTTATTGTGAGACGGACAAAACGAATTCACGCGACATTGCATGCATGGGTCACGCAGCGGTCAGAACAGAAGTGAGCTCTCGCGCACTTGGCCCGTACGGTGGGTTTAAAGTGTAGATTTGGTATTCTTGAACTAACCAAATATTTATATATGCATTCAATACCTAGCCTATATAAAGCCTATATAGGCGTATATTTCTCAATTCTTTGTTTTTGTGTATAGACTACTTTCTGACAGGACAATGATATGCAATATCCAAATCAGGTTTATTGTTTATATGAAATGTGCCTCTTAATTTTCTTTCATTTGTGTTTTTATGAATATATATTTTTGTATTTAAATCCACATATTTAATTCACGTTGATTGTATAATTAAACTTATGTTTAGCAGTATGTTCGTTGGTTAAAACAAGGTCGTTTTCTGCGTCAAATTATGTGTTCGGAACGGAAAAGAACGTCTTGTTCCAAAGCAATAGGAAATGATTTTCATTTTTTTTACATGCAGAAGCATATATCTTATACATTTAATTATTTAAGAAGTCTCATCTCACATCATGGCTTAATCATAGGCTACTGTCTAATTGCAATGAGAATACGGTTTATATGGGTCAAATATGGAGTAGAGTACAAAAATCTGGTTCTTCGGATTTCAGATTAAAAGCTGTGACTGTGCGGCACGCGCTTCTGCTCGAGTATGGATTCAGGTTCATGCGGAGGTCAGTCGCTCCAGGACAGGAAGTCACCGAGAGGGCACCAGTCCCAGACTTACGTCACAGACTAGAGCGCGTTCATTGGCTTTTTCCAGCGTTTGGCCTGTCGCGCAGACAGGGCAGACACATAATATCTGACACAATAAAATCTGCTTGCTGAAAGACGAACTGAGGCTATATTTAGGCGTGGAGCCAAATCAGTGCGATTTTACTGCGGAAACGAGTATTGATATTATGCACATGTAGGTCTAAACAATGAGAACATTTCAACTCATTTCAACAACTCATCCCAAAACAGAGAACATTTCAGCAAGAAAATAAACACAAAAACGCATTCGGCTCCAGTCTAGGCGATACGTTCTCCAATGACACGCAAATGGAAAAAAAAACACCTGCTCTGTATTTTCAAATTATAAATTAAATGATGGCTTTCTGGGCATAAATACGTTTCAAATGCATTTACAAAGAACATCACATGAAGCAGATCCTTGATCATATTCATGTATTGCGATCAACTCGCTGTTCATGTGCGCAAGCCAGCATGTTATTGTCGCCACCAGCCGGCACGTCTGCACACTCTCAACTTCAACCTGTATAAATGTAATCTTTTCCCAATGGCTATATTTACTCTACATAGGCTATTTTCGTCTTATGCTTTCTTACGTAAACGGCGTCGATACAATGCATTATGTATGTTGTTTGTTTATATATCTATATTGTCGGTAACATTTGAGAATGTAGCCTATGGTATACAATTACGCAAATGTATCTATAGCCTAACAATATTTCCAACGAAACATGTGACTTATTAGGCTAAATTAATAATGTATCGAGTTTTAAAATGATATAATGATCTATAAAATAGCATTTGAGGTAGGCTACTTTAATCTATCTACTTTCATTTGATTAAGAATGTTTTAATCACTTACATGTTGGAGAAGACACATCCATAGACACTCCCATTAGAACAACTCGAAAGTGGTTGCCAAAGTAACCAATGTGATAGACATACCAAGCCCATATCTCCAGCTTTACATTATCAACTGCATCTATAAGAGAGAATATTATATAAAAATAAAAAGCCTATGGAGACAGTCACCAAACAAAGAGAAACTTTATGTCCGTCCTAAGCTGTGGATATAAACAACCTGTTTAAATACACATTGTGTCTGTTTTTGGGTCCGCTGGGCCCTGTAAAGGAGTCCAGTCTTTTCAAGTGCTTTAGAGCTTGAAACATCCACATTGTCAAAGACATGTGACTGCCAGTGGGTCAGACACTCCCAGTTCCATTTTCTTTCTATTTTGTTTCTCCCATTTCTCATTTCAACCTCTTTGAGCTCAAAGCTATGCTGTCACTAAATTTTGATTCCTTTCATTTTCCTAAAGCTCTGGCTAGTAATTTTAATATTTTATCAATCTTTATCAATTTATAGCGCGGACATGAATGAAAATTCATCCAGCTCACGCTCAACCACTTGTTGCTTTGTGTTCCATGAAGTCCTGTAGTTACTGTCCTGTTTACATTTTTGTTGTGGTGTCATTCTGTGACCTCATTTGTGGCTTGCATCATGTGGATCATAATAAACACGAAATGTCTTTTTTTTTTTCATGCTGCGGTCACAGCTTTTATGAAAAGCTGCATTTGCATTCACACGTTTTAATTGCTTAACTAATAATGTTACATAATAATGTTTACCTGATGAAGACCTAAGTGGTCGAAACGTTGTACTTATTAAACTTCTGTGAGAGCATGATCAGCAGTGTGCGGTCCCTATTTTATTGTTTTTTAACTAATAATGTTAACCAGCTTGCCAAGGGTCCCTCTGGGTCACGGGGGGAAAAGGGCCATTTCTACCTAATTAGCACGTCTTCTCTAGTCCTTAAGCCGCCAGATGCACCGCCTGATGCCCTGATTAATGCTTTCAGTGCCGCTCATGTTTTCAATCTTTGCCAGGTGTCATCTGAATGAACAACAATAGATTTTTTCTTCAGTTTGTGTTTCATCCAATTAATACGACCACAAGGGCTCAATGAAAAAAAGAAATCCTTGCCATTCATTAAAAAGTTTTGGTGTTGTATAACATTAGAATGGAGTTTGTTATTCTGGTAATGCAAACGAGTGCAATAATGTTTTGTCTATCTGATTTGCATGGTTTTATGTTCAAACAGACAATTGTTTTAACTGTTCTAAATGTGTACTTTAAAACAGTTAATCTGCAAAGTTAATATGATCCAAGTGATTCAAAAGAAAGTTCCTACCAGGAAAAAAATATTGAGTTTGAGCTAAAATGTTAATAAATGTAATTTTATTTCAGAAGTCTTTGAATTGTTTAAGGTTAATTTCTGCTTCTACATTTCAGAGTATGGCCTACTGACGACTCCACTTCATATTGGATATCCCACTTTGAAAATATACAGGCATTGTCATGGGTGAGTCCGCTGGTTTGTTTCAGTTTGTGGTTACATGTTCTCTCAATTGATTCAGGTGTCGCTGGCTCGCATAATCAGTGTTGCTATGGGATTCTTGATCGTTTCTGTGGTAAGGCTGATCATTCCATCTTGCTAGCGGCACTTAATCACCATTAATGCCCTGGTTATGTCTACCTCACTCAGTTTTGTGTTCATTGCTCAATTATTGTTTGAGTCCTGTTACTTACCACTTTCTCCCTCTGCACTAGTATATCCTGTATTATGTTCTCTGTATTGGTTGCCAGTCTGTGCTGTGCGCCAGGATTGTGGTTACCTTCAAGTCTGTTGCCTCGCCTCTCATGACACCTTTACTGAGTTCCCCTCAGCAATACTGCACTGCACTGGATCTGCTCTGAATACGATCATTACGCACACAAGACTACGAACATACTTCTCTACAGAGGATTCCTCAAGGATCTATGTTACACTTGATTTGGGTCACCAGCAGGACCAGATCTCCACTTTCAACCGCGCCATTGAAATGGTGGTGTCGCCATTGAAATGGTGGCCAACGGAACTCACATCACTGGTTCAATGACTCCCACAACTCCATCAGTCTCCTGACTCCGACTCAGCTGCTGAGGTTTCTTCAGAGGTTCTGAGCACCGCGCTCAGAGCACCGCGCTCAGAGCCCCATGTAATTCCTCCACCTCCATATTCGGGTGAGACAGGGTCCTGTCACACATTCCTCATGCAGTGTTCACTCTGTTCCTCGCTGCAGCCCTCAAAATACTCCATGGAGGCACGCCTGACCGGGAGGGCTGGCCAGTGGGGAACTGCTGTATGTCAATGTCAATTGTATTTATATAGCCCCATTAAACACAACCAGGTTTGACCAATGTGCTGTACAATAAAAACTCAGAACACTTAGACAATACAGTATCATTACTAAAATACAGTGCAATAAAACTTCCTCATTGATTATATGCCAAATCAAAGAGATAGGTTTTTAGCTTAGATTTAAAAACAGATAGTGATGGTGCAGATCAATACAGAGGGGCAGAGCATTCCACAATCTGGTTGCAGCTACCGAAAAGGCGCAGTCACCCCTAAATTTCAGCTTCGACTTCGGGATGCACAACAATCTCTGGTTGGATGACCGGAGAGACAAAACTAGATGATGTTCAGTCAGTAAATCTGAAAGATAAGGAGGAGCCAAACCATTTAAAGATTTAAACACTAAAAGAAGAATTTTGAAATTTACTCGAAATCGCACAAGAAACCAATGCAAAGAACGTAAAACCGGTGCAATGTGATCTCGTTTTTTTGTACTAGTTAAAAGTTTTGCTAGTAGGCAAAGCTGAAAGAAACTTGATTTGACCACTGTATTTATCTGTTTGTCAAATTTCAAACCATCGTCAAAAACCACACCCAGATTTTTAACCCAAGGCTTCACAGAAAATGATAAATCACCAAGATTTATTTTGGTCGTACTGAAAGTATGATGGACCAAACACTATTATTTCTGTTATATTCTCATTCAAATTAAGACAATTTAAAGACAACCGAGCCTTCACATTAGACAAACATGTCATAAGTGCTTACAAGCCATCAGAACTCTTTTTTTAAGGGCAGATAGATTTGAGTATCATCTGTATAGCAATGGAGCGACACAAGTGCTTCCTAAAGATAGAACCCAATGGAAGCATATATTATTAAAAAAGAATGGGACCTAAGATAGAACTTTGGGGCACACTACAAAAAAGAGGAGCTGCCTCAGATGAATGTTCACCAATGTTAACTTTAAAATCTTTCTATTAGAAAGATATGATTCAAGAGCACTTCCTTTTAAACCAGCACAGTGCTCCAAGGGAGCAAGTAGGACAGCATGGTCCATTGTATCGAAAGCAGCACTCAAGTCTAGGAGCACAAGCACAGCAAAGTTCTCAGCATTGCCAGTTTATAAAATATTATTTAAAATCTACAAAAGTCTCTGTCAAGTGGTGTTTGAAAAACCTTAAAGATCTTATTTTCATCAAGAAAACTCTGCAGTTGTTGTAAAACAATTTTCTCTAATATCTTTGTAATAAAAGACAGATTAGAAATAGGTCAAAAAGTTGCTAAAACAGTAGGGTCTAAGTTCGGTCTCTTAAGCAAGGGAGAAACTGTAGCATGTTTTAACACATCAGGTACAGTATTAGTTTCAAAACATCTATTTAACATAGTCAAAATGTAGGGACCCACTGGATCAAAAACTTGTCGTTCCAAGAGATGGATCTGTACATGGACAAGAAGCTTCAAGGATTCTGTCCAGGTTGACTTAGGGTAACAACTCTGTTACAGACTATGGTATCAAATTCTGCACTCTCGCCATTTTCTATTGGAGTCGGTTCCTGGATGGCTGGTCAGACACGATCCACGATGAAGTTTACTCTCTGGATTTGCCTTCCCGTTTTAACGACCTAGTTGCTCTGACCATTAGGTTTGACCAGCGCATTGCACTCCTATGCAGCCGATTTCGCTCCTGACCTCCCAAGCTGGCTGACCATTACCAACCTGTGGCTGGGGTTTCAGTGCTGCTACCCGGAACCCATGTAGATTGGGAGGACATGCTTATCATGAGAAGAGAGGCGGTGCTGCATGTCCAAGGGTCTCTGTCTCTACTGTGCTGGTCCTGGTCACACCATTGCCAACTGCCCAGTAAAAGCCCCCGCTCAGCGGTAGACTAGGGGTTACTGGCGAGAGCAACTCCTCTGAGCAAAAACCCAGTACAACAACCTGTTCTCCCAGTCCAGCTGCAGCTTGGAACAACCAGTCATTCTGTTTCTGCCCTGTTGGACTCCAGAGTGGTGGGAAACTTCCATGATGCTGCCACGGCTGGTGGAAGATTCCGGTGGTAAAGTTGGCCAAACCCATTACTGCGCACTCTCTTAGCGGCTCACACCTGACCATCATCTCCCACTCTATGGAGCCGCTCACCCTCATCATGGGTAACCACTCTGAAAAACTTTCTTTAGAGCTGGTCCGCTCTCCCTCGGCACCGGTCGTACTAGGGTATTTATGGTTGGTAACACACAATCCACACTTTGACTGGTCAACCAATTCTGTTCTTGCCTGGAGTCCTAATTGTTTTTCCCATTGTCTTAACTCTGCTGTCTCTCCTGTCCAGTCTTGTGTGTCTTTTCAGGATGAACCAGCAGATTTGTCTGGTATACCTGTGGCATACCATGATTAGGGGTCATTGTTCAGTCAGTCCCGTGCCACAACCCTTCCTCATCGCCCATATGATTGCGCAATGTCGGTTGTATTCGCTCTCTGCTCCAGAGAGGGAGGCCATGAATGAGTATTTCACTGGTTCTCTGGCAGCCGGTCTCATCTACTCTTCTTCTTCCCCTGCAGGGGCGGGGTTCTTTTCGTGGAGAAGATGGACGGCTCGCTTAGACCGTTTGCTAATTTTTACTGACGTTTCGTTAGAAACTTCAGTCAGCTCACTGCGCCCCTGATGGAACTCACCTCCACCCATACAAAATTGTGTTGGTCCTCACAGGCAGAGGCTGCGTTTTCTAAATTGAAAGAGAAGTTTACTACTGCTCCCATTCTTAGTACTCCTTTCCTTTCACGTCAGTTCATGGTGGAGGTGGATGCGTCAGAAGTCGGGGTCAGTGCTGTCCTATCATAGCACTCTTCCTTGGATGGGAAAAGCATTCATGTAGCTTTTTTTTCCGCACCACCTGTCCCCAGCTGAATGGAATTACAACATCAGTAATAGGGATTGGTTGGCTGTCAGGTTGGACTTGGGAGAGTGGCATCACTGGTTAGAGGGTTCAGAGGTACATTTCGTGGTCTGGACTGACCACAAGAATTTGGAGTATATCTGCAGAGCTAAACATCTTAACTCCAGACAGACTTTATTTCACCTGTTTTTATTTTATTTGATCATACAGTCCAGGCACCAAAAACACCAAGCCCGATGCTCTATCCCGTTGTTTTGAAGTTGGGACCTCCACCACCCCTCTGGATAGCATCGTCCCTGCCTCCCGGGTGGTGGGCATGGTGTCCTGGAAAGAGGAGACTAAAGTCCATTCTGTGCTGCGTCACACCACTTCACCCGCCAAAGGCCATATGGGTCTATTATTTGTCCCTCGGTCAGTCCGGACACACATTCTCCGGTGGGGTCACTCGTCCAATGTCGCTTGTCATCCAGGGGCTGCTTGTACTCAGGTGCTCATTAGACTGGTGGCTGTGGCTAGCGCAGGATGTTTGCCATTACATGTCCGCTTGCTCTCACTGTGCCTCTAACATGACTTCCTGTCAGCCTCCGGTTGGGCTCCTCCAACTGCTGTCAGTCCCTTCGGGACCCTGGTCCCACATTGCCATGGACTTTGTCACAAGTCTCCCCCATACCATGGCGACATGGTCATCATGACTGTGGTGGACAATTTTTCAAAGGCGGCCCATATTGTTCCCCTCCCCAAATTACCTTCAGTGAGGGAGACAGCGGTTGAAGTCATTAATCACGTCTTCTACATTCATGCCCTCCTGGTTGATGTGGTTTCTGACAGGGGACCCCAGTTTGTTTTTTGTGCAGAATTCTGCCTACAGCTGCATTGTGTCGCTTCCTGTAATCCATCTTCTTGGAGCTCTTATTTGAACTGGTTCGAGTATGCCCACAATTCCTCTCTGTCTTTGTCTATGGGCCTATTGCCTTTCCAGAGCCCTCTCTGTTCCCTGCTCAAGAAACTGACGCTCCGATCCTGTCTGCACATGCCTTTATCCAACAGTGCCTTCGCACCTGGCGGATAGCAAGAGAAGCCCTCCTCTGGACTGGCGCTTGTATTACGAAGTCAACAGACTGCCACCAGTCTAGACCTCCAGTTTACTCCCCTGTTGTAAGCTGTGGTCCAAATGAACTCTTTAGTAGTCTATTTTTTTCTTAAAGGATTATTCCAGGTTCAATACAAGTTAAGCTCAATCGACAAGGGCTGGGTTCCCCGATAACATTGCAATTTAAGCTTTTATGATCATCTTAACTAACGTTGCTCATTATTTTACAATGGAGTAACACCTGTTCCCAAACCAGCACATTAGATTGCTTGTTATAAATTTGAACTTAAGTGTTTCCTTACGGAAGCTGTCCACACCAAATTGATGCTGATCACTGGCCAATATATGTCAAGGAGTTTGTCTTCTCAAAATAAAAATAATGTGGAAATACTAACAAACATGAAAGTGGTTTGTAACCTTGTGAGGTGCCGAAATGTATTAACAATTACAGAATTTAATTAAAGAAATAATTATGGCTTTATTAAGATGGAGTTTCAGATGTACTGATGCTCCATCGTAGAGATTAATGAAAGTTATGCAATAAAGTGAATGTGAATTCGACCCTAACCCTCAAAAAACTAAATTGAAGGCTACATGAAGGCACTAAGGAAGTGAATGGGGCCAATTTTTGGAGGGTTTAAAGGCATAAATTTGATGCGTATAATTTTATAAAAGCACTTACATTAATTCCTCTGTTAAAACTTGTGTAAATTTTGAGCTGTAACGTTTTTAAAATTGTCATTTTTACAGTCATTTAGAGATTTAGGGTTTGGTGACTACATCATCATGGCAACAAAGTTGTAAAATTGTCTATAACTTTACACAGAAAAGGTTTGTAAGTGATTGTATCACACTAAAATCATGTTTACATATTGTTTATGACTTGTGGCTATACTTTTGAAAAGTATAAGTGCCTCAACCCCGATTTTTGTTTTTTATTTATTTATTTATTTATATATTTTTACAGAAAGGAGGGACGAATCAAAAGTGATTTTTGTGGTTATAAATATTATGCCACAAATGCTGTTGATCGAGCTTAATATTGAACCCGGAATATTCCTTTAAGCATGCTGTATTTATTTATTTATTTATAAGAGTACTCTAATAACCACCTGCGGTTATATAATAAAATATAATAGAAACATAATAACACAACATAATACGTATTCAGAAAGTTTTCAATAGAAATTCTTACAAATTGTAACGCAGTTCTTACAAATTGATAGTGTTTTAGTTTAGGCCTTATTGTGAAATAAAATTGCAGTACATGGGCAAAATCAAAGTGAGATTCGCAGATGAATAGGTCAAAACATGATTTCAACAAACATTGGCAACAGAACATCTGCCAACAGAAGTACCATTTATGTTGGCATGTAGCCTATGAAATTGACAGATTAAGTATTTTTATACTAAAACACTCTTAAGATTTTGCCTTAATGTCCGATCTGTTTAAGTCACTCTGAGCCCATTAAAGAGAGTTCACGGACAGGTCGCAGGGCATTGCCCGACCCACTCAGCGACGCTCTGCTACCTGGACCCCAGAGAGATCTGTGTTGAATTATTCGATTCTTTTTTTCCTTGCAAGGTGCCATGACTGCCATCTGGCAAATGCATAAGTAAGCTCAAAACATTGACCTTCGCTTATCCGTATGCATTTCCCTCCTGATAAAATAAGAGACAAAAAAAGTGTTATTTAAACCTGCCATCTGCACGAGGAGAGTTGGGGACACAAAAGCAGAAAGCGCTAAAATATGTACAGAAGCTACTACAGGCTGGAATAGTACAATTCAGTATTCAAACATCTCTATATGCGTAAGGATCCCCATCGTTTAAATGTGTTTTATAGACCATAAACATTTTAAGACATTTTATTAAAAGCGATTCACAATTATTATTTTTGGACATTGGCTTTAGTCCTATAGATATTTGGGAAAGAATATGAGTAAATTATTTTTGGCTTGGCAAAAAAAAAAAAATAATAAAAAAAACGGAAGAAAACATGAGCCTATAAAACAAGATCAAATCTGTTTCCGATGTCAGCATTTCGGTAGCCTATTGTTTTCACAAGAATGTGAAGAATTGTATAACTCCGTTTCAGGCCTGCTTTTAGGCCCCTTCGAATTGGTCAAAATGCTACAGCATAGGTATAGGTATATAGAATTGATCGAGAACAGCATTAATAGCAAAAAAACGTTTGCACTACAGTGTGTTGTGATGGCTTCTATTTAAACCTCTCTGCGCGCAATAGAGGCATTATCACCAGATACAACCAGCCAATCATTGAAAGAGAACTTTGTTGCAAAAGCGGTTGTGCCCAACCAGTCCTCGATGATTAGGCCTACACCATTTTTATTTTTAGCTGAATAATTATTTAATAATTCATCACTTAATAATATTTTCATTTGGTTGTCCTATGCAACTTAAAATTCCTTCATATAATCTTCCATAAGTTCCTTAATAAAAAAGGAAGTTCTTTTATAAAGAATGCATTCAAGATTTTTCAATTGTTAGAATTGCAAATCAGAGTGTACAGTATAAAGTGTATACTTTGTATTTCAGTGTGTACTTGCAGAACTAAAAATGTCCGAAGTGCTATAACAGTTTAGACACTGTGTATGAACACTTCCCCCTTGTGGACTTGAGGGCGTGTTGTCCCAACGTCAGGGCTTTGATTTTTTAATTTTTTTTAAGAAACCTATACCATCATATCAATTTAACATTCTACATATAGAGCATATTATTCATAATTGACTCACATATCCTTTGGAACATGTATAGCCTACTTAGAACAGTTGTAAAAACACTGCCAAAGGTGAAAACAACAGTCATTATTAAAAAAAAATACATACAATTATTTAGTATTCTACTAAACTTAGGAACTGTTTCCTAAACTGCTTGGTTCGTCTTTCCCTTTTGACTAAGACTGACATATTTACATGTGGCATAATTGATTAAAAACCCATTCAAGACTTTGGTGTGGGACAGCATATCTGTCCATTTGATCGAATTTTCACATTAAGAAATATATATATATATATATATATATATATATATATATATATATATATATATATATATATATATATATATATATATATATATATATATTTTTTTTTTTTTTTTTTTTTTTTTTTGTGGCTTATTCACATATTACTCTAATAGCCTGAGCAAACATCTGCACAATGGCCTGCACAAACAGTTTATTGTAAAATTAATAAATTTCAACGTTTTATTTATTATGTAACAAATTATGGATGTGTAGGCAGATATCAGATATTGATTCCTGAGTACTTCCTGACTGTTTATATGGAGAGTGTATTTAAGTGGCTGTAAGAGGTAAAAATCATCATAGGGCCAATTAAATTACAAGGTAAATATAAACCAGTAATTTTCATAAACCAATGTTTTCAGCATGGACGGATTATGACTTGCAAAAGCCCTGGGGCCAATTATCTCCAAGGGCCCTAGGGTGACATAATTCTTAAGTTGATTTTGTTTTTAGTTTTTATAAAGTAATGGCCAATTGCTGTGTGTAAAAATCCCAGGAGAGCAGTAGTTACAGAAATACTCAAACCAGCCTGTCTGGCACCAACAAACATGACACGGTTCAAATCACGGAGATCACATTTTTTTCCCCATTTTGATGGTTGATTTGAACATTAACCAAAGCTTCTGACCCATATCTGTGTGATTTTATACATTGCACTGTTGCCACACGATTGGCCGATTAGATAATTGCATGGATGATTGTTGGTGCCAGATGGGCTGGTTTGAGTATTTCTGTAACTGCTGATCTCCTGGAATTTTCAAACAAAACAATCTCTAAAATTTACTCCAAATGGTGCCAAAAACAAAAAACATCCAGTGAGCGGCAGTTCTGAAGACGGAAACACCTTTTTGATGAGAGAGGTCAACAGAGAATGGCCAAACTGGTTTGAACTGACAAAGTCTACAGTAACTCAGATAACTGCTCTGTACATTTGTGGTGAGAAGAATAGTATTTCAGAATGCTATTCTGCGATGTGGGTTGGCACTGTTGGTGGTAACTTTGGGGACCTACACAATATTAGGTAGGTGGTTTTAATGTTGTGGCTGATTAGTGTATGTGCCCATGTAAAAATTATGTGTATGAGGTTATATATTGGGGTTGTTTTTGATATTTTGCAGCTGCATCTGTTTTGGAGTAAAGTTGGATGATAAAGCCTAGTTGGCAAAAAAAAAATAATAATAATAATAATAAGTAGGGTATGACTTTAAACTGGCTGGTTTTCATAGAGGGTCTTGTGGGTCAAATACAGACTGACCACTAGATGGGGTATATGCCCTTTTTATAAGTCAGCAATGCCACACAAGGTGACCAATACTGTTCATTGTCTTCCTCTAATTGCCATTTGATATCCACTTAAGTTTAAGATGTGTCCACTTGCAAATAGCAAATTGCAAGACTATGCATATTTTAGATATAGGCTAAAATGCAACATATAATGCTGAATCCAACTTTTACTGTCATTGACGGAAAGTAACCTGTTCATAAGTGTAACATGAAATGTTAATGCATGTTATCTAAAAGACTGCTTGAGTTTGCTCAGCAAGTGCCCACAGCAGATGCATATGTTCTGTGATTTATATGATGTCACTGACATCACTTGTGATCTTCACACTGATGGGTTGTGATCACACCCATATACTGCTGGACTTAGGCCAGGAGGATCCATACCATCTGAGATTCTGCTATCCAGCTGTGATTATGCAGTGTTTCCCTGTTCTTCCTCCAGTGATGTTGATCATATTGAATTTCAGCATGTGCAATATCAAATCTATGGAAGATGCACATTGAAATATATATATATATTAGGGCTGTCAATCGATTACGATTATTATTATTAATAGCATTTAATCGCATATGCAAATATATGCTGAGAAAGCCCTCATATAACAATAATTCAATATATAATGTTGAAATAATTATACATAGTTATCGTTAAATATTTAAAAATGATATACATATACAATATATAAAATATTCAGATAATAAAAATGCATTAGATTCTTGTAGCAGAAGAGCTCATCATTAATAAGACAATATAAAAGCAGCTTTAGAATACAATGTATTGTTTACTACCATATTATTGATCATAAGTCAATCATTGGCACACAGTTCACGTCAATCCATTACACAAGTGAATTTGTCAATCAGTTCGAGATTTATTATGAGGGCTTGTTTGAGGACCCGAAAATGTACACCTGCGTCAGACATGCTTGTGTAGCATCTCAAGGTCACTGTGTCAAGTTAAATATAGTTTAATATTTTAAACACATCTTGAGATCACTTAGTTCTGAATTGCGCTCCATCGAGTGTTTTGAACGCAAGAACGTAATGCATGTTTGTGTTGTGCTGCTGCTGCATGGTTGTTTTCTTCACCGTATAAACTCTGCATTACCACACAGCTGAAGTTTCACTTACTGCCCTCTAGGGTAAACAGGTGGTACTACAAGCTTGCGTTTCTCATTTATTTTGTATAAAATTAATCGCACTGAATTATCGCGTTAAATCGTCACATATATATATATATTCTCAGCATATATTTGCATATGCGATTAAATGTGATTAATCGCGATTAAATAATCGGGACACCTTGTAATTAATTCGATCATTTTTTTTAGCGCTTGACAGCCCTAATATACATAATATATGCCGTCTCATTTGTTAGACAGACAGATAGAGAGATAGATAGTGTTTTAATCTTTCTTTTTTTTAGTTCCCATGGGCCTGTGTTTGCTCTATTACTGTATTCATTAGTATGGGCTCTAGCACATGGAGTCGAGCTGCAGGGCGGGGCGGGATGGTGAGCCGACAGAGAACAGGCGGAAAGTCTGGATCGGTACACTTCCTTTTTCCAGATGTCAGCCAGTCTAAAGAAACCTTTGAAAACAAAACTACTTCATTTTTAAATGCCTTTTAAAGCGTTTAGTCTAAACAAATCTTGGGCGCGAAGTGAATAAGTGAGAAACAGGGCGACGGGACGGGGGAGGAGGCACCCGCTTGAAGAGAAGTTAAGAGCTTTCTGTAAATAGGCCCTAAGCAAATGGTCCTCGCAGAACTTTTTGGGGAAATTTAAAGGAATAAGAAAACTTGAAGAATATGATGATGACTGAGAAAGAGCTGGAGATTGACAACATCATAACAGGTAAGAGAAATGCCTATGTAATGAAACATAAGTTTGTGTAACTTTAACATTTTGATCAAGAGGGGTGATTCCGTTATCAACGCCCACAGTTTCAGATCCATTCTGCTATTATAACTGTAAGCGTTATTACTGGTGTTTCACAAACCACTTTAAGACATCTCAACTCGCAGCTCTATTTTTACAATCTTAAGAATTGTATGGGCCATAGCCTATTTTGTGACATATTCCTAGAATGCAGTGCACATCACTGCAAGCTGCATTCAGCTGTACCGCAGTGTTCCATCAGCGCAGGCACATTATAAACACAATTTTTAAGGGATTTTCTTTTATCCGTGCACGACTCTTTAACGCAATATAATGCGTAAAAATGCACTAGACTTTAAAAGCGCACTGTGGGCTTGGGGTGATCGAGATAGTAGCGGTGCAGAGTTTGGTCACGTGGTTGCGCTCCTGGGAGCTTTGAGTCAATGCAGCAGAAGTCTGCACGCTCCATTATCTTCATCCCAGGTGAAGCCAGAACGAGGTAGGGCTCCTCAAGCACCGACCCAGACACGCCGTAGGACTTATTCATTAAATATGTTTGTGCTATGATTAATACGGAATAATCGCACTGCGGTGAAATTTACTAACTCGACTGTCTATAGCTCGAGATCAAAACAGCATTTTCTACAGTTGCACTGATGAATATTGGCCATATGAGGCTTGTTTCAAGGTTTGGCATGTTTTGACAGTTCTGCGCAGTGGAAGCTTTACGAGCACGTGAGCTGCTGGGGTCTGTCCTTTAGGAAGGACGCTGGATTGTCTGACTGCTGATGTGATGTAATGTGATATAAGAGAGTCGCCTCCCTGACACAGCATGAGCATCTGTGTTAATCTGTGAAGATGTCTTCCCAAAGGCGTTTTATCAGTAGACATCACCAAGGTGATATTTGTAGAGATTCGCGACATCTTTTCAACATTGCCGTATTTTTCTTCAGCCTGCCAAAGTGCGTCCTGATCGAAAATCACAGAATACGTGTTCCTGTAAAGAGCCGTTCATGCACGAAGTCGTTGTTTGAGTCCGTCCTTGATGCTTT
The DNA here is from genome assembly GCF_025860055.1 of Xyrauchen texanus. Classification (NCBI taxonomy): domain Eukaryota; kingdom Metazoa; phylum Chordata; class Actinopteri; order Cypriniformes; family Catostomidae; genus Xyrauchen; species Xyrauchen texanus. Next base: position 12,918,627 of record NC_068297.1, on the reverse strand, counting down.
TCTATCGTTTCCCGATGTTTTAACCGTTGCACCAAAAACGTGTTCTGTGTGAACGGCTCCTGTCACTCTAATCTAAACTTGTTAATAAAATCAGGATGTTGCGTGTTGATGTTGCGGATATGACACTTGGGCGCTAATTGCATAAGAAATTTGCATAAGAATATTGAACTTGCTTCATAGTGGTTTTGGTGCTTTGGAAATTTGTTAATCGCTTTTACAAATAACACCTTTGTGTTCTGTGGAGGTGAGTGTGAGTGTATGTCTGTCTATGTGTGGCCCTGCGATGGACTGGCGACCTGTCCAGGGTGTCCCCCGCCTTTCGCCCAATGTTAGCTGGGATAGGCTCCAGCCCCCCGCGACCCTGTACACAGGATAAGCGGTTGACGATGGATGGATGGCTGGACCTTTGTGTTCTTAAACCGTCAACTCGCCCACGCATACTTTAAGATTTCCATCGCCTATGTTTGGTCAGGAGGATGCCAATCGCATGGTAAAAAACTCATGCCCTCCAGCACATTCCCACGGTGGCACTTCGGGCCTCCAGTATAAAGGAGCCATTGTTAGTGTCAGGGGGAAAAGGCCTCAGGTAGCGCATGTAAAGATGAGAAGTGTAGACCCACAAAGAGTTTATGAGATGTAGAGTCGTGCAGTTGCATGTGGAGGCACTATGTAAACAAATATGGCTTTCAGACTTCTGTTTTCTGACTTTAGATGCATTTTCACTCCCTGAAACTTTTGTGGTTTGATTCTGTCTTACAAACAGTGAGTGCTCAAATTATCGGAAATTCCACAGTGTTTAAAATGAAAAGTATTGCTCGATTCAGGTATTGTTTAAGTGTAACTTAAACCAGGTCTGATCTATCAATCTAAGTTTGAAAGTTTTACTAGTATCTCTAAAGAAAATTTGCCATTTTTTTTTCTAGGTCTACCTCCTTAAACCTTTCCCTCTTTCTCTTTTTGATGGCTTGCTTGTTATCTCTATGGGACAGCGATAAAAACAGCTAATATTATTACATTGCTGTTTCCTTTTAAGTGGAGCTAAATGGGATTTTGCATCTTTAGTTTAAAAACAAAACATGCACTATTATGGTGTATTTGCATCGGTGTTAAGCCTAAACCTTTGTTATGAAGTCCATCAAATGTAATGGAGTTTTTAACTATGAGCATTGTCTCCAGGCAAGCATGCATCTGGAGTGATGCAGTGATGTTGCTGGGCTGGCTGGTGCAGTTTAAGTTGAACAGGCAGATGCACGTGGTCCGGACAGGACTGCTTAGTCAGCATGCAAGGGATAGGGGATATTCATGCTTGTCTGCTGAATGTGATACAGATAGCTGATGCAATGCCCACTATCAGGGTGTGGTCTTGAGACATAATGTGGTTGCACATCTGTTTAAAGAACCTCAGCTGAGACATATGACTGAACAGTCAATACAGCGATGATTCTGCTATTTAGAAAATAGGTAACCAAAGAAATAAATGCTTATAAACACATTAACTATGAAATTATCATAATATAGATAGATAGATAGATAGATAGATAGATAGATAGATAGATAGATATTGTAAATTTAAGGATGTGTGTGTTGAAATGAGGAAAATGTACACCTATGCATTTGGCACCCTTCTGGAGAGAAAAAAATCAGACTGTACATGCATAAGCTTGTTTACTGGTCTTAGCTGATTGAAACTGGTCTGCCAGCCTGGGCAAGCATGTGCTCACTTGATTTAGCAGGGCAGACACTTTTATCTAGTGACTTACGATGCATTTAAGATAAAAATTGTATCAGTATGTGTGTACTCTTAGAATCAAACCCATGGCCTTAGCGTTGCGGATGCCAAAGAATTCTGTTGATTGTGTTTTCTGCGTTCCATGTGTTATATTCTATGGAAGTAAATTTCAAGTCACAAAATCTAAGTCTAAGCAATAAAGTCTTGCTTGCAGTCTAGGAGATGCTCAACTGGCAGGGGGTGTCTGGGCCTGGGTGTGTGTTTGGACAGGTAGGACAACAGGGTGATATAATTTAAAGCAGAGCGATTAGTGTCTCCGTTTGAGGTCAGTTCAAGGTCTTTTTGCTTCACACATACACGCTCCCTATGGAAAATTTAATTTGATGAGTGCTGTCTATGGTCATCATCTCTGTAGGTAAGACTCACTCTCCGTCTCTGTTTCACTATTCTGTTGTCTCCTAATATAGAAAGTAATACAATCAGAGCTAGCATCAAGTTTTGATCTTCACAATCTATAAAGATTCTTGGACTTTAGTCTAGGGCTGTGTTTAAATATATGGCATACTAGCCTATATTGTACACACTTTGCAAATCTTTATGTATGCAAGGGATATTGTTTTACATACTGTACTAAGTATGCAGTAAGTAGTACACTAGTTATTATTCCATAGAGCACAACAGTGCCTGCCCACCTTTCAGCCTTCTTAGGTACGAAAGTATTTTTCCTATAAAATTTTCCCATAGGGATTTAATAAAATCCTTCATAAAAGAGCCAAAACCAATGGTGCTCGATGGTGAATCGCATCAAGCGAATACATATTTGTAAATTGGACAAGATTTTGTACTTAACGTCTTTCATTAGGGCATGAATTGCAATTCCATGAAACACTGTGAATGATGTGATCGAATTAAAAACGATAGAAAAATATAAAACAATGTATTTAAGTACAAGTACTACAAGTATAGGAACTACAAGTATAGGAACAATATAATTAGATTTTATTGCAAAATATAAAAATTAGGGCTGTCAATCGATATTTTTTTTAAATCTAATTAATTACATGGTGTCCAGATTAATTAATCACATATACAAATATTTGCCGAGAAAGCCCCTCATGTAACAATAACTCAATTTATAATGATGGAATAATTATACATAGTTATCTTTAAATATTAAAAAAATTATATATACGTGTATGTGGCGTGGGGGCGTGGTCTTTTATAACAAACAAACGTCTTTTATAAAGCAAACAAAAACTAGTTAAAATAGAGGTACGTACAAACAAACAAAATGTTCCCCAAAATACTGCAGCGTGGACACATTCCCAAAAAAGGTGAGGGGCAGATTCATCTACAGCATTAGAGAAGGAGCAAAGTGGATCTATTTCAGGGAGCATGTTTCTTAAATAAAGATTGACTGGGTAAAAACAGTTTAAAGGACACCTCCTTAACCTTGTTGGTAATTAAATATTTGTGAGGTAAAGACCATACGACCTGCGTCAGACATGCTTGTGTCATGTCTCGGGTGTGTTGCCTCATAAAAGTAAAATGTTTAGGTCACTGTGTCATGTTAAATATAGTTTAATACTCAATCTTTAAACACATCTTGAAATCCCTTAGTTCGCATTTGCGCTCCTTCAAGTGTTTTGAATGCAAGAACGTAACGCTTGTTTGTGTTGTGTGTCCGCTAAAAGGTCGTTAATGTTTTGTTCACTGTAATAAACTGTTGCTCACACAGCTGAAATTTCACTTACTGCCCTCTGGAGTAAACAGGTGGTTCTACAAGCTTGAATTTCTCAGGAATTTCTCAGGAAAGCATTGCGATTAAATACGTAAAAATGTTTACGTATTTTTTCAAATATGTACAAGTCGTTCGATAATGATGGGAGACCAACTCGGTTGCGTCATTTACAGTACATCATGGGAGATGGTGGTCACTGCAGAGCATGTTTGGCACGCTTTGTTGTGATTCTCTGATTGGATTTATCTCTTCAGGATTATTGGTGTTGCAACATGATTACACGGGATGTCGGCATGTTGTTTCCCAGAGTTTCAGTAACCTAGAACAGTACTCTTTTACATCGGCTCCAGTGTTTTTACCTTCCTTTGTGGCGCGACCAGAAGCATGTTGCATTGCATCAGCATCATGGGAGACCCGGGTTCGGATCTCGCCTTAAAATCAGGAAGTAATCACATTCGCTTTATCAGTGACGAACATGATTCAGCAGTTACATTTTTACTTTACTGATGGTTTGGTTTAAGTTTGAGGTTTGGGTTGGGGGGTACAGTTTATAAAATATGCATTTCTCTTCACTGTAATTAAACCCAGAAAATGGAGATTGCACATGCCCATATGCCCAATGACAGTTACCACATTGGCCACTGGGTGCAGAGCTGGACCGGTAATCTGGCATACCTGGCATTCTCCCGGTGGGCCGACGCACTTTGGGGCCGATCAGAGGCAAACTGGCCATCGGGAGAACTAAGCGGGCCAGTGGGTCGGCCACAAAACGGGCCGAATGTGCCGCGATAAGCTAAGTTGTTGCTGCCGCGCAATGCAGAACAAACCATAAAACGTTTCTGAGATATGCAGAAAAGGACAGCCACTCAACAATTTTTGGGTCAGTTGCTATTTAAAATCCCAGGCCGATATCTCTTCCCAGTCCAGCCCTCACTGGGGTAGTGTTCCAAATTTTGGTAAGCACTGACTGATTTTAGCTAATGAAAAGTCAACCCACTGTTTCCGATTTCACTGTGAGATCAGTCTGAGTGTCATAGGAAAATAATAAGTTGAAATAAGTGGAAATAATGCGGACTGATGGATTCAACAGAAGCTTATACCATTGATTAATAACCTCGGAGCTCACGGTAGGTCTGTCTTTAAAGCTTTTATTATCATTAAACATCTACTTCCCTATGGAGAAAATTTACGTTATTTTTACTTCTGGTATCATACTTTGGTGCTCTATTACATGCATTGCCATGTTTTGGATTAATATTTAGGCTTAAACCACAAACTGTTGCCTGGATATATGTTGGTTTATAAAGTCTTGAAATCAATACTCTTATATCAGGTATCTATCTCTGAATGTATCTTCATTTAAGAGTGTGTAACTCTTACTCTGTATGTTAAAATACTGAGTGGCTGTCTGTATTTGCGGTGTTTGTGGCAGGATTACTTGCAAATGGAAAGCTGTCTTTTTCTGGTAATTTGAAAAACATGCTGTGAATGATGTAGATGTTTGGAAGCCTGCTAAAACACTCAAAAGCCAGAAAATTCCTGCATTCCTATAGTATGTCATGGTATATGTATTAGATGCGGTTGCCACAGTTCCCAAAGGGAAGGATAGAGAAGCTATGTAAAGGGGGAGCAGGCACTTTTAGTGTCAACAGACCATCCATGTGATAATGACAATATTGCTCCTTTGGGGTGTTGCATTTTAAAACCCCATCTCTACTGAAAATAAATCTCTTTGTCACTCTTTAGCTCTTTCTGTACAATATGTGTCTTCCAAGCAGACTCCACCCAGCACATATGTTCTAATGCTGTACATCTGTGATATACAGCTCAATATTTTATAATGTGCATCTAGGTATTTCCATCATGAATTTGCCATCAGTTCAGTTTAGCATTTTTAAAGAATGATTTTTGAAACTGTTGCTATATTGTAGGCATTCATTTATGGATGTACCCAGTGGTCGATTTGTAAAACAATTACAAGGGGGAGGTGGTGTCAAACTTTTTTGTTGGTGGAGGGTGGTGGCCAAGGTGTTAAATATAAGAAATCTTGTACAAATCTAGTTTAAAACTCTTGTGTCAAGTTCTTAGAAATATAATCTTTGAGTTCAATTTGGTTTCATACATTTTTGAAAAACCTGTATAGCATTTACTACAAAATTGTAACATTAAAAATGTCATTTTGTGTAAACAAAGTATTATAAAACTTTCTTTGCACCTTGAATACAATACATCAGAGTATAAACAACTTCCTCATTAATTAAAATAAAAAGTTTAAAAAGAAAGGTTTTAGGTACAAAATATATTTTTTTAATTTATATATATTTTTGAGTCAAAAATATCAAGAAGTTTTCTCAGTGTTACACCACATGACCTGAACAAAATGTACCTTTTTTTTTTACTTCATGCTCAGTTTTGAGGTTCTCAATGTGTCTGCTCTGTTTTATGGTCATTATAAACAACAAAATAGCTACCTACATGTTGGGTACACCACATGATTTTGATTTAGATTTTTTTAAAGAAATTTCCGTAAAATATGATTCTGTACAACTCATGCCAACATTTATTTTTCAAGAATTTCAGCTTTTAATGAGCTGAGATGTTTCAGGACACCACAGTTTTTATGTCCCAGGAAAAAAATATTAATATGACTTAAAACTCAGAAATGGAAAATATGCTAATCATAGAAAAGGTGTTTAGTTTTTTGGTGAATTGCAATTTTAATTTAATAGATCTGGATAAAATATGAGCATCACGTCATTAACCCATACATGGACATAAAATGCACCTGTTACCCTTATTGTATTTTTATGATTAATTTATGAAAGAGGTTTGCTCTAGATTGTCCGCTCAGTGTCACTGAGTATCATTGAAGATTAAACAGTGCTGCAAAATGTTGTTCTACACACAAAAACGATTTATGGTCGAAACCCTGAATTTTTTTTTAGTTAAACGCATGAATCTAATTCTGATCGGCTAATCGCCATTATTTAAAGGATGTTATTTATCAAACGTAGAAAATGTAATATTTTACTTGCATAATTAGTTCTAAGTAATACATGACAAAATGAATTTATAGGGGATGGTAAGGGGGATAGTGGTTTTGCAAGGAGGATGTTTTTGTTATTTCTTGCGATAAGGGGAATGGCATCTCCTCGCATCAACTCAAGCCCTGATGTACCACAGAAATAAACAGTGCAGTGTACATTATTGTTTCTGTTCTCTGTATATTATCTGTTTAGTTATGTGTGTGTGTGTTTATGGTGAAAAGACTTTATATTTTTTATACTAGACCTGCGTGAGCAAATTTGGATTGTAACAATCACCTGACTTGGTTCTTACTCAAATCTTAAAAACTACTCATGGAGTTACTTCTGTAGGTCTGTCATCCACTGTGCTGGTGGTTCACATTGCTTTGGAGAATACTTGAATAATTTCACATGTGTTAAATAATTCAGATGCACATTTCTGTACTATCAAGTGCTTAGAGAGATGGTCTGGCGTGCCCACCATAGTTTCATACTCGTAGAGACTAATGCATCTTCAGTCTGAGATCTGATGTTCAAAAATGAAAAAGCTATCATTACTTTTTCACCCACATGATGTTCCAGACTTATATGACATTCTTTCTTCTGTGGAAAAATAAAATGTTATGCAGACTATTAGCCTCAGACACCATTCACTTTCCATGCATCTTTTTTCCATACTGTGAAAGAAAATAGTGGTTGAGGCGTCCATTCTGCCTTACAGCTTACAGCTTATTTTTGTTCCACGGAAGAAAGTTATAAGGGAACAACATGAAGTCACTGAGTGTTATTTACAAATTTTAGCTGTCTCAGACACCCTTACAAAAGTGAAAGCTTGGTATAATTTTTGTAGATCTGAAAGTGATAAAACTCATTCACATGCTGTCAGGAAGTCTTGATAAGTTATAGTGTATTCCCTGTGGGCTAGGCTGTACTATGTAAGGATACTGACCCCACCAGTGTGGAGAGAAATGCCAATAGTCAATCAAGCTGTGTCTGTCCAATAATCTCAGTTGGCAATGGGGTAGATGCATACACAGTTGAAGTCAGAAGTTACATACATGTATGTTGAAGTCAATATAACTCATTTTTAATCACTCCACAGATTTCATATTAGCAAGAACTAGTGGGAAGAACTGAAAAAGCGTGTGTGAGCCAGGAGGCCTACAAACCTGACACAGTTACACCAGTTTTGTCTAGAGTAATGGGACAAAATCCCAGTAAATTATTGTGAAGTTTGTGGAAGGCTACCCAAAATTTTTGATCCAAGTTAAACAATTTATCATATTCGGAAAGTTTATTTTTGCAATTCCATTTGATGGCACTAGTGGCACAGAAATTAAGCCTGGTTTATACTTTAGGAGAAGCCAAACTAAAGCACCCTAGGCGTACGAAGCCGCCGCTTATACTATGTGCGACGTTGTTTTAAAATTAGTTTGTTTAGGATGATGTCATGGTGTTGATCGTACTGTTCCAGCCACAAGTAAAGCCAATAATGCAGGTTTTTCTCTCCGTGGACAGCTCACTAATAGTTTTAACCAATCATCTACGCACTTTGACCAGCCGAGTTTTCTTGGGTAAAGAATTTCAGAGATGTGCGTGAACAGGAGAAATTTCACCAAATGAACACCTTGGAAGAACAGAAATGTCACTGCATTTCGTTATCATTTGTAGGTGAACTAATCAAAGCCTGTTCGCCCAGTAAGTATAAATTAGCCTTTACACACTTCAACTTGAAGTGTACTATGCTGAATTTAGTCTTTCGTTCACACAGAAATGACAATTCTGTCATTATTTACTCACCCTCATGTCCTTGGAAACCCAAAATTACTTTCAGTCTTCCATGGAACGTAAAAGGAAATGTTTTGAAGAATGTTTTCCATACAACAAAGTAGTGTTGTCACGTTACCAAAGTTTTAGTAGTCTGGACTGATGCCAGTGAAATTTCACGGTTCTCTATACCACAGCAAAATATGCTATTATGGTACATAACATACTCCTTTAGCCTATTTAAAAAGTTACATTTCAATGTAAATAATAAATGAAAACAAATGCATGTGTCCAAGTGTTTCACAATGAATTATGCAAGTATGCATGGCTCCATCCTCTGAGCAGGTGGGTGTGTCTTTAAGACCAAGACTATACAATCTAGAGGGGGTCCAATAGAATCTATGTAAAATCTTGAATTGTATAAGGGATTGTCTCTAGATGCAGACTTGATGTTTTTTAGAATTCTAGCCCACTGTTCCTCCTCCAATACCAAGTTTAAATCTATCTCACATAATCTCTTGAGAGAAGTTGAAGCTCTGTCCCCCAGATTCTGAATTAGCTGGGAGTAATACACTGATGCCTTAATCATGTAAATGTGAGATAACGTGTAATTTAACTTCTCCGGTTAGTTTGATAGAAATTCTTTGCAATGGTGAAATAGGGGCAAGAACTTCCTGTTCAATACAAAATCAGGGAGGGGCTCTCTCAGGTGGAAGCGACCAATGAGCCAAGTGTCTGAGACCGAATGCATAATAATAAAACAAAACCTAGGGTAGGCCTTGCCCACCTTTGTCAATCGGCCTATGCAATTTACTGAAATGTAATCTGGGATGTTTCCCATTCCAAATGAAGGTCTTCACTATGCCATCAAATGTACCTGTAGGCCAGGCCTTAATTACCTCGCCAAGCTCCTCCAAGTTTATCTCAGGATCAAGAGAATTATTTTGCTCTGTCATCAGTTTAGTGAGTTCTAAAGGTTCCACAAAGTTTCTATTATCTTCATCAGTAGATGGAGATGTGGAACTATAAAGATCAAGATAGAATACTTTAAAAGCATTATTAATATCAATGGCTGAGGTAAATATTTCACCACCAGCAGATTTCACTGAGGGAATGCTAGAACAATAGTATTATATCTGTATTTCAATCGGACCAATTCTCTGAGGCCATCAGACGACATTCAGCACTTCAGCTCTGCCTCAACAATTTTAATATTCCCTTTCAACTCCACAAGTTCTCGTGCTTTGGATGTTTTGATGAATGAGGGATACTGTATGATTCGACCCCTAAGAACCGATGCCTCCAAAGCCATGCCCACAGAGGATACTGAGGACCAGTTGGTCTCCATATAAACATTGATTTCAGCCGTTAACATTTGTTGGAATTCAGGATTTTGAAAAATGGATACATTAAAGTGCCAACTTTATGATTTATCTAAGACTAATATGCTTCCAATTGAGCAATCCAAAACAGATGAAATGAGGGACTTTATTTTAGAATAAATCTTATGGACTGATGAAAAAAACGTATAGTCCCTACCTCATGGGTTCAAAAGTCTCCAAATATCTGTAAGACCAAGATATTTACACATCGTGTGAAGCATCAGTGTTGCTATTGGGGGTTTACACAATTTTGTCCATCAAATGATTAAAGTCTCCTCCCAATATTATATCATAACGGGTGCCAGTGGCTTGCAATATCACTTCAAGATCTATTAAAAAAAACCCTGATCATAAATGTTAGGTTTGTAAATATTAGCCAAAATTAACCTTTGCCCCTGAATTTCTGTTAAAACAATAAAGACTCTTCCTTATTTATCATTAATCTGTTTGAGACATTTGAATTGCAGATGTTTACTTATCAATATAATGAATCTCCTGCTCTTACTTGAGCCAGCACTAAAGAAAACATGTCCACCCCATATCTTCCCAAATTTTTCAGCTTCATGTGGGGAAAGATTCTTGAAGAAACACAATATCATATTTCTTACGTTTAAGAAAATAAATAAACGTCCTTCTTTTTATGGGGTGCCACAACCCATTCACATTCCACTTGGTGAGAGATATTTTGACATATTCAAATTTTTGGTCAAAAATAAAATTATAAAACCACCTTCCAACATTAGGCAACAATCAAACCCCAAACTTCCCCCTGAACCAAACAAACAGAAAAAACAATAACGTGTGCATTAACCCCACACACGACAGCACCAACTGGCGTCCAACCCTCTAAACTTAAACAGTAAATGTACGCATACGAGAGCCCCCGTGACATCTTTGCCATTGGATTGCTCAAGTCCAGTGCTTCTATACAAATTTTGTGAGACAGAATTACACAACAGAAAATAATATATAAAACTAACTCCAGCCAATAGGTGGGATAAACACAAAGAGGTGTAGATTCATCCACATAACTGGTCACGAAGGTGTGTTCCTCCACGAAACAAACTCCAGCCACTAGGCAGAACCAGCACAAAAAGAAACACAAAAGGCATTCAGTTTCCTCAGACAGTCAAGTGAAAGTTCAGTTAGTCAGTCTCACTCGGCTGTTACATGACATAAAAATGCCCTAATCACTCCAATGTTTTGCAAAAAATATTTCACAGAACAAACCAATAGGAACCATAAGAACCAAAAACTTGCAGATTCATCCACAAACTGTCCTGAAGGAGTGTTAAACATACTCTCAAAACTCCCAATACTCCAGCCACTAGCAAAAAAAAGAAACAAAGAAGGCGTTCAGTTCCTCGGATGAACAAGTGAATGTTCAGTGAGTCAGGTCCACTCAGCTGCATAGACAGTATCACACAATAACTTACTCATTCCATTGACGTTATGGAGGACATCGCTTGCTGTGGGCATGTAATAATTATAATTTAGTATCTATTCTCATTTTGGCCGGGAACATCAGTGCAAAAGCGACATGTAAAAGACACACCGTTTGTCCTCTTCCATGAAGAGGCCATGCCTCAGGCTAAATGCGCTTTGACACTAATAGTGCTGTTATTCGTAGGTGAGAGACGGACATTTTTCTTTGCATCCTCCATAACAAATAAAGAGCTGATCTGAGAGCCTAAACTGACGGATGCGCTCAACATATGTATGCAATGCCCTCACCGGGCATAACATATGCATAGATTGCTCTTCATCTGAATTAAATGGTGAGGGAAAGAAGGCTTGAGAACGGACCACCTGAGCCATGAAGCGCATTAATAAACCCTTAGGCATGCAGACTTTTCAAGTCAAGTCAAGTAATTTTTATTTGTATAGCACCTCATTTTTATTTGTATAGCACAACACACATTGTTTCAAAGCAGCTTTACAGAAAATCACGCATTAACAGAAAATGAAACTGTTATATCTATAATGTCATAGCAGTTTGATAAAATACGATTGTGAATTGTGTTTAAAAATAAGTAATTAAATAACTGACCTTCACTAGCGTTCAGATGCGTGTCTCTAACTCATTAACCTTCTCTGTCAGCCTCACTGATTCCTTACATTTATCACATGTGAATCCCTCACTGCTGATGGAAGAAGCTATAGTAAACATGTGACATGTAATGCAAGAAGAAATAATATGCGATAACTTACCGCAATTGATTGTTGTTGTTGGTTGTTCCTGAGTGGTGAGGGTTTGAAGTTGATGCGAATCCCTCACTCAATTCTTTTTTGTTATGGTTGTTCTTGAGAAGTGTTGCTTTGAGATCAATGCAATAATCCGTGTAACACAGAGGAGAAAAATGGGTGCTGCTGTAAAATGCACGCAGTTTAATCACGATAAAAATAGAAAGCAGATGCTCGTGGAAAATGCACACAGTTGAATTGCGATAAGAGAATAGTGCGGGGGAAAACAGATGTGTGCTGAAAAATGGCAGATGTTAAGGATTAAAAGCTGAAAGCAGATAGATAAGCGATGCTATAAAAAAAAACCTAGCAGGCTACAAAAACAGACTCAAGCTAGGCACAAGCAGAAACAGGTAATATACACACAGATGAAACTGTAGAAAAGAGGAAAAACCTGAAACACGTTGTAAAATGACAAAGGATAAAACGATGATTGTATGAGAATAAGAATAAGCAATGCTAAGCAGGCTACAAACACTCATGCAGCATGCCATCAGCAACAAGAACAGCCATCGCGCACACCACCCCAACCTGTGTTGGATGCATCTGTGCTCACCACTTTTCTTCTGAAAATTTGACCCAGCTTAACAACCTGTTGGTAGAATGCTGGCGCTGTCCATGTTGCTAGAGCAGCCAGACGCATGTGCCCGAGGCTCCAGAAGCGATGTGGAACAGGAGAGGTCTTTGAATTGATACACAGTTCCATTGAACACAAATCTCAAAAATTGCCTGTGACATGATGCATTAGGTACATGAAGGTATACGTCCTTCAGATCTATTAATGCAAACCAGTCATGAGGACAGATGTGCAAAAAGATCTGTTTCTGAGTTAATATTTTGAATGGGCAATTCATGAGCATGCGATTCAAGTGTATCAGATCTAGAATGGGCCGAAGCCCGCTGTCTTTCTTTGGAACGAGAAAATTATGGCTGTGATGTCTCATGGCAGCTAGCAGACGTTCGGATTAACCAGATTGTCTGCATCTTGTCCTGGGCCCCAGTTAGTCAAATACTGGAGGGATGGAGTCTGTCTCTCTTTGGCAGGTCAGGTCTAGCTGACCTGCAGTCTGGGACAGTATTGTTTTTTTTACAAGGAGACTGTGGATCTCTGCACGTAACTCCAGTGGATCCTGAGGTCGGACCACAGATTTCCAAACATCAGTGAAGCGAGGTGTGTTAGGGTTACCTGTCTTGTTTCACTGTTGCCCTTTTGTTTGCCATTTTTGTTACTTTTGCATTCCTTAGTTTTCACTTTTGTCCCTTGGTAACTCCATAGTCTCTTTGTTAGCTTTCGTGTTCACCGTTCATTGTTTGCACCTGCCCTCGTTTATTTGCCATTTTGCTTCTGTTAATCACCTAGTTATCTTGTTTGAGTTCTGTTTGTTCATTGGTTCCTGTCTTCCCATGTCCACGTATTTAATCCTGTCTGTTTGTTTAGTCACTGTCTATCGTTGAATGTTGTTAGCCTGGTGTGTGTTCCCTGCCCGTTTTCCTCAGTCTTGTGTTCATTTCCCCATCGAGGGTTTTTCCTTTGTTCCCGTGTTTACCATGTACCTGCCTTGTTTGTTCCTCAATAAAAGTTGAACTGCACTTGGATCCGCATCTCCTCGTCTGCCTTCGCTGCCCATTCGTAACAGAACGATAGACCAACTATGGATCCAGCGGTTCAGCAAGCAAACTACCACCTGCTCTGCTTACAACAAGAAGACCGCCCTATAGAGGACCACATCCGCGACTTCCTTGAGCTGGCGAGTATTTCGGATTTCCCGGACTACTCTCTGGTGGTCTTCTTCAGGGGCAATCTACACCCCGCACTGAAGGAGCGGCTGCCACAGGCGACGCGTGACTGGACCCTCCGCTACTTCCTGGTGGTGACCCTACTGGTGTGCGCCTCACCGCTCGCGGTGGGCGTTGCTGAGAAGGACCCTGCCTCACCGTCCACAGTGGTGTCTCTCCAGCCACCCCCGGCGCCCCCTGTAACACCAACTCCACCTGTCAACGAGGTCACCCTCACGTCAGTCGCCTTCCACGACTGGCCCTCTTCGTCTGCCCGGAGGAAGGAGAGAAGACAGACTTCCGCCTTCCGGTCCACGCCTGCCCCGGTCTTCGAGCCTGTGCCCATGCCTTCCACGGTCAGCGAGCCTGTGCCCACACCTTCCACTGTGAGCGAGCCAGCGCCTACGCATGTCACTGTGAGCGAGCCAGCGCCTACGCATGTCACTGTGAGCGAGCCTGCGCCAACGCATGTCACTGTGAGCGAGCCTGTCACCTCAGAAGACAGTGAGCCAGTGCCTGTCGCCTCGACCGTCCCCGAGCCAGTGCCAGTAGCCAGGACCGTCCAAGAGCCAGCACCAGTAGCCAGGACCGTCCAAGAGCCAGCGCCAGTAACCTCGACCGTCCCCGAGCCAGCGCCTGTAGCCTCGACCGTCCAAGAGCCAGCGCCTGTAGCCTCGACCGTCCAAGAGCCAGCGCCTGTAGCCTCGACCGTCCCTGAGCCAGCGTCTGTAGCCATGACCGTCCAAGCGCCAACACCTCCCGAGCTTTCCAGAGCTCCGCCTCCCGAACTTTCCAGAGCTCCGCCTCCCGAGCTTTACAGAGCTCCGCCTACCGAGCTTTACAGAGCTCCGCCTACCGAGTCTTCCAGGGCTCCTCTCGACCTTCCCAGAGCTCCGCCTCACGAGTCTTCCCGGGCTCCGCCTTTCAAGTCTCTCGAGCCTCCCAGTGCTCCTCTCGGGCCTCCCAGGGCCCCGCCTCTCGAGCCTCCCAGGGCTCCTCCTCTCGAGCCTTCCAGGGCTCATCCTCTCGAGCCTTCCAGGGCTCCTCCTCTCGAGCCTCCCAGGGCTCTGCCTCTCAAGCCTCTCGAGCCTTCCAGGGCTCCCCCTCTCGAGCCTCCCAGGGCTCCGCCTCTCAAGCCTCTCGAGCCTCCCAGGGCTCTGCCTCTCAAGCCTCTCGGGCCTTCCAGGGCTCCGCCTCTCAAGCCTCTTGAGCCTTCCAGGGCTCCACCTCCAGAGCCTCTCGAGTTTTCCACGGCCCTACTCCCCAAGCCTCCTACGGCTCCACCTCCAGAGCCTCCTACGGCTCCGCCTCCCGAGCCTCCTATGGCTCTGCTCCCAGAGACTCCAGAGCTTTCTAGGGCTCTGCCTCCCAAGCCTCCTACGGCTCTGCCCCCAGAGACTCCAGAGCTTTCTAGGGCTCCGCCTCTCGAGCATCCTACGGCTCCACCTCTCGAGCCTCCTACGGCTCCGCCTCCCGAGCCTCCTACGGCTCTGCCCCCAGAGACTCCAGAGCTTTCTAGGGCTCCGCCTCTAGAGCGCCCTACGACTCTTCTCCCCGAGCCTCCTTCGGCTCCGCCTCCCAAGCCTCCTACGGCTCCGCCTCCAGAGCCTCCTACGGCTCCGCCTCCCGAGCCTTCTACGGCTCCGCCCCCAGAGACTCCCGAGCCTCCTATGGCTCCGCCTCCCGAGCCTCCTACGGCTCTGCCCCCAGAGACTCCAGAGCTTTCTAGGGCTCCGCCTCTAGAGCGCCCTACGACTCTTCTCCCTGAGCCTCCTTCGGCTCCGCCTCCCGAGCCTCCTACGGCTCCACTCCCAAGCCTCCTACGGCTTCGGCTCCGCCTCCTGAGCCTCCTACGGCTCCGCCTCCCGAGCCTCCCACGGCTCCGCCTCCTGAGCCTCCTACGGCTCCGCCTCCCGAGCCTCCTACGGCTCCGCCTCCGGGACCTGTCCCTGTCCGATGGCCTCCTCCCAGG
The DNA here is from genome assembly GCF_025860055.1 of Xyrauchen texanus. NCBI lineage: Eukaryota > Metazoa > Chordata > Actinopteri > Cypriniformes > Catostomidae > Xyrauchen > Xyrauchen texanus. Next base: position 12,902,990 of record NC_068297.1, on the reverse strand, counting down.
TCCCCTGGGCCGGCCCCTGCTCTGCGGCCATCTCCCAGACCACCTAGACCTGTCCCTGGCCAAAGGCCGCCTCCCAGGCCTCCTCGACCTGTCCCCGTCTTGTGGCCGTCTCCCAGGCCTCCTCGACCTGTCCAGTCCTGTGGCCTCCTCCCAGGCCTCCTGACCCGGTCCCGGTCCTTCGCCCTCTTCCCAGGCCCCCTGAACCAGTCCCTGTCCAGCGGCCTCCTCCCAGGTTCACCAAACCTGTCCTTGCCCTGTGGCCAGCTCCCAGGCCTCCTGAACCTATCCTTGCCCTGTGGCCAGCTCCCAGGCCTCCTGAACCCATCCTTGCCCTGTGTCCAGCTCCCAGACCTCCTGAACCTATCCTTGCCCTGTGGCCAGCCCCCAGACCACCTGAACCGGTCCCTGCCCTGTGGCCAGCTCCCAGGCTTCCTGAACCGGTCCCTGCCCTGTGGCCAGCTCCCAGGCCTCCTGAACCCATCCTTGCCCTGTGTCCAGCTCCCAGACCTCCTGAACCTATCCTTGCCCTGTGGCCAGCCCCCAAACCACCTGAACCGGTCCCTGCCCTGTGGCCAGCTCCCAGGCCTCCTGAACTGGTCCCTGCCCTGTGGCCAGCTCCCAGGCCTCCTGAACCGGTCCCTGCCCTGTGGCCAGCTCCCAGGCCTCCTGAACCTACCCTTGCCCTGTGGCCAGCTCCCAGACCACCTGAACCTGTCCTTGCCCTCTGTGCCCCCTTGGACTTCCTGCCTGCCCTCTGTGCCCCCTTGGACTTCCTGCCTGCCCTTTGTGCCCCCCTGGACTTCCTGCCTGCCTTTTGTGCCGCCCTGGACTTCATGCCTGCCCATTGTGCCCCCCTGGACATCCTGCCTGCCCTCTGTGCCCCCCTGGACCTCTTGTCTGCCCCTTGTTGCCCCCTGGACTGCCTGTCTGCCCCTCGTTGCCCCCTGGACTGCCTGTCTGCCCCTTGTTGCCCCCTGGACTGCCTGTCTGCCCCTCGTTGCCCCCTGGACTGCCTGTCTGCCCTTCGTTGCTCCCCTTGGTCTGTCTGCCCACCACAAGCTTCCCCCCCAGTCAATGGACATTTGTTCTTCATGTTTTTTTTGTTCTGTTACTGTTGATCATCTGGAATCCGATCCTTGAGGGGGGGCTATGTTAGGGTTACCTGTCTTGTTTCACTGTTGCCCTTTTGTTTGCCATTTTTGTCAATTTTGCATTCCTTAGTTTTCACTTTTGTCCCTTGTGTAACTCCATAGTCTCTTTGTTAGCTTTCGTGTTCACCGTTCATTGTTTGCACCTTCCCTCGTTTATTTGCCATTTTGCTTCTGTTAATCACCTAGTTATCTTGTTTGAGTTCTGTTTGTTCATTGGTTCCTGTCTTCCCATGTCCACGTATTTAACCCTGTCTGTTTGTTTAGTCACTGTCTATCGTTGAATGTTGTTAGCGTGGTGTGTGTTCCCTGCCCGTTTTCCTCAGTCTTGTGTTCATTTCCCCATTGAGGGTTTTTCCTTTGTTCCCGTGTTTTCCATGTACCTGCCTTGTTTGTTCCTCAATAAAAGTTGAACTGCACTTGGATCCGCATCTCCTCGTCTGCCTTCGCTGCCCATTCGTAACAAGGTGACTGGTGTACTAACTGAATTGTATAACCGTGTTTGATAGTTTTTAACACCCAGTCTGACATGCCTGTGAGCAAAAAGTGATTTATTGCTTGATGGTACTTTGAATAATGAAACACTCTGAAAAGCCTTTCACGGCGTTCCAGAAGAGACCGTTGAGTGACCCTGGGGTGTTGAGGAGTGTGGCTTTCTCTTTCTCCATGAGAGTTAGCCAAATATGCAGGTTCAGAACCACCAGATTGCTCATCGCTTTGGCCGATGTCCTAAGGGGTAGCTTTCATGGCTCGCAGGGCCAAATCTGCCAGTTCTCAGGGTGTCTGAAATAGTTCACAATGGCTTTCCAATGATCAAAATATATTAGTAAAAAAATGTCCCATTGTCTTTGATAACTGTGAAAAGATGCCAGAAACATACATTGCACTAATTTAACTTAAGATAGGTTCATAGCTCTCGTTAATTTAAATTTCTATGCACTACTTGGATGATGATGCTTTTGGGAAACGCGCCTTAGAGATTAAATCCTACTTAAGTGCTACTAAAGATTTATGTATAATTATACATAGTTATCTTTAAATATTCACAGTTATCTAAAAAAGTTCACAGCAATCCATTTGTCAATCAATTGGAGATTTATTATGAGGGCTTGTTTAAGGGCCCGTCAATTTACACCTACGTCAGACGTCTCGGGTGTGTTGCGTCATAAACATAAAATGTTGTGGTCACTGTGTCAAGTTAAATATAGTTTAATACTCAATCTTTAAACACATCTTGAGATCCCTTAGATCGCAATTGCGCTCCTTTGAGTGTTTTGAACACAAGAACGTAAGGCATATTTGTGTTGTTCTTCCTACTGAAGTGTTTTCTTCACATTATAAACTGCGCGTTGCTCATACAGTTGAAATTTCACTTTCCCTCTGGAGTAAACAGGTGGTACTACAAGCTTGCATTTCTCAGGAATCTTCCTTATTATGGTCCGTGGACATGCAATTAATTGCGTAAATTGTTTTAACGCAATATTTTTGGTAAAATTAATCACAATGAATTAACGTGTTAAATCGACAGCCCTACTTCTAACCACAGGTAAAGATTTGTAGTTCCAACCACATAACATTGCGATGCAGGAACTACGGTCCAAATTGTTGAACTAGGTTGGTAACGATAGAACTTCCGACCATAGCTGGCTAACAATGTGTAACATGTAAAAGATGGGCAAGGAGGAGGCTGGGACCAGTAGAACAGTCAATGTAAACTTTAATGACTTAAACTCAACTTAAAACAACATAAAACACACACACACAAACACACACAGCGGCCGCATGTGTCTTTCTTGAACTGGCATCTCTGGCTCCCCTTTATCCATCTCTCCTGCTGATTAGGTGACTCAGCGCTGGCCGTGCACCCTCACCCTCATGTTTTTTGGAAACGCACCCCTGGATGGTTGCTAGGGTGTTGCAAGGTGGTTGTTACTGGCACAAGTCAAGAGAGTCCATTCCTCAAGTCTCTACGATATTCAGATCCCCAAATATGGCACATGTCCCTCCTTTTATGTAATATAAAGGATATTTTATTGTCTGCCAAATTATAAGCATTAGTCTGACTTGAAAAGTTAATAGCAAACCTCTCTCTTACAAGCTACTTGATTTGATAAATGTGACCTATAAATGTAGGGCAAGTTACGAGTTATGTGTTTGTTAAAATCTCTAACCCTAAGAATGAGCAATAGTAATGGCCGTACAAGGATATGGTGTGTTGATAGTACATTAGCATACACCACTAACAATAAAAAAAAACATGATCTTTACATTTGAGCCCACCTTGTGTGCTCAAGTAAGTTTTGCATCATCATCTAGCAGAGCTTACATTACACAGCTCCAATTGACTGATACAGCTGTAGAGTTCACAGGGAGCCCTGATCTCTCAACTAAACTGGTTTAACATTGCACATGGAATGCAGTTCTGTTGTGTAGATGGCTGCTGGTTTCAGCTCTATTTGGTGCTGCAAAAATCGATTCTCTCTCTCTCTCTCTACCTCTCTCTCTCTTTTTTTCTTTCTTTCGGTCTCGGTGAGTATGTATCGTGTGTCTCTGAGGTTGTATGATGGTATAGATTTAGAAAGGCAGCTCTCTCTCTCTCTCTACTATCTATATTGGCTGAGATTTGACGTAAGTCATATGCAGCGGCGTCTGCAGCCAAAGGCACTGTGCGTACCTTGACTTGTTGCTAATTGGTGTTATTATTATTTAGCATGCCACTATCAATGACAAGGGCATGGGATCAGTTCCCAGGGAACACTTATACTGATAAAAATGTACATCTTGAATGCACAATAATGTGCTTCCATAATAATCAATGGAGCTGTCTACACTGGAAGTGCCAGTAATTTTTAACTGTGAATTGTATTTGTTATAGGTTTCTGTGCTTACCTGACATGCATTCCTGCAGGTTCCCCTGGTAATATTCCCACTTTTACGCAATCTAAAAAACATTTGTTGTACTATGTATGATAAATGGCTTATGGTAAGGGGAGACTTGTGTTGAAAAACTCGCCTCTTGTCTGTTGTCTTGGAAAATGTAATGGGGAGTTTATGTGCTCTGTAAACCCTCTAATTATTCTCCAACTTCACATTCCAGAATTACAAGAGTAGAGGAACTCCTACAGACACATTCTTTCAAATTCAACTGATATTTCAAACAAGTCTGAAACCTCGTGGATATTAGAGGGGGAACAAGTGGGAGAGACAGAAAGAGAGAGACTAATAACATTGCACCAGTCACAGCTGTTGTGTGGCTCCTCTCGCCCACTGTGTGTGGGATGTGTGTTTGTGGATGAATGTGAGTGTTTATTTGTGTGATTTTGTATGAGTGTGTGTGAGTGAACAGGGCCAGCTGGACTCATTGAGTGTGTGTGAGAGGACATCCTGGCTGTGTTCAGCTTTCGGCATTTTTTTATGCTGCATCTCTGAATGGAGCTTCACAAACACGTGATCTGGAGCAGTGCTGCCCTGTCAATGGCCCCTCTTTGAAGGGGCTTTTCGTGGTGGCTGTTTGCGGCTTGTAAAGGATGCATTGAGCTGGAGTTTTTGACTAAGCTCTGTGTGCTACTAAACTGTATCTTAGAACTCAGTTCTAAGCTCAAACTCAAACCTCAAACCTTAAACTCAGTTCTCATTGTGAAATTCCTTTGAGCATACTGTTTAATATTGTTTACAAAAAAAAAAGCTTGTTACAGTATATTGCTCAAGATTAAAAATGCTTGAGTTAAGCACACTTTTCCCTTGTACTGATATCTCTGGTTTCACTTACCAGAGAGTTCTTAACTTGATATTTTGATAGATTTGCTTCTGTAAATCTCTGCATTTGGCTATTATTTTTGGATAACTTTCAAGCCAAGCTTACAGAGTAAGCTGATATTTGTCTCAGATATATTGAGATTGATAAAAACTGTGAAAAATACATTTAATTCATAATTGATCACACACAAACACACACAAAATATGTGGTCAAACTGTCCTGTTGGAAAACCATTTGACGAAAAGCAACCAGTCTAACACTAATATTTGCTTTTTCCCATTTTTTTCTTTTTTTTTGTTGTACTTTTTTCTGGGGAAATGGCTATGTAATCTGTGGGGAGGAAAAGACAAAGAAGAAAGGGATACAACCTCAAAAATGGCAAACAAAAATGCTTTTTAAGCATGGCAGAAAAAGCCATAGCTTCACTTATGGATATCTAATTATTAAACACACACACACACACACACACACAAAACAAGAAAGTAACATTCATGACTGACATTTCAAGTTGATTGTGGCAAGTCATAACCTTTTCTTCATATTTAAAAAATAATTTCAGGTCTCAGGGCTTCTCACTCACTCTGACTAAAATGTATTTCAATTCTGCATATTTTATAGATAATAGATTCCAGACCCAAGACAGCTTTTAGTCAAATATATTTGTGAGTGCATGTCAGTGGTCTATATGTCTCTCTACTCTATTATTTCTGCTTGGAATTCCTCGGAATGTGTAATTCCATAGAGGAGGTATGACCTCTGACTCCTGCTTCCTGTCAGAATTTTGTATAACATTCCAGGACAGAGCTTGAACACTATTTATTCACTCCCGTTCTACCAGGGATGAGAGGAGGGGGTGAAAACAGGATACCCTCCTTTTTCACTTCTTCTCCCCATCCTCTGAATTCTGCCTGTTTATTTTTGCTGCTTGGATAAACGCATGTAAAATGTCTTTTTGTGTTCTATGGTTGTTCTCCAGAAACGATAGTTGCTTTTGAACTTCAAATGCTTAAAAAAAATACCCATTCTGATTAAATCATTTGTAATTTTCCTTAAGAATTACAATGCAGGAAGTAAATTCTGGTAATTGTCCTGACATGGTCAACAAACTTACTCTATTTTTGTATTTATTGTGTCAGTATTGTGTTAAAAAAAACTCTATATGTCAGTCAATCTGCAGTATAAGAATCAATCTTTATTGTTGACAACCATTTTTGATACATGAATGCAGGTCATGCCTGTTTGCAGATAAATTATTTGTCATGAACGCTTATGTGTTGTGTAAATAAGTCTTTAAAACAGTAGGAAAATACATTTGTAATACACAATCAAAGCCCTAATCAAGTATCTCTCAGTCAGCTGCCAGGGAAACTGTTGCCATTGCCGTTGTTTAATTACAGTAAGTCCCAGTACAGTAAGCCGTGTTGCCATGTTAACAAACTTAAGTTCCTTTAAACCACAAAATATGAAAAGTCGGTCAAGTGTGTGTTTTTGTGAGTAACATTTTTTCATTTAGGCATTTATCATTATGGACAATCATTTTACTCCTTCAGTGTTGATTTGGATGATCCATTGTCCAATTTTAAAATCAATCTCGGTAGCTGGAGGCGGAGTGTATCGGTGAGTGGTTGAAATGAAGTGAGAGCCGCAGGTAGCTAGTCACTCAACCCGTAATTACTCGCTGAAGAGCTCCGCACTCTTTCTGTTCACTCTCGCTCGCAGTATGGGGTAAAGGCGGGAAAAAAGGATGAGCGCTCAGAGAAATGTGGCGTCCCGCGGTGTGCCGAACCCTGACGCTCATTAAGTGTTCGGGGTGCGCCACGTCCAAGTGTTTTAGTGAAGCTATTAGGCCCGGCTAATGAGGATGATGGGAATGGACAAATACAACCTCTAATTCGATTCAAATGTCAGTGTTGAGGGGAGCAGCTGTTGCTGTAGTGTTCTAAAGCTCTTAAAGGATTTGATATGACCAAATAATGTAAAATGTGAGACATAAGCAATGCTATAAAAAGTAAGTCTAAATGAGTGGTCTTTCAGACAAATTCACTGAACATTAATTGAGGCTTTTATGTCTAGTTCGGTCTATAAATTATTTTTGGGAAAGATTCATCCTTGATGGTGCCATTTAGCCCTGGTCTCCACCTGACCATGAAACATAGCTATAGAATGCTAAGGTTTAGGCACTGTTGATGTACAAACATTTACCATACAACCATAGTTTATGCCAGAATACCATAGTTACTACAGTAAAATAGTTATTGCAATAAAAATGTGTTTGGCCACCACTACAGTAGAACAATATTTTTTATAGTAATAACAATAAATTTAGTTACTGTTGCATATTGGTGTTTACCAAATTGTTGTACGTGCTTTTTCCTAATGCTCCTCCTTGGTGATCTACTCCACTTTCAAATAGTCTTGCTTTTGGTTAGCTTTGAGCCTTTACAGGCACATTTAAACATGTTCAAATGACCCAACATAAAAGTGTCAAACATTCATACATCAGAACTACCTGAAATAATTGAAATCCAGAACCTTTTTTAATGAAACATCAGAATATACCCTAACATTCCAACACATTTTGTTCAGAAGTGCATTGCAATACATGAATTGATGCCATTATCTCTGCAAATAAGGTCAGTTATGAATTTGATTACATTTAAGATAAGGATTTGGACCAAGGCTGTTTTCTTTGTGTGTGTGTGTCTCTCTCATTCTCACTTTCTTTACCTTTGCAGATGCAATGGCCACTCCATCTCCAGCCAAGAGTATGGGAGACCCAGGCATCACGCCACTCTCCCCCACACACACCCTGGTGAGCTCTGCTTTCTTTATAGCCAACGCAATTTTGCTTATTACGTGAAGCAAATGAGGCCTTAAAGTATCATCTTATTTACAATGAGCTGTAATTAATTACAACAATTGTATTGACTGACATCTACTTACAGCTCTTCCCTTGTCTTTCACATTCCCCTGTTCTCTCTAATTCTCTTTCTTATCCCTCTTTTCTTTCTACATAAGGACTCGGAACAGAATGAGCCCCCGAGAAACCACTATGTGGTGGTGGTGGCCATTGACTTCGGCACCACCTCCAGTGGCTATGCATATGCCTTCACTAAAGAACCGGAGTGCGTTCACACAATGAGGTGAGACAAAAGGGGTGGAGAGAGATGTTGAGAGAGGGGGTAAAAGGAAGTGTACACTCTAAGGAAGAGCTGAGATTTTTGTATGTTTAGATTTATTAAATCAAGTAAAATCAAAGATGCATCAAGTTTATGCATTGTGTATAATAATATGATAATTATTCTTATTTTCACAATGCTTCAAAATACAGCAACAAGCATTTTTCATGAATGTTTTATCTGTTCACCTATTATTGTTTTTTATAGTCACCTTATTTTTGGATCATTAGTCATCTTCTCACTGGCCCATCACTTGGCTTCTGTAGAGATTAAAAGAATAGTTCACCCAAAAATGAAAATTATCTCATCATACTCAACCTCATTCCATCCCAGATGTGTATGAGTTTCTTTCTTCTGCAGAACAGATATATACAGAATCCGAGTTGGGTCCGAGTTCGGTTTGACTGCTGCTACAAATACACACACACACACACACACACACACACACACACACACACACACACACACACAACACAAATAGCCCAAGGCTTGTGAGATTATTTGGGTTGGACTCAAAGTCTAGTCCTTAAATCTTTACATAAAGACAGCATCTCTTGTAAAAACTCACAAATCTCTTTCACTAAGTCTTAAGGTCTTAGTGAGTCTGAGTCTGGAAGGCGGCTGCTTTGAATCTGTTAACAGGAGATTAAACGATTGACCAACAGTATGTCCTGAATCCACAGTATCACCAATTATTATCTCTGATAAGCTGAAACCTTATGGACTATTACATTCTGCATTTTGCAGATTATCACTGATTTAGAATGGCCTTTCACAACTATTTAGAATGTATTTATTTTTTATATTATGTTAATTCTTAGCAAGAATGTAACCAAATGTTCAAGATTGGATGTGAAATGTGTTCTGTGGCATTCAGGCACTCTGCAGTCAGACACTATGCTCTGTTTGGAACTGAGCTTCTTTGCCCTGGAAGTAAAACTCATTCATATTTAAAACCCCTCTGTCTCTGTAGACAGCTTGTGCTGGTTTTTATGGCTACCTCAATGTGGATAGTGAGTATGATGACTGGGCGGGTTGTGGGATATTATAGGTCATCTTAGGTCAGTTCTATCATAATTAGACAGAATTTGGAAATACTGTAGCTTGTCACTTTTTTCTGATTAGATGTTTTATATGGCATGTATCTCACTATCTCTGTACCACACACACATACACACATGGTGAAGAAAAATAATTTGTGTATTGCATTTTATGTTTATTTTTTAGGTATTTGTAAACATTACCTCATCAAATTTCCTCTCCAGTTATTATTATTTTTTTTTTTGGAAATGGAATGAGTGAACAATTAGTTTAGTAATGCAGTTGGAAAGTGATTGGTTGATTTACCTCTGTTGCTAGGCGTTGGGAGGGTGGAGACCCAGGTGTGTCCAATCAGAAAACACCCACCACCATTCTACTGACTCCAGACAGGAAGTTCCACAGTTTTGGTTATGCAGCAAGAGATTTCTACCACGACCTGGATCCGACCGAGTCTAAACAGTGGCTCTACTTGGAGAAGTTTAAAATGAAACTACACACAACTGCTGTAAGGACACTCTTACACGTAAACTATATTGATTTTTAGAAGACAGGACAATGAGTGACCTCAGCTTCCCAGCACACTCCCATCCAGGGAAATACTGATGATTATTGTTAGAACATAGCCTCCTCATGAAATATTTATTGAGTGAACACTGTATTAATAAGTTGTGCAGTAAACTTTAAATTATAGTTGGTTTTTGAGAGGTGTTTTGTCATTTTATTTTCTCCAGAATTTGTCAATTGACACAGATCTGAATGCGGCCAATGGGAAAAGGGTGAAAGCTCTGGATATATTTGCTTATGCGCTGGCCTTTTTTAAGGAGCAGGCTCTTAAGGTATGTCTTAAAACTACAGTGCATCCGGAAAGTATTCACAGCGCTTCACTTTTTCCACATTTTGTTGTTACAGCCTTATTCCAAAATTGATTAAATTAATTATTTTCCTCAATTCTACAAGCAATACCCCATAATGACAACGTGACAGAAGTTTGTTTGAAATCTTTGCATATGTATTTAAAAAAAACACACATTTACATAAGTATTTACAGCCTTTGCTCAATACTTTGTTGAAGCACCTTTGGCACCAATTACAGCCTCAAGTCTTTTTGAGTATGATGCTACAAGCTTGACACCTATTTTGGCCACCTATTATCTGGTCCACTCAAGGACATTCACGGAGTTGTCCCATAGCCACTCCTTTGTTATCTTGGCTGTGTGCTTAGGGTCATTGTCCTGTTGGATGAACCTTTCTGAAGTTCCAGTCTGAGGTCCAGTGTGCTCTGGAGCAGGTTTTCATAAAGGATGTCTCTGTAGATTGCTGCATCCATCTTTCTCTCAATCCTGACTAGTCTCCCAGTTCCAGCCGCTGAAAAACATCCCCACAGCATGATGCTGCCACCACCATGCTTCACTGTAGGGATGGTTTTGGCCAGTTGATGAGCGGTGCCTGGTTTCCTCCAGACATGACGCTTGCCATTCAGGCCAAAAGAGTTCAATCTTTGTTTCATCAGACCAGAGAATTTTGTTTCTCATGATCTGAGAGTCCTTCAGGTGCCTTTTGGCAAACTCCAGGTGGGCTGTCATGTGCCTTTTACTGAGGAGTGACTTCCGTCTGTCCACTCTACCATACAGGCCTGATTGGTGGAGTGCTGCAGAGTATGTTGTTCTTCTGGAAGGTTCTCCTCTCTCCACAGAGAAACGCTGGAGCACTGTCAGAGTGACCATCAGGTTCTTGGTCACCTCCCTGACTAAGGCCCTTCTCCCCTGATCGCTCAGTTTGGCCGAGCGGCCAGCTCTAGGAAGAGTCCCGGTGGTTCCAAACTTCTTCCATTTACGGATGGAGGCCACTTTGCTCATTGGGACCTTCAATGCTGCAGACATTTTTCTGTACCCTTCCCCAGATCTGTACCTCGATACAATCCTGTCTCGGAGGTCTACAGACAATTCCTTTGACTTCATTGCTTGGTTTGTGCTCTGACATGCACTATTAACTGTGGGACCTTATATAGACAGGTGTGTGTACATTCCAAATCATGTCCAATCAACTGAATTTACCACAGGTGTACTCCAATTGTAGAAGTTGTAGAAACATCTCAAGGATGATCAGTGGAAACAGGATGGACCTGAGTACAAATTTTGAGTGTCATGGCAAAGGCTGTGAATACTTATGTACACGTGATTTTTTTTTTATTTTGTATAAATTTGCAAAGATTTCAAACGAACTTCTTTCATGTTGTCATTATGGGTTATTGTTTGTAGAATTTTGAGGAAAATAATGAATTTAATCCATTTTGGAATAAGGCTGTAACATAACAAAATGTGGAAAAAGTGAAGTGCTGTGAATACTTTCCGGATGCTCTGTAGATACTGTATGATCATCTTTTTTACATGATTACATTCTGATTTCAAATATTTAATCAGACTCTTAATAAACAGGTTTTGCATAAAACTCACCAATGTGTCTTTTTCTAATTGTTTTTTGTCTGTGCCTTTAAAAGCATTTTAAAGTGACACAATGGGTGATGTAAAATGCCTCCCTCTGATGATGGTTTGTGATTGGTTACAGGAGCTGAGTGACCAGGCAGGGGCGGAGTTTGATAATGCTGACGTCAGATGGGTCATCACTGTACCGGCCATCTGGAAGATGCCAGCCAAGCAATTTATGAGAGAGGCAGCATATAAGGTGCACTGTTTGTGTCTTTCTTTCTCTCTTTTCATTGACACCCGTATGCACAAAATCCACACACACACATGTCTAACTGTGATTAATGTGCAGATTGGTCTTTTGTGTGTGTGTGTGTGTGTGTGTGTGTGTGTGTGTGTGTGTGTTTCACAATAACAAGTGTCATATTCATACTTCCACTCCCCAGGGTGATGATAGACTTTTATTACATCTAAATTAGCTTTTGGCTTTCCATTACATAGAAATATAACAGTCCGCCACTGGCCATGTGCCACACAAGTTTGATGGATGTGTTGTACAAATCCCTGGTGGCAATTTTAGGTACTGCAGTATTGAGATGTACTGTGAGTATCCTCTATTGTTAGCACAGTGGTTAGATTACAGTATATAAAGAGAGAGAGAGAGGGAGGGGAAGAGATGGCTATTTTACTGGCATATGCTATTACCATGAATTCATAAGAAGATACAGAGAGAAAGGAAGAATTAAAATAATTGTTTGTTTTGATTTTTGTTTTGTTTTTTGTCCAAGTTTGTTTGCTTTGAGGCAATCTACATGCTAGTTGATAAATTATGCAGTCATCCATTTACATTTTCTGTCCTTCTCTATCAGGAAAACAGACAAAAAAATTATTAATTACTCATCTAGCACTCACGGGCGTATTCAAATTTTCGTCCTGAATGTTCCTGCCAGTGACTAGCAATAGTAAATCATGGCTATGATGTGAACTAAAGGCTATTGGTTATTTAAAAAAAAAGGGACAAGCCCATTGATTTGTCCTGAATTCCTGTTTCAATAGAAAATACACCAACACAGGAAAGACAACTGCACACATTGGGCCATTTCATGGGTTTTTAAGACGGATACAGAAGCAGATCAGGGAAATGAAAAGGTAGAGTAGAAAGGAAAAGTAGAGGTATTACCGGAAAAGGAAAAAGGAGACGGTGATCTCACCCCTTAGATACAACCTCTGTTTCTCTGCTCTCGCTCTCAATCTCTCTCTCTCTCACACACACACACACACACACACACACAGTGGAATTGTATCACTGACACACTGTGGGCGTGAATGTCTTTGGAACAGATGGCATGATTTTGTATGTGAGTATGTGTGTTCAGATCTGTTGAAAAATGGCCAGTGTGCGTGTTCTCTTACGTTATGCATATGTCCTGGATTAATGAGATTATGAGACACAAATCAATAAAAACAGAAAGCAGACAGGATGAAAACCAGAAACAGAGAAATAACTGAGAGAGAAAACCAGAAAGAACCAGAAAGACTATGACAGCATTTATGAAACATAACCTAGTTAATAGAATATTCAAGGTTCAATACAAGTTAAAGGGATAGTTCACCCAGAAATTAAAATGATCTTATCATTTACTCACCCTCATGACATCCCAGATGTGTATGACTTTCTTTCTTCAGCAGAACACAGATTAAGATAATGAGCAGAATATCTCAGCTCTGTTGGTCCTCATAATGCAATTTATGGACTCAAATATTTTTTGTTTCACACCACACCTACTGTATCATATCGCTTCAGAAGATATGGATTTAACCACTGGATTTTTATAGATTACTTTTATACTGCATTTTGGGCCTTCGAAGTCCTGGTCAACATTCACTTCTATTGTGAGGACCAACAGAGCTGAAATATTACTTTACAAATCTTTGTTTGTGTTTTGCAGAAGAAAGTCATACACATCTGGGATGGTATGAGGGTGAGTAAATGATGAGAGGATTTTCATTTTTGGGTGAACTATCCCTATAAACTCATCGACAGCATTTGTGGAGTTAATGTGGATTGTCACAAAAATACATTTCAATTTGCCCCTCCTTCTCATTAAAAAAAGCAAAAATCGAAATTACAGTGAGGCACTTATATTGGAAGTGAATGGGGCCAGTCCCATAGTGTAAAAACATTATTTACTATCCTTTACTGTACAAAGTTATATCCAATTTACAACTTTTCCATGACAACTTAATATCGTAAACCATAAAACGACTGTAAAAATTATTTGAACTTTATAGCTGAAATAAAACAGTTTTAACTAAATAATTTATTAATTTATTAAGGACTTTTATAAAATTATAAGCTTCTCGGATCTGCCTCTAAAGCCCATTCACTTACATTGGGTAAGTGCTTCACTGTAACGTCGATTTTCTTAAGAAAAAGAGGGACGATTTGAAATGATTTCGTTGTGGTAATCGACGTTATGTCACAAATGCTGATGATTGAGCTTGACATATCATGTGGTGCGATGTGCTATACTCCATCTTAAACCATTAAATGCTGTTTGAAAATTTTTATGTTTAGGAATTTATTTGTCACACTGCAGGACCATTTTAAATGAAATGTGAAGCCAAAAAAAGGATATTAAAAGGGTTAAAAGCACCTAAAATATTTAGGTATAATATTCCCTTATACATTCATTAAAATGTTTACCTAAATTTCAAAATGTCCATGGACATGTTATACATCAATTTTCCATTACTTAATTAAAGCATAATTATGTACATCAATGTTTAGACTAACACTAATTATTTATTCATTTTATCAATTAATGACTGAATATAATCTGTATTTATACCTCTGCCAGTCTCACATTTGTAATAATCATAGCACAGTCAAACAAATGGTAAATACTGTAGAGAGAGAGAGAGAGAGAGAGAGACAGAGACAGAGACAGAGACAGACAAAGCCAGAATGGGAGGAAGAGCAGGGTGTGGCCTCGGCTTCTCTCATCATCTCAATCCAAAGCAAATAAATAAGAGACATAAAGGACAAGAGTAAGTGAGTTAGACAAATGTATAGTAAGAGAAGAGAGAGCATGTCAAGAGACAGAGAGAGAAGGGGGAGTCTGCAACACCTGATATCTGCAGAGGGAATTCCTGCAAAGCTGGCCTTAGAAGTGTGTGTGTGTGTGTGTGTGTGTGTGTGTGTGTGTGTGTGTGTGTGTGTGTGTGTGTTGAGTCAGCTCTCTGTAACAGCAGGATCAGAGGAAAGAGGGAAAGGACATTGCATTTTCTTTCTCTCACTCTCTGCACCTCTTTTTGCTTACACTGTCGCTCTGTAACGCATTGAATTCTCAGAACAGTATCACTCAGCACAGCTTTTGTGTATGTGTGTGCTTTTTGCTTTATTGTTGTTTTGTTTGTTTTTTACATTTTTATTATTATTATTTTATTGTATTTTTTTACAGTTACACCCGCCTATTTGAAGTGAAGTTATGTCATTCTGATGTATGTGGCTTATGTACTAGTATCATTTAAATTTCACAACATCCAGCAAATAAGTCATGGCAGTTCATATTTGGGTGTGGGTGTTTAGGGTTGTGTCCCAATAACTGTTTGTGATTTTGCAGAGAGTATATAAAAAATCGGACGCCACCTTTTTGCAGAATGTTAATATTACAGCTGATGTGTGTTATTTTCTTTTGCTGTTAAAATTCTTTCTCGTATCCCAACGTATTATCAAGTCAACCTCAAGTAAGGTTGATTTCACCTGTGGCTCTGTGGCACTATCAAAACATTCCACTGTTTGTCTGTCCAACCAGCCCGACACAGCTAAATTTGCTCGAACAATAGTGTGAGTTTGTGGCAGGATTATCTGTTTGTACAGCCTATGGAAGATGGGGGGATTTTTCTGGAATCTGTTCGAAAACGGTGATAATATTTGCTATTCCATTTGGTGATGCTATTGGTGCAGAAATTACACACTTCAGTTTTAATATTTGGTTTTCGGCTTCTCTAAATATATTGTGTTATAAAATGTGACTGATGCAAATTGTGAATAACATTCAAGTTCATGAGCAGGCTTTTATAAAAGAATTGACAGTTCCAGTCAACAGTTTGGACATACCTACTAAATTTTTTATTTTTTCTATGTCAAAAAGTCATTAGCTAGTTATATGTTAGTGTCTAATAATTTCTTGTGTGTTCTCTGTGCTCATCTAGGCTGGTCTGGTTTCTCGTGACATCCCCGAGCAGCTGATCATTGCCCTTGAACCTGAGGCTGCGTCTATTTACTGCCGTAAGCTCCGCCTCCATCAAATGGTTGATTTGGACACCAAAACATCCCTGAACGGTTACAGTCCAACAGAGAATGTTGGAGGCGGAATGACGCAGGGTAAGCCACACTTTTACCATATAACAGAGATTCATATGTGGCAAAACATACTGCAATGAGGATAAACCACATCAAACACAGATGATAGTATTCTCAAGCTTACACTGCATTTATTTTTGTTGAAAAGTGTATAAGCATAATACTGCCCACGTGTACTGTGTACTTTCTTTAGGATCACCTACTAGGGAACAATTATTACCTAGTCTTATTGAATGAACATTACTATATTTTTGCAAACTTAGTTTTACGTGCTGCGGTCTACATTTCGACACAGTTTTCAACTGAAATTAACAATAGAGGTGCACACCGACTGTGCGTTTTATTCACTTTCACACAAATCACGAGTGCAATGGTTGATTATGACTAAATAAACACATATTTTTTGCTCTATTACTCACACACTGCTGTGTAATGATACCAAAAATGTGAAAAACGATACATTTTAACGTTTGCATTAAAGACCCACCTTCATTTACACACTTATTCCAATGTGATGAGCTTGTGCATAGCGTGTTGGACTTGGATATAGGAAGACCATGTTGGCACACGTTAGACAAAAGGGACAAAGAAGAAACACGATGCTTAGTGACCCCAATCCAATCAAATCACTTTATTGTCACACTACCATGTACACAAGTGCAACAGTAGGTGAAAGTCTTGTGTGCAGTTCCGAGCAACACAGCAGTCATGACAGTGACGAGACATACCAATTACAGTAAACAACATATTTACACAACACAATTTACATATCAAATGTACACATACTTACACAACACAATAATTATATACAATGTACAGTAAACAATACACACAATATAGAATACACATACAATAAAAATAAAGAATAAAGAGTATATAAAAAATATATATACAGTAGTTGTATTGTGGAGAATATAATTATGACAGTCCAGTGTGAGATATAAGATTAACAAAGTGCAGTGATGATTATTGATCGTGACAGAGCAAGTGTTCAAAAGTCTGATTGCTTGGGGGAAGAAGCTGTCATGTATTCGGCTGGTGCGGGTCCTGATGCTGCGATACCGCCCATGACTCGGGTGGCTGGAGTCTCTGATGATCCTCCGAACTTTTTTCACACACCGCCTGTTATATATGTCCTGGAGGGAGGGAGGCTCACCTCCGATGATGTTTCTGGCAGTTCGCACCACCCTTTGCAGGGCTTTGCGGTTGTGGGTGTTGCTATTGCCGTACCAGGCAGTGACGCAGCCAGTCAGGATGCTCTCTACAGTACTGGTGTAGAACCGTGTGAGGATGTGGTGGTTCATTCCAAACATCCTCAGCTGTCTCAGGAAGAAGAGGTGCTGGTTAGCCTTCTTCACAACGGCCTCAGTGTGGACAGACCATGTGAATTCCTCAGTGATGTGGACACCGAGGTACTTGAAACTGCTGACTCTCTCCACCGGTGCTCCATTGATGGTGATGGGGCTGTGTTCTCTGTCTTTCTTCCTGAAGTCCATCACAAGCTCCTTGGTTTTACTGATGTTGAGGGAGAGGTTGTACTCCTGACACCAGAGAGTCAGAGTGTGCACCTCCTCTCTGTTGGCTGTTTCATCATTGTCAGTGATCAGACCTACCACCATCGTATCATCAGCAAACTTAATGATGGCATTGGAGCTATGTGTTGCCACACAGTCATGTGTGTACAGGGCATACAGGAGTGGGCTGAGAACACAGCCCTGCGGGGCTCCAGTGTTGAGGGTCAGTGATGAGATGTTGCTGCCCATTCTAACCACCTGGCGTCTGCCTGACAGGAAGTCCAGGATCCAGCTGTACAGCGAGCTGTTTAAGCCAAGAGTCCAGAGTTTCTCATCAAGCTTGGAGGGCACTATGGTGTTGAATGCTGAGCTGTAGTCTACAAACAGCATTCTCACATATGTTTCCTTTTTTCCAGATGGGAGAGAGCAGTGTGTATTGTAGATGCAATGGCATCATCAGTGGAGCGGTTGTTGCGGTAGGCAAACTGCAATTGGTCCAAAGACGTGGGAAGCACAGAGCAGATGTGATCTCTGATTAGCCTCTCAAAGCATTTGCTGATGATGGGGGTCAGAGCAACAGGGTGCCAGTCATTTAAGCAAGTGATTTTGGCTTGCCGGTAACAATGAACGCGGCCTCAGGGTGTGCGGTTTCATGCTCACTTATACTCCCATACAGTTCCTTGAGTGCCCGGTCTGTGTTGGCTTGTGGAGGAATGTACATAGCTGTGATAATGACTGCTGTGAATTCCCTCGGTCGCCAGAATGGTTGACACAGAAGCATGAGATATTCCAGATCAGGGGAGCAGAAAGACTTGATAAAATGTACGTTCCTCTGATCACACCATGATTTGTTGATCATAAAACATACACCACCACCTCTGTTTTACCTGAGAGGTCTTTCGCTCTGGGGTTCTTTGTGCTCGGTGCACTTGCCACATCGAGAACCCCGCGGGTTCGATTGCTGAGTCTGGAATCTCCACAGCCAGCCAGGTTTCTGTAAGGCAAATAACGCAGCAGTCCCTCATCTCTCGTTGGAAAGAGATCTGCGCTCTCAGCTCGCAGAGCTTGTTGTCCAGAGACTGAACATTTGCCAGTAGTATACTGGGTAGCGGGGGTCGATTTGCACAACGTCTTACTCTGATGAGAACGCCAGCTATTTTTCCCCTTTTCCTTCTGCGTTTCTGCGGCCGGGCAGCACAGACAAAGGGCTCCACTGGCGTGTTTGTAAACAGCGGGTCGGCATTGAGGAATTTGAAGTCCGGTTTACGGTGTGTAATTGTAGAACCAATGTCCAAAAGCGTTTTTCTGTCGTATACAATAAGGCAGACCACATCCAAGACAAAAAAACAAAAAACTGTAAACAAAGCAAACAATAAACTGCAGTTTTGTGTCCGAGCTTGCAACGCAGCAGCCATACTCGGCGCCATCTTGAGTCCAATTGAGTATATCAGTTAATAATTAATACAATGCAGTCAATAAACTTCCGACCTACAACTACAAACTAAACCGTGACGTGATTAGATATGGTAACCAAAATAAGCCTATAACACATGAGAGGACGGTGTGTGTGTGTGTGTGTGTGTGTGTGTGTGTGAGGAGTGACGAGAGTACGTCACGTGAGATTTACGGCCAGAGAGTATAGCTGCGAATGTGGGCGGAGAGAAGCCGGTTAATGGGGTCTGCCCGTTTACAGCGTGTCTCCACTTGCACAATAACTTGGGTCAAAGCTGAGCTTTATCACAAAGTTATCTACTAGCCAAATGTTTGTGAGGGGTCGTGCGTGCGCGTGTGCATGCATGCGTGTGTGTGTGTGCGTGCGTGTGTGTGTGTGGTTAGTACGACAGAGAGAGAGAATAAAGTGGCGGCGCTGAAGCCGGTTTTGCGATCGTGGGAGAGAAGGCAACTGTTAGTTTATCATTCAGAGACATGGTGAATGGCTCGTAACCCTTCTCGTGGCCTTTGGTCCTTTAATGGATAAACACAGTGTGCCGGTCTCATCCGCGATGGCGTAAATACACAACAGTCCAACGTGGTTGGATTACAACACAGCAAACTCTCATTTGTGATACCAGTATGTTATATTAATACCTTGAGTATTATTAGCAACAATGAGCGGACTCGGTGGTCCGTAAACTGACATTAACCTCTTACTTGGATTGCGTGGGGACGCATGTAGAACGTGTGTTCATCCGTCGTTTGACTCTGACTCGGTTCCTCGAGGCTCGGGTGATGATGGGAGGCCGTTTCCTCGCTCTGTCGGCGGGCGGTACGGCTGCTGATTAACGGTGGGCTGGCGGAGAAATCAGCGACGTCAACTTGATTGAAGAGGGAAGGGGATTCTTCTTTCTTTGCTTCTGCAGGCAAACGGATGAAGATTGCTCGGCGGATTGCTCAGCAGTCTCCTTCGGATCCGTTACAGTGTTCAGTGGAACACAGAATAATCCCAACTCATCCAGCAAGACAGAGATTGTATGGCTGCAGTTTCAAGTTGCACGTTACTTCCTTGTGCAACGAGGCAACACCTGACAGCAGCAATGAGCTACGTCTACGTACGGCACGCTAAGTCACTGGAAGCAAGGTACAGAACGATTTTCGAGGTATTTCTTCTCCTGATGACATCATAGTTGAGGTGCGTTCTGTTGAGTGCCTCATCCAATAGGAGTTGAGAGTTCGATCCTTTGGAATTTCACACAGTTGTAAAGTGAGCAAGGCTTCTTGGGATTTGTAGTCGGTTTTGTACTCCCTTTGTTTGATTTTGGCACGGTTTTTTCAGCAAGATTTATGACTTTGTTTTTGTGGGCCTCAGTCAGGCTTTACGACTGTGTTAGGCCTGCCTTTGTCTTGTATCTGAATACATGACATCCGCATGCTCACCACGTGCTTATCGTGTGGACAGGAAGGGGGAAACTTTGAACGCAACAATGTGTGTGTGTGTGTGTTTTCAGTTAAACACAGAACTGCATATTGCTAATGAAATACGTGTAATCCCTGTATGTTGTGTATTTCTGAGGTATATCAAACTCGTTAGAACTGTTTCGTTGTGTGTTTTAAACTCTGAGGCCTCATATTTAATAGCCGAAGAGTGTATATTCCTTTCTAAGTGTACTAAATACACGTTCCTTGGTATCAAATTAAACCTTACGACTTGTCCTAGTTGAATATAAATATAAGATTACCTTAGAATGGTGTTCTGCTAGGTATTACCATCTTTTGAGTTATTCAAACCAAAGCCAGACCCGGTCATAAGAAACATGCAAATGAGCTGTGACGGAACAAAGGAATCATTCTCCTGCCCAAAGAAAGGGGACTTTACGACCCCCAAAGGAATGCTCAGACTGCTGAAGCTCACTGCTTTCTTACTGAGAAGGAGAAATGACACCTTTTAATCCTATATATGCTATATATATAATCCATGTGATAAAAATATTGACATGTATCTAATGTGCCATCTCACAATTTCCCTTAAATGTTGCTTGATCTATGTTTCTTGCAAACTCTAATGGGTTAATGTTTCAGACTTTGCATACTATGGTTAACCGAAATCATATGTGTGGCATATTTGGTCTCTATAACTTGGTATTTTGAAGATCAAAATGACTGTGTACATGATATGTCGATAACAACAACATATTAGTATTACAAGTATATTTCCTAGTTTCTTTCTTGCTCATGCAATGAGAAATGTGAGAACAAAGAGCAATAAACCAAATTCCCGCCTGGAACCCAAACCCTTCTCATTGGTCGAGCCAATGAGAGGTGGGACATGTTTTCTAAGGTTATAAATGCTCTTAGCTCTTATTTCTCGCTCTCTTATCTTATCTTAGTCCTCTCTTAGTCCTCTCTTAGCCCTCTCTTAGCCCTCTCTTAGCTCTCTCTTAGCCTCTCTTGCTTCCTGCCTCTCTTGTTTTCTGGTCCTCTGAGCCTTGTGCTCTCTCACTTTCTCGCTGAATGATGCCAAACTAGAAGGCCCCAAGGACTCCCAAGCGTGCGCCAGGCTACGGCCTTGTCTCTGACTCCCACTGGTTCTCTCTCTCATCAAGACAACATCATCAAAGATCAACTCAAGCCATCAACAAATTGCATCAGGACAGTTTAATTCAAATGGGACATGCAAGTATCAAACTTAGTCTCATTATTTGATACATTAAGTATCCTTAACCCCTTTCTAAAAGGGCGTGTCAGAACTAATATGATGGTTTGCTCAGGCTGTTGATCTGCTGAACTTCAAACAATGCTATAACTTCTTGCCTTCCTGTATTCTGCTTCAGCCCTCTTTCCCTTGGTAAACTGTATGAATGTATGTATATGTATGTTAGAGTAGTTTAAATGTTTAGTCTAGTTAATAAAGTCTTGTTCATGTCACATGTAAAGTTGTCTGTGTCTCAAGCTCATATCTAAAGATCATAGATTTTGACTACTTGCTCTTAATACTTAGTAAGAAAGACATTTCCCATGCCCCGGAAATGTACATTTCTATTAATTAATTAATAACCAATATTGAGTGTTCACGGGATGAACCGAGTATTTGGTTGTAATGTTAATGTAGCTACATCAAGTTAACCCAATTAACTGATCCAAATATTCATAATCGATTCTAACAAGTTATGATTGATTATTAATATTTCATAGAGCTGATTCGCTACAGAGGGGTGTACTCACTTTTGTGAGATACTGTATATATAATCCTTGAGTGTGACAAAGATTATTATTTATTAGTGATGTTGGAAAAAGCTTGTTGACATTTTATTAATGACTATTGAATTTACTGCAATACTGCAGAACTATAATTTTTGTGTTGGTGAATGTGTACATTAGTGCATTTTGTTTCCCAGCTGATGCATGCAGCAATGTAACTCTACTCCTCTGCAAGAACAAACTGTCAGAGAGGGAGAATTCAATCAGATGGCTTGTGTGCATTTAAGGTGAGAATAACGGAAAAAATGGGTGAAATATGATTATAGTGCTGAAGCAGAAAGGAAGTGTAAAATCGCTTGTGCTAATGTTTTGTTCTCTCTTTGCATAAGCTGTGCTATAGAAAGAGAAAACAAAGGAAAGGACGAAGGACAAGAGGAGTAGTTTATATTGATTTCTTTTTTAGCACCAGTAATATTTGTGCTCTGATGGAGCCTGTACATTTGATATTCAATGGTGAGCATTGAAAACATATTAAGGAGCTCAAATAGTCTCTGGTTAATTTAATATGCTAGTGAGACCAGAAGCAAGAAGCAATTGTGTGTGGCAACCCGCTGGGAAGTAAAGTAAAGTAATCTGTTTTAGATTATATATGTTATGGAAGTACTGAATACAAGTTAATATAGTAAATTAACACTTTCTTTAGTGTTTTAAAAAAGCATACAAACATACTTTGAAGATGTTCTTGTCTATATAATGTAAGTATATTTTGCATATAAAAACATTGTAAAAGGAGCATAAAAGCAGACTTGTTTGCTATTTCTTCATACTAGATTCATGTGTGCTAAATTTTGGTCTTAATTTGTAACATTTTGACCACGTCTTGCTGATTTCCTGTGCGCTAAGTTTTTGTCAAGATTTTGTCCACTTCTTGCTTGATGACTGTGCACAATATTTTGGTACATTTTGGCAACTTACAGCTATACGACTATGCGTAGAATGTTGTTGTAAATTTTGACCACGTTCCTCTATGTGACTGTGTTCTAAATTTTGGTACATTTTGGCAAATATCCACTACATTCACGTGTGCTACATTTTGGTCCAAATGTTGGTACATTTGATCCACTTCCCACTATATTACTGTGTTCAATATTTTCAAAAGAATTTTATGACTGTGAGTTAAATTGTATTCAAAATTTTGGCCATTTTCAACTATATGACTGCACTAATTTTGGTAGATTTTGGACACTTTCTGCTAAATTAATGTACACTAAATTTTGATCTAAATTATGCCCACTTCCCAATATATTTCTCTGCACTACATTTTGTTCTAAATTCTGGTTACTTTTGCCCACTACACAGCTGAGCTCCAAATTTTGGTTAATTGTGGTTACTTTTTTGGTACCTTTTTGTCATTTTTGGAGTTTGACTGTTCCCTATCACTACTATATGCTTTTGTTGAATGAAAATGTGCAATGTGAAAATTCTTCAAAATAGGGGCTTAAATAATGGGCTGGAATAGTCACTGATTAATTTTAGTTGGCAGTGAGAGTCTGAGACAGGAAGTGGTGTAATTGTGTGTAGCGACCCACCGTTTAACTGGGTACCAGTGAGCAGCATTGAGGGGCTGTCTCTCTGATATTAGTAAACCCAATAACTTCCTAAAGCCCAGTCAGAGTCTGGTTGGGGATAACATGTCCCTTTTAAGGGCTGTCTCACAGTTATATTCTTTAACATCTGGATCTATTTTTTTTTCATTTATTGTGGATGTTTTCCCACTAATCCTGTTGGCTTCATCTGTTGTCACACTGATTCCCCAGCATGTAATCCAGCTGCTACAGATGTGTCAGATGGCAGACTGTAGAGTGAACACCCCTTAAAGCAAGAATGTAACCACATATTCGGGAATCGGGGGAACCAAATGTAATCATTTAAAAATCAACCTTTGAAAAACAAATCGGTCGACCAGTAATCTACTCAATGTCTATAGCTGATACGGCCCTGGCTCTTTCACAAGACATTCTCTTGTGCATTCATTTTGTCCACACATTTAACATATAGTTTTCAGTGCCTTAATGATGTTTTGAATTACAATAGGCTGTTTCCTAACTAGTGAGTTGTAAATTTGTTATCAGGCTGCTTCAGGAATGTTGAGATGGGGGGTCTCTTGTGTGTTTAAAACACTGTTAGATTAAGCCGTTTGAAACAGTTTGAGCCTCAGCTCTCCCATGCTCCATCAGAACCTTGTACTGTCTTTTTCAGTCTTGTACTGAAAAAAAGGCCAGATGGCCCATTTCATTGTTTTCTGTGGTAAGGGAAAATGTCAATCTGACATCAGCCTCCATGTGGTCACTCTCTACAGCTTTACACTTCCTGTTTGGGAATGTTTACAACTACCAGGGTGACCATTGTGACTTTATTTTTAATGTTTTGAGCATGTTTTGAGGGGTAGGACTACTGTTAGTTCATCCAATGGAAGACAGTAGGAGGGTTCATTTACATTTACATTTATGCATTTGGCAGACGCTTTTATCCAAAGCGAGTGCACTTATTACAGGGACAATTCCCCCGGAGCAACCTGGAGTTAAGTGCCTTGTTCAAGGACACAATGGTGGTGGCCGTGGGGATCAAACCAGCGACCTTCTGATTAACAGTTATGTGATTTAGCCCACTATGCCACCACCAATGTTCGGACTGTTTTAAAAAAAAAATTTGCAATTGTATTTGGAAATGCTAGTGGCATACCTTTTAAAACCTAACTTTTTACATTTACATAAACATTTATTCATTTGGCAGACGCTTTTATCCAAAGCGACTTACAAAAGAGGAAGAACATCAGCGAATCATCTTAGGGAGACAGTGGTACAAAAAGTGCCATATTACAAAGTTTCACTATCATCATAATAGTATACAAAACAGATTTAAGTGCAACAAGTGTAAATATATATATATATATATATATATGTTGGGAGTTGGGAAGGTCATTCCACCACCGTGGTATGATGAAACTGAAAGTCCGGGAAAGTGTTTTGGTGCCTCTTTGTTTTGGTACGACAAGGTGACGTTCCTTAGCCGACCGCAGGCTTCTGGTGGGAACGTAGCTCTGCATAAATGTTTTTAGGTATGCTGGAGCAGACCCAGTGACTGTTTTATATGCCAGCATCAGAGCCTTGAATTTAAAACGTGCATGAACCGGCAGCCAGTGGAGAAAGACAGAGTGGTGTAACGTGCTCTCTTAGGTTCATTAAAGACCAGACGTGCTGCTGCATTCTGGATCATTTGGAGAGGTCTAATAGCACATGCAGGAAGGCCTGCAATGAGAGCGTTACAGTAGTCCAGTCTAGTTATGACAAGGGACTGAACGAGCAGTTGTGTGGCATGTACAGAGAGGAAGGGTCTTATCTTCCTGATATTGTAGAGTGTAAATCTACAAGATCTTGCAGTTTTTTAAATGTGATCTGTGAAATTTAGCTCATCATCAATGGTTACCCCTAGATTTCTGACCGTTTTGGAAGGCGAAACTGTAGTTGGACCCAGCTGCAAGGTGATGTTGTGTTCAACAGCCGGGTTGGCTGGAAAGACAAGGAGTTCGGTCTTGGCAGGATTGAGTTGAAGGTGGTGTTCCTTCATCCAGGCCGAGATGTCTGCCAGACAGGCAGCGATTCGAACGGTCACTGTGGTGTCGTTGGGCTGGAAAGACAAGTAGAATTGCGTGTCATCAGCGTAGCAGTGGTAAGAGAAACCATGTGACTGGATGATGGGTCCCAGTGATGTTGTGTATATGGAGAAGAGAAGTGGCCCAAGCACTGATCCCTGAGGTACCCCAGTAAGTAACTTGTGTGGCTTTTTAGCAATCAAGGTAATGCTAGCCATATTGGCATAATAGTATTGCACTTATATCGTTCTACAATTGTTTCTATTAATGTTTCTATTTTGGACATTTCAGTTTCAAATCCACTTAATGATTAATGTTTTAAGAACACTTAAAAATGTCAGCAGTTTCAAAGTTATGTTTTGAATTTTATGAATTTGGCTGAAATTAAGAGTCTTGCATTCCATTACAACTTTTTTCCAATGGCATCCCCATGCTTAAAATAAACTGTTATGCAGCCCATGTTCCTTTCTCATTATATTGCCTTGCCTATAGAACTGCCACAATTATGACATGTACAGCTTCACTCTGCCTTCCTTCTCACACACACTTCCTGTCTCTCTCTGTCAATAACCAGCCAAGGAGCATGTGCGCCGTAACCGACAGAGCCGCACCTTTCTGGTGGAGAATGTCATAGGAGAGCTCTGGTCTGAACTCACTGAAGGTAGAGTCTGTATCTTCTCACAAGCATGTTTCTTGTAGTATATTCCTCCTGCTTTTTCTAATGCTGTCATATGTTTAGAAAACCTAAATTCTTGTAAGATGCACCCTAGCATATAGAAAAAGAAACATGCTTAGCTTGAAATACTTCTTCTGTTGATTCAGGTCCGATAAACAAACATATCCAGCCCTTATTCTTCTGTATGAATTAGCACCTTCTCGCACATCAGTACTTCAGCACACTTTACCAATTCATCACTGCTGTAATAACCCCACGCAGATTAATTTTCTTCTAGTTCTCTACTCTTAGAAAGTCATTAGCATTTAGAATCATTACAATTCAAGTTTAAATTCTAACTTGAAAATATAAACTTAAATTATACAGTGTGTACAATATACAGAGCTTCTTAAATGCCAAAGGCCTCTCCTTTGGAGACCAAGAGACAATGAACCCTGAAAATAGGTCACTGTTCCCCTGACACCTTGGAAAAGCAATTCTATGCAGACATGTCAGAATCACACCACCATGATGTTAGAATCTACAGAGTTTCCTGAAAGTGTCAAACTGAGTAAAATGTCAGATGCCTCACTGGATAAGATGATCCTGACGAATTCATTTCCACTGGTGACCTCTGATGACCTTCATTTGATGTTTCTGCTGGTGTCTAGGCGACCGCTATGTGGTTGTGGATTGTGGAGGCGGGACAGTGGATCTAACGGTTCATCAGATCCGAATGCCTGAGGGGCACCTGAAAGAACTGTATAAAGCCTCAGGTAAGAAAAGCCACAGAATCAAAAAGCCAGAATTTCTTTATTCAGTGTGGAAGGTTTCATTCTGAAATGAAATTATACATCATTTTAAATCGAATAAAAGTAATAGTTCAGCCAAAAAATAATTCTGTCATTATTTACTCACCCTAATGTCATTCCAAACTTGTTTGCTGTTATTTTTTTATGTGGATCACAAAAGTAGATGTTTTTAAATTACAGTTCATAAAGGATCTTGACCAAAAAAAAAAAAAACATTAAAGCACTATTATGGTGACTTTTTAAAAAAAATTACTATTCATTTGGACACTTAATAGCCCCAGATCACCTTAAACTGGCATTATATGGCAAGAGCTGTGTAACACTTCTTTCAAAATGTATATGTTCATATTTTTGGAAAATATAACAATGTACATATTGAGAAATGTGTGTAAATGATGACAGAATTTTTCATTTATACTTTCCATCTTCTCCACAGGAGGCCCGTATGGCTCTATTGGAATAGATTATGAGTTTGAGAAGCTCTTGTGTAAGATATTCGGGCAGGATTTCATCGACCAGTTTAAGATCAAGCGTCCTGCTGCATGGGTGGATCTGATGATTGCGTTTGAGTCTCGTAAGAGGGCTGCGGCTCCTGACAGAAGCAATCCACTAAATATTAATCTGCCCTTCTCTTTCATTGACTACTACAAGAAATTCAGAGGACACAGTGTGGAGCAGGCACTGAGGAAAAGCAAGTGAGTGATGAATGCTTGAATTTTTCAGGAGTGAAATTGGTTGTAGAATGGGGTTGTTGTCACTTCCATAAATAACTCTTTATGTACAGAACGAGATTAAAGGGAAAGTTCACCCAAAAATTACAATTATGTCATCATTCACTCACACTCATGTTATTCAAGACCTGTATGACTCACCCTCTGTGGAACACAAACTGACAGCCTACTCACCATTTACTCTCTTTGCATCTTTTTTCCAAACAATGGCTACATGTACATGCACCCTCATAATGCGATTAAGGCAATACTGTGATTAGATGGCACTTTCTCCGTTGTCATAAACTGGTGACTCTATTTCCTGCTGACTGTCTCTTTTGAGCTCGGTTGTGTGTGACCTACAGACCCTGGGGAGTTAATCTGTCTATTCATGACTGCTGTCAATACCGTCCACACAAAGGCATTCAGTAAGCCATCAGGCCATGTATAAAGTTGCCCATATCAGCAGAATGAATACCATGTTTGTGTACATGTGATTGCTGTCTATGTACTGAAGACACTCATAATCAAGCAAAAGTATTAGATCAGGCACAAATGTCCAATTATTATAGAAACTAAACAAGGTATCTAGTTCAGTGAGAGAACCTTGAATTACATGATATTAGTATTATTTAGAAAATGTGAAAAAAAATTTTTTTTCCACTTTTGTGCCAATTTGGAATGCCCAATTCCCACTACTTAGTAGGTCCTCGTGGTGGTGCGATTACTCACCTCAATCTGGGTGGTGGAGGACAAGTCCCAGTTGCCTCTGAGACCGTCAATCCACGCATATTATCATGGGGCTTGTTGTGCATGACACCGCAGAGAATCACAGCATGTGGAGGCTCATGCTACTCTCCGCGATCCACGCACAACTTACCACGCATCCCATTGTGAGCGAGAACCACTAATCGCAACCACAAGGAAGTTACCCCATGTGACTCTACCCTTCCTAACAACTGGGCCAATTTGGTTGCTTAGGAGACCTGGCCGAAATCATTCACCACACACTGGATTCGATCTCGCGACTCCAGGTGTGGTAGTCTTTACTTGCTGAGCTACCCAAGCCCCCTACAATGTAGGTTTGACGCAGAAGTATAAATCGGCCTTAACACTAAGACTAAAACCTTGGCAATTTAACTTGTCCCAATTTCCGTGTAGCAGATGATTAAACTGGTGAGAAACTCCCATAGACTTAGGACTTATAGAAGTAGGAGCCTGAGCCATGTCTTGGGTCCAGAACGTCATTCATTTTGGGGGTGGGCTATTTGACTTGGTCCAGTAAGTAACCATTATGTAACCACAAAGAACACAATAGCAACCAGGTAGCAATGCCCTGCCAGCCACCCTGAACACCTTAGCATCGTGGTGGTGAGTTTTGACCGGGTTAGCACCACTCATTTTATATTTTCTTCAGAAAATATAAAAATACTTTTTATTGCTTTTATGGATACACTAGTGTATTCTTTCTCAACAGAATATTGTAATCTTATCAATTGCGAGCCCTGAGTAATATCCCCTAACTTGTATGTTATAGATTATTGGCTCGAATGTCTCACAGGGGACAGTTTTCCCAACAATCAGACGATTCAGCCATCTCTATGAGGACTCGTACAGCTCTACATTATGCTGCTCAGTCCAGTGATATGGGACTATGCATGCTTTAACCAGAAGCACAAACATTAGCTCTAACACACTGACTTTTATAGCAGTGTAAAACCTAATAAAACTCAATAATATGAACACATTTGTGATATAAAAAAAAAAAAACTTTTTGACTTTGCACCATGTCCAAATGAACTGTGATTTTGAACTGAGTTTATTTAATTGTTTTATTCAGTCTATACATTTTTTTTCTAATCTTTTTTTTTCATCTCCCCTGTACCTTGCAGTGTGGACTTTGTGAAGTGGTCATCACAGGGCATGCTAAGGATGAGTCCAGATGCAATGAATGCACTGTTCAAATCAACTATAGACCACATTATACAGCATTTGAGTGAGTACACACCCAGTTTTACTACAACATATTTGCTTGCACACCAGTTGGATGTGCCTTTAAATAATAACAATAGTAGTTTAATATTGTTTTACTTGTAGAGCTCTGGTTGATCTCTACAATGCAGTTTCATAAACAATAATGCTTTATAATTCATTATCAGCAAAGGCTTCATAACATAATCATGTTTGCAACTCACAGCAATATGCCTACTACAATTTCAAACATTTCAAACATCTACTTGGTATAGCTTGTAAAACTGTGTATGAAATAAACAGCCACTTAGAGACACATTTAGGGCAAGTGTTGCTCCAGTCAGAGATGTCCCAACCATCTGCCCAAAATACTCCAGCAAATGCTCACAGAACTGGGACAGAATTGGGTCCCTCTGCTCTCATGTTGGCTGTATTGCCCGGCTGTAATCTGTTCAAACAGCAACTACAAGCAAATATATGAAGCAATAAACTGTATTTTATTCTTTGTCAATTTAAAGGTGCACTCAGTAACTTTTGTGTTTGTTGCACTGGTTGATATGGCATTCAAGTTGACTTTAACAGACAACTAGCTGTTTAGATTCAGCATCACACAAAAGCAAGAGGTTTTGATTACCAATGCTGTAGAAATTTGCAATTTGCAGTAAGCGATGATTCATTTATTCTGTGAGTGAAAGTGTCAGATAAAAGGGGAACTACCGACATAAAATAAGTATAACTATTAATGTGGTCATGTGATCTCAACATGGTGGCACCCATGAGACAGCCCAGCTCCATGTAAAATATTGGCGCTTATATTAGGTGCAGGTGATCTCATGTGAGTATAAATCACTTCAATTTTATTTGCATTTCTTTAGGGGTAAAGCCTTTAATAATGAGGAAACAATTACGCACCTTAAACGAAAAACCAAAGAAATGCATTCTTTGGTAAAATTCCACGAATTAGATTGTTTTGATGAAATATTTGACTTTCCCCTTCTGTTTTGCTACCTGTTCTCATTCTTCTATTTGCTCTCCAGCTGAGTTATTTGAGAGGCCGGAGGTGACAAACATCAAGTTCCTTTTCCTGGTGGGTGGCTTCGCTGAGTCTCCACTACTCCAGCAGGCAGTTCAGAACATGCTTCAGGGCCGTAGCCGAATTATAATCCCGCATGACGTGGGCTTGACCATCCTTAAAGGGGCGGTGTTGTTCGGGCTGGATCCCAGTGTCATAAAGGTGCGCCGCTCTCCACTCACTTATGGTGTAGGTGTCCTGAATCGTTTCATAGAGGGGAAACACCCACCAGAGAAGATGCTTGTGAAGGATGGAACACGCTGGTGCACTGACGTCTTCGATACTTTCATCTCTGCCGATCAGTCAGTGGCGCTGGGTGAAACGGTAAAACGCAGCTACACGCCTGCGAAGCCATCACAACAAGTGATTGTGATACACGTATATTGCTCGGAAAAAGAGTCGGTCAGCTTCATCACGGACCCAGGTGTAAGGAAGTGTGGTACGCTGAAGCTGGATGTGAGCGGTACTCAGAGTCCAGCAGCACGAAGAGAGATCCAGACACTCATGCAGTTCGGAGATACTGAGATTAGAGCTATGGCTGTTGATGTGGCAACCTCTCGCTTTGTCAAAGCTAGCATTGATTTCCTTAGTCAATAGGAGAAGAGGGGAATTAGTAAATGATACACTGCAAAAATTATTTTCTTGTTTAGTATTTTTGTCATGCTTTCCAGTTAAAATATCTAAGCATGCTTTTAACAAGATAGCTTTTCTTAAGAAGCAAAGTTGCGTAATATAATACTTTTTTTGCAAAAATATATATTGAATTTTAGTGTAATTTTAAAATTTAAATTTCTATTCTTAGAAATTAACTAAATCCTCTAAATAGCAAATCAACGGATAAGTCATGGAAAATACTATATTAAATATATTTGGCTCTAAAATACTTAATTTTATATAAATTGCTTTTGTGAGTGCAATATCTGTCAAATAATTTTTTTAAACGAACGATTGGAAAACTCATGGTAAGTCATTGTTTAAAAGGTGTTATTATGCTTAAAACAAGAACAAAAAAATCCAATGGGTAAGGAAAAAAATTCTCATCCATTTTTGCTTCTCAAGTCATTTAACTTGCTCTAAGGATAATATGTATTTTTACTGGAAAACAAGACAAAATAGTGATTAAGTAAATCATTTTTACTGTGTAGAAGGATAGAGAAAAATAAAGAAAAAACAATATAGAGAGCGAAATGAAGGTTGTAGTTACGGAGTCTCAACTAATACACAATGATCGCCGACCCTCCATGTGACCATTGATTGAAGTAGCTGTGCCATTCATGTTATTTTATTTGGTTATTCCTTTTTTTATAGAAATCATAACTGGACTCAAGTAAGAATTTGTCATATCTGGCATAGAGGGCTGACCCGAAGTTGTTATATTTAAATTTTGTCTTTTCGCATATCAGACATGTTCTATACGTCCACTTCATCTAGGCTCAGTCCATTATTCTCTGTATGCTTCTATAGTCTATTTGCAGTATCTTAGTGGCTATTTTATGCACAGGGATGCCAAATCTGCATGATAGAGCTAAATTACAGCTGTGTATTGCTAGTAGTTCTAGTTTGGGATAGTACCATATATGAACTTAGCAGGTCAGCATAGCGCTATGTTCAGGTAAAGGCAGCAACATCAGTCTTATAAACAGATCATGGAAGAAATATAATATTGTTCTCTCATGAAACTCCCTGCTTTGCTCTAAAAAGCTGGAATGTTACCTCCAAGGATCAGTAAAAAACAGTTCATTCTTTAGATTATAATGAAGACTTGAAAGCATTTTGCTTTGGCTAATGAACTGGCCGCCTGTTTATTCATTCCATAATAAAGTCATGCAGTGGGATGAAACCTCAAATCTCAGTCAGACAGATGCAGAAAATCTCATTCATTTGTTCCTCATCTCAAACAGAATCAGAATCTTTGAGAAAGTGTTGAGAGCTCTGAATAGAAAGTATGGTACCTCTAAGAACCACTGATTAAACCTGAGTTACTCATTACATAAGGTGCTGATGCTTGTGACAAAATGACCTTCAATGTGTCACGTAGTGCCACAGGTCTAAAAGCTCAACTTTCAACCCTTTTATAGTTTAATGTTCTTATTCTTATTTTTTTCTATTTGTGTTTTATAATGTTTCCTGCTTCCTTTTTTGCATGTTATGAAATCATGAGTTCTGGACAGTTACATTTAAGTTTTTTTAAGAGAGGTCGAGGGCGGCATTTCTTTTGTCTCTAATTTCGAAATATCTTTTCATTTTGTCAGTCAGTATGTTGCTCTAAGCGGAATGAGAACTCTTAAATCCTAGAATGTGAATTTAAATCATCATTCAAAGTGGCAATGAAAGAGAAGTTGCTAGCTGCACATGCAACATGATTTGAAATGATAGTCATCGCTAAATGCTAGTTGCCTTTAATCCTACTTCTTAGAAGGGGAAGCCACTGATGTTTATCCTGTTTTTATTTTTATTTAGATTCATGGAGAATATGTGACATGAAAATATGTTTATTTCTGTATATACAGTATTTAAAGCTATTGTACAGATTTTTTGCATTATTTTAGCATTATCAGCTTTATGAGCAGTGTGTGTATGATGGCCTCAAAAGGACCCTTTTTTTCACACTCACCAGCATTTATATGAATCGTAAATGCAGATATCACCCTAATCCAAACCCAGTCATAACCCCATGCCACAACCAATTTAAAACCTACCTTGATCTCCACCTGTACTCCAATGAAGACCCTCAAATAATCCCATTCCCAGTGCTAAACACAGACTGAAACCTAATCATTACTTTAATCCCAACCTGAAACCAATGAAGACCCTAAAATAATCCCATTCCAAATTCCATACCAAGATTTAAACATAATCTTTTCTTTAATCCCAACCTGATGCCCAAAGAAAACCCGAAAGTAATCTCAATGCCAAACTCTGTCTGAAACTCAGTTATTACTTTAATCCCAACCTGAACCCCAATAGCCGCATTTCCACTGTCGATATAAATGAGGGCGTGATAGTGCATGCCAGGGCGCAATGGGAGAAAGGTGCCATCCATTGTTCCTTGCAGGCTACATTTGGTAAGAATTAGGGTGAGGGCAGGGTTAGGACATCTGCTACCTGCCAGGAAGAAACCGTGGCTCCAATGAACAATGTGCTTGCGAGGGCCAGTTGTGTTCCCACTGTCACTTCCAAATGCTTGGAAAATGACATTTAAACAACCAAAACTGCAACCCTCCCATTAGCTTAACGGGGATTTTACTGTCACCAGAGATGTCTCCTAGCAACCCAACTGATAAACAATGCTGCTACGCATTTGTGCTACAGGTGTACAACCACCAAAGAGAGTTTAGAGAGAGCTGGTTAAACAAGCTTTAATATTTTATAATGTAGGAACTTTGACTCAATGATCAATATAATTTAATTAAAGTGAATGTTTATCATTAACTTTGTACATCTCTGGATGCTGACACGTTTGTGACGTCACACACCTGCATCTTGGTGAAACAAATTGCAGACACATTACAAATCTGTTAGGATGCATAGTGGACAAAGCCGTGCCCAAAGGAAGAACTTTCCATGGTTCTAGGTCATGGACTGTGTGTTGGGACATTGTTCTGCTGTTAGTGGAGAGATCATTCAGGACACCATGGCAGTTAAAGTCAGTGAGTTGTCAACGGTTACTTATCTTGCTAGCTAGCTAACATTTATATACAATATAAACTTCATATCTAGATAACATTCGTATTTGGTTTGGCTTGTGAAATGGGCGGGGTATTTGACGTTTGCACCAGGGTGGCGTATTAAGGGTGGGTTTTAGGGCAACGCTGCAGGGCTTTTGGCCCGATGGCGGGAATGCAGAGTGATTTTGGCTTCGAGGTCCGAGGCTATTGGCCCCGGCTGACCAGTTTATGGCCCTGGCTCGCACTGGCAAAAAATAATAAATTCCCAATCCCACAACCAGTTTGAACCATTAAACTTACTTTAATACCAACCTGAACCCCAATGAAGACCCTAAAATAATCCCATTCTCTAATTGCCATTTCCTAATCCCTATCTCAAATGCACACAAAAGATGAATGATTGTGTGAGTTGCCTGTGTTGCTCTGTTTTTAGAAAAGACGTGAAAACCTTTGACCTTAAAAACATGCAGTTATCAATTGAACTGAATATTGATGAAGTGTAACATTTTGGTATATTTTGCTGTGGGGAGACGAGGTGACTGATTTTGGGGTGTGGCACACAATTTATTCTGTAGATGATTCCACAAATTTGATGTGTTTGCTTTGGAAGACTAGTGTGCACAAATACACAGCCACTGCATTAATAATGACACAGATAATAGGCATTAAAAATGAAAGCAATAAAAGTGTTGCAATGTGATATCCTACGCTTTTTTCTAGTTTACTCAACCATGCTATTCTGCCGGTGTTAGTCTGTGTGTGAATGCATTAGCTGCACAAATATAATGTTGCCGTGGAATATGTAATTAAAAATTTGGTCATTGATAATACTTACACATCATCATTTTATGAAAACAACTAGCATTTTATTCTATATTTTTTCCTTCCATTAACACTGTTTTAAACAGTCAGCACGAGAATCACAGTAACAGTGTAATTCTAAAATAAACAAATTTAAAAAGTTCCTTAAAAAATCTGCTTTATGCGAAAATCTATCCATATATTTGCCTTGTAATGCAAGACATAAAGCACTATGTGTTAACAGTAAAATAGTTCTCATAGAGCACAATTCAAATTAGCATAATAGTATAGGACTTGCAGCAGAAGAACTGTCATAATGATGTATCAATCGAGCCCATGTTTCTTGGAAGGGTTCAGATCTTTCAGTCCAATCATCTGGTAAGGTGTGATCAGATCCTGTTACATTTTCTGTTAAAAATGTCATCAAAATATGTAATACTAAGGAAAATAAAATACATAAGCTAAACTGGCTAAAATACTGAAGCTTCTCTAAATGTAAATTCTTTCCACATCTAGACTCGCTGCTGCTCATGTGATTGTTATTGCAAATATTTGCATATGCTCTGCACGATTCGCATGAGTGACCAAAAAGATACAAAATAGTTTCTGGTATTCTTCATTTGAATATTCTGTTTTAAATTAAATAGATATCTGGATAATAAAACCCAAGCTACCACAGCTCATTCGTTCATTGGTTCTGCAAGGCAGAAGAAGCAGGAAATGATGTCATCATGTGTGATACGTGTGCATGCACATATAGGGCAGGTGAGATACCTGAACATACCCACAAATATAGACACACACCTTTACAATCATGTGCAGATGTGTGTAGTATGCACACCTTTTCTGCTCAGAGTAAACTAATAGTGTGAATGTGCTGGAACAAGCCCTTACTGTTCTACACTTCACCATACTTTTTTATGGGCAGCTTTGCTATTATTGTTTATCGATAACACAATATATTGCCTCTTTATAAAAATATACTGTAGTTATTGCCATGATACGGTTGTAAAATCCCCTTAAGAGCACTGTCATTTTGTTCTTTTGGGTTTGTGTTTAGTTTTATTTTGATTATCCTGTCAAAAATACCCCTAGAGAGGGACTTTCGCTGTGAATTTGATTTTGAATGGCTTTTCAGCATTGTTTTATTTAACTGGATAAGCTAAAAGCAAAGGGGCCTGGTCATAGGGCATGAATAAATTTGGGAAATGAATTTCACTGTTTGCTAGATTCTATGCTTAAAATGCTTGAAAGTCACCGAGTCATTCACTTGAGCTGACATGGACTCACTCACTGTGTAAACTCGCAAACCATACACCTACTGGGTTGTTTTTGAACAATGGAAACAGTGTCACTGCTCTTGCCATCTGCACATAAAAAAAAAAAAAGATTTGCAATTGTATTTCAATCAATGCCAAGCACTAACCGCCAAAATGTCACCCAATAAAAGTATATGTATTTCAAAGAATGGTTGTGTTGTCCTCCTTTTGATGAAATGATATTTAAGTGACTTTGTGCTCTTCTCTTGTAAATCTTAGAGGGACTATTTCCTCATTGAGGTTCTTCTGTGCTGGAGTAATGTACAATCTAATGTCCCTATTCTTATACAGGCACTGGATGGGGTGGCTGTGGCTCAGGTGGTAGAGCTGGACATCCACTAATCACAGGGTTGGTGGTTCGATTTTCCGGCCCACATGACTCCACATGCTGAAGTTTCCTTGGGCAAGACGCTGAACCCCAAGTTGCTCCCAATGGCAGGCTAACGCCTTGCATTGCAGCTCTGCTGTCATTTGTGTCTGTGTCTCTGTGTGTGTTTGCGTGTGAGTTGGATGAGTGAATGGGTGTAAAGTGCTTTGGTAACTGCTACGTTTAAAAAAGGTGCTATATCTGTGCAGACCATTTACCATTTTACCATTCTCATTAACTAACTTCTTTCTTTCTGTCCTTAGCACCTTAGTTCCTGAGGAATATGACACCTCAATATAACACTTTTTTTTTATCTCCTCTCCTCTTTGTATGTTTTCCAGCCCACTTTTAAAAGAAGAAAATAATTTAGGACTAAGACTCTTCCAAACATACAGTTTTATGTTGTTTTACTACATCCTCCGGTATGATTACAGGTAGTTCTAGTTAGGGACCTTGACTCAATAATAGACTCGTTCAAGCCTGAATGCTTGTCAGACTTTCTTCAGTTATGTACATTCACCATTCCATTATGAAAATGGTCCTTTCATTGCAACTCCTTATGCCATCTGTAAAATCTAACGTTCTGTACACAAATAAAAGCAATATTCTCACAGTCTTTAATTTAGTTCATTGACGCATCAACTTAAAGTACATAAGGGCACCAGGTTTTAAGAGTTTAGAAGCCGCTTTTTCATTTTCTATGGATCCGTCAAGAGTATATGCTTTTGTTTAGAAGGAAAAGCATCCTTTATTTTTTTGGTTTGTTTTCACAGAGTACATTTTAGGTCCTTCAGCAATGAGCTACAATGTATGAGACATTGAACTGTAACCTGTTCCATTCAAAGAGGTTTTTATGTTCACAAGTGGCCACTTAACTCCTGTGTCCTGTGAAGAATGAGTGATTCAGCTCAAAAGATACATGCAACTGTTTTCTTGTTCCGGGAAGAACATATAATTGCTGGATTATTTGAAGTCAAGGACATCTTGGTCCTCTTTAGACTGAGGTGACTGAAATTTGAGAGTCCAACTCGTGAAACAATGCAAACACTTTTAAGATCTCGTGCATTAAAATGTACTTGAGTCTGTTGGGATATGACATTGCATGTATGACTATGATGAGTAGAACATGAATCCAATACACATTAACAGGCTAATTTAGGGAGAAAT
This sequence comes from Xyrauchen texanus, assembly GCF_025860055.1. NCBI lineage: Eukaryota > Metazoa > Chordata > Actinopteri > Cypriniformes > Catostomidae > Xyrauchen > Xyrauchen texanus. The sequence continues at coordinate 12,864,730 of NC_068297.1, read as the reverse complement.
ACCACATTTGCCTACAGAACAAACATGTTCTTGGGCATGAGGGAGTGATTTGCACCGTGAATCAGGGGGAGCTTATAAATTACATATAAGGGAAATTTAGAAACAGTGTTTTTTGGTGGACCTAAGCACTCATCTATAGACACCCATAATTTGTTATTATTATTTTTATGCATAAGATTACATGACAGAAAAAACAGTATTTACATAAAAAGGCTCTTGTGTCCCACTTTGCCTTGAGCAAAAATCAGAAACTAATTTATGCTAAAATGTGAAGGCACTCCTATAACACTTGACACCAAGTGCACTGTGCATTTATGTGCTAAACTGAACTCTGCTTTACATTTACGTATTCACCAAGAGTCATTTTCTGCATTGGGGCAATTGCTGACAATCCACATGAGACAAATAAGATCTGATGATTTGAGTTGGCCAATCAGGAATTTTACTACTGAGAAGAGGAGATTTTTAGAGAGTAAGCACTGCTCCCTAGTGGCTGTTATATGTAGACGTGTAACTGTCAGTACTTTGTGGCAACAAAGCGAACAATTAGAATTCAGTCTAGGCCAGCTTACTGTGCCTTTGGCTACTAAGAAAATGAGAAAATAATAATAATAAAAAAGATATTCATTCAATAAGGAATTCTGAGATTTTTAAAGGAATGTGTATGGTTCAGTACAAGATATGTTCAATCAAAAGCGTTTCAACACGCCTACCTTAAAATAATTAATTTATTGTTTTATTTTTTAATGCAGTTACAGTGAGGCACTTACAATGGAAGTGAGTAGGGCCAGTCAATTTAACATCAAAATGCACAATATTTAAAAAATATAGGCACAATATGTTTTTGTGTGGGGGAATCTACAGGGGCATGATTAAAATCCTTTTAGAACACTTTGTGTTCCACTGATGAAAGAAAATCACACAGGTTTGTTACAACATGAGGGTGAGTAAATGATGACAGAATTTTCATAGAATTTTGGATGAACTATCCCTGAACTGTCATTTCGGCAGTCTACCGAACAAGAGAGATAAAGGGTGTGTGGGGTAGTTTAATATCATTCACCGTCCATTTGTGGGTCCTTTTTGCCTGTGCTGAGAGTACTTTACTTACCACTAAAACATAGTTCTCAGCTGTCCCCACCCATATGCGGCAGGTAAGTATTAATAAAAAGATTTGATTATTAAAACACAACAATTACAGTTTGCCTCAAGCATCCCCTATTCAGGATCTCAGCCCATCTGAATTTAAGTCTAAATGCAAAGCACTTCTGATTCAATTTATACAATCAGCAGGGGTGTATGTGTTATTTTAACAGAGGAGGGACTGGAGGACCACTCAACTTCAAACGGGACGGGGTCTCTGATTGTGTGTGTGTGTGTGTGTGTGTGTGTGAACGTGTATTTATCACTTTGTGGGTACCAAATGTCCCCATGAGGAAAACAGTTTATAAATCATACTAAATTATGTTTTTTGAAAATGTAAAAATGCAGAATGTTTTCTGTGAGGGTTAGGTTTAGGGGATAGAATCTAAAGTTTGTACAGTATAAAAACCATTATGTCTATGGAAAGTCCCCATAAAACATGGAAACACAACATGTGTGTGTGTGTGTGTGTGTGTGTGTGTGTGTGTGTGTGTGTGAGGACTTATTTAGGAGGCTTATCAAAGAGGTGAGATCATCAGAACTTGACTGGTTGCTATGGTGATAGTGAGAGGGTATCTCTCTGAAAATGCCCCTTCAAAGGTGCCGCCCACACACAGGTCTGTCACCAACAGCAATATGATCTGCAAAAGTAGGCACTTAACACATTTTCCTCATTATGTTCTGTATCTCTCCTCTATCTGGTAATCCTGTAATTATTTTATTGTCTGATTATTAATTTATTCAACAGAAACAGCCACAAATAACTGTTATAAGGGCTTTGAAAAATTAAGATGAGGGCTGAAATTATTTAGCTAGACAAATTAGAAGTCAAGCTTTTAAAAGTACCATTGTGCTGAGCACAGTAAAGCCAACACTTTGTCATGATAGAGGTGGATATCATGGCCATAATTCAGAACCACACATATATGTACCTGAAGGCAACATGGTAAGACACAAACATGTTGTTCATTCAACATGGGCTGTATGGAGATTATTAGAATTAATGCTGTTTGCTTGTGAAAATTCGCTCCAAATTCCATAGTAGGAACTAATGAACAAAACTATTTTTCAAGTTAGTTGTTAATGTTAACAACTGTTAATTACCTTTGTCTAACATATTATGTTGATTTAGATGTTATTGATAAGATATTATGTATTTAAAGAAGTCATGACATGCCTTTTTTATATAATAAAAGTTAAAAACAATATTGCACAAAAAACAGTCACATATTTGTAAAACATGATCATTTTCCACCCTTATTCTGACCCTCTGTCATTAACGATAGCTTTTGGTGCTGCCTCTCCTTTAAGACTTGACAGTAAACGTCCACTGTTATGATTGACTCTCTGCTCTTGACTGACCAGCTCTCTCCTCTTGCCATTTCACTGCTTACTGCTATTGGGCAGGTTACGGATGTGATAAGGTGTTGATGTGTTGTGGAGGCAGTCAGATGCAAATGTCTACCACAGAGAGACATCACAATGTGGAGAAAGTAGAGATTGAGTCGTTTTGACAGCTTGGATTCAACAAATGCTCTTTTTGCAGTGAGGAGGAAGTTTTGAGTTCTGAAATGTACATTGTTTTTATAGAACAATGTCCTCTTATATAATAAAAGACAAAGGAAAATGTGACTCCTTGTGTCATGAACCCTTTAATTTTAAAATAATTTTGAATACTCTAAATATTTGATGTGCGGATCAATGATGTGACTTTTTTCTTACTTTCCAGATCTATGAAGTTATTCAAAAATAATTTAATTTAAAAATACAATTCACACAAAACAATGACTTAAATGCACCTTTTCCATGATTAACATGTTTTCAGTTACTGAGTTCAAAGTAATTATGTTTAAAGTAAAAAATGGCATATGCTGTAAATATCCGGAGACAGCATAAAATAAAATTAAATTAGTTTTTAAGATACTAAACAATCTGTTTTTAAAATATTATGAATATTTCCAAATCCAAGTCATGTGTTGAGGTTGCCATTTTGTTGTCATATGATAGATAAATAAATAAAATATTAAACAATATCAGATGTTTTGACATTTTTATAAAAAGGTATTTTGTTTAGGTCGTATAGAGTAACCATGAGAAAACATCTTGAAATGTTATTACTAAAAATGCATGATATTTGTACAATATGATTTTACCTTGAATACTTTTTGAAATCAGTGATGAAGTTGTACATTCATGTGCAGCCATGGAATACCTTCAGCTTGATATTTGCACCACATAAAAAAAAATAATTTCAATTTAGTTGTAGAAAATGCTATAAATATTTTTCAAAAATATATTATACTAATATGGACACAAATATTATATTCCAATTCAACCTGACAATAACTTGATGTGTGTTTTAAACTAGATTTCTTTCTAGATTTCTACAAACTTATTTGTCAATTATGGTTTTATATATATATATATATATATATATATATATATATATATATATATATATATATATATATATATATATATATCAAATATTTAGTGTATTTCATAAAAACAATTATTTATCTGCATAAAATATTTAAAGCATTCCTAATACATTTACAAGTAACTAACATGGGCTGCTCATCAACTAACATTTATTTTGACAGGACAAAGCTACTCTGTTCTTAGAAGTCTATGTGTCTCTTAATGGTTCACCGTGATCTCATGAGAATTCATCTGTATTGTTATGTAAAGTTTGGTTCTAGCAAACGCACATTCATTTCATGCATAAACAACTAAATGTACAATATTGACATATTGACAGCATCTAAATGTCATAATTTTACATATTAACACCTATAGAAATGTACAAATGTTTATGTGTACAGTTTGAATTGATTATTATTGAATAATTAATATAATTAATCAGTATTTAATTCATGATCAATGTGATTTGTTAAATGCATTACATTTATTTAATGCAGCTGACATGTTACTTACAGTTGTAGTCAGAAATATTGTCACCCTTGGTTAAATATGAGCAAAGAAGGCTGTGAACACATCTGCATTGTTTATCCATTTGATCTTTTATAAAAAAAAAATAATAAATAATCTAACCTTTAATTGAAGTAAAACAATTGAAACAGGGGGGAAATTTCATTATGAAATAAATATTTTATCTCCAAAATTCTTCGGCCATAATTATTGACACCCTTTTATTCAATACATTTTGCAACCTCCCTTTGCCAAGATAACAGCTCTGAGTCTTCTCTTATAATGCCTAATGAGGTTGAAGAACACCTGGAAAGGGCTCTGAGACCTCTCATCCATACAGAATCTCTACAGATCCTTCAAATTCAGAGCTTCATGCTAGTGGACTCTCCTCTTCAGTTCACCCCACTCATTTTCCTATGAGGTTCAGGTCAGGGGACTGGGATGGCCATTGCAGAACTTAGTTTTTATGGTCAGTGAACCATTTTTGTGTTGATTTTGATGTTTGTTTTGGATAATTGTCCTGCTTCATGATCCAACCAGTGCCCATTTTAAGCTTTCTGGCAGAGGCAGCCAGGTTTTGACTTTTTTATCTGTTGGTATTTGATAGAGTCCGTGATGCCGTGTATCCGAACAAGATGTCCAGGACCTCTGGCAGAAAAACAGCCCCACAACATTAAAGATCCAGCACCACATTTAACCATGGGCATTGGGTCTTTCTTCCTCTCTGTATGTGCCAAACCCATCTCTGGTGTTTGTTGCCAAAAAGCAATTTTTGTTGTTGTTTCATCTGACCACAGAACCCAGTCCAAATTGAAGTTCCAGTAGTGTCTGGCAAACTGAAGACACTTGAGTTTATTGTAGGATGAGAGCAGAGGCTTTTTTTCTTGAAACCCTCCCAAACAACTTATGGTGATGTAGGTGATATCTGATTTTCTTTGTTTTTTGGATCCCAGGATCCAACTCATTTCTGCAATTCTCCAGCTGTGATCCTTGGAGATTCTTTGGCCACTTGAACCATCCTCCTCACTGTGTGTGAAGAAATATAGCACACATCCTTTTCCAGGCCAATTCTTAAGATCTCCAGTTGATTGGAACTTGTTAATTAATGCCCTGATGATGGAAATGGGCATTTTCAATGCTTTGGCTATTTTCTTATAGCCACTTCCCATTTTGTGAAGCTCAAAAACTTTTTGCTGCACATCAGAACTATATTCTTTAGTCTAACCCACTGGGATTGATGATTAAGGGAATTTGGCCTGTGTGTTACCTTATATTTATACCCCTGTGAAACAGGAAGTCACGGCTGAACAATTTCATGTTCACCCAGGTGTACTAAAAATGTAAAATGGGAATATACTTCAGATATATCTTACTCATTAGAATCTCTAGGGGTGCCAATAGTTGTGGCCAATGATTTTGGATAAATATTTCTCATATTTACCAAGGGTGCCAATATATTAGGCCACAACTGTATCTATAATTTAATAAAGGGGGACATTTCAGATGTCATGTATTTTGACCATGGTGAATGTATTTATGCGATGAACTACGGTATATCATACTCTGTTGAATATGTCTCAATGAAATTCCATTTTTAATTGTTTTACGTGTTGAGTTACATGTTACAATCTTTTCTGCACTGTATACAGTAGATGACACTGTGGCATAGAAGTGAACTAAACAAACATATAAACAATGAATGAATATAGGAACTGCTGCAGCTGACTCCACAGCACAGGGACACCTGCCCTTGGTCACACTCTTTACATCACTCTTCTTACTCTCTTCTAAAGTTCTTTCTCTTCTCTTCTTTTCCTTCACCATTACCTGGCACTTTCCTAAAAGACAGAAGGCTACTAATTTGCTTGCTGGCAAACTGGGAGAGGAATTTCAAAAGAAATTAGCTCACTTGACTATTTCCCTCAGTATTACAATTGAAATCATATGAAACATTTACACTATGGATAATATAAGGGCCTGAAATCCATTTCTGAAGGTGGGTCTCCCTCTTATGTCACAGCAATGCCGTTGGTTGAGGGACCTATTAATGGGTGCTATATTCAATGCCTGAGTAGAAATCCTTTCAAATAATTTTATGATGTATGTCGATATAACTTTGTAAATACATCATTTAATGACATTTAAACCATAAGTTACACATAATAGTATATAACTGAAGTTACAGATTGTGAAATTAAAGATGTTTCGTTGTTTGAGTTTTTCAATTAGCCTAGAATTTTGACATGCTATCACGATAACATGATAGGTTTTTCATCAAGCATTCCAAATGGTTTTCCCCATGGGGACTCAATTCATCATGATACCGGTAGGATTCAAATAGGGGCTTTCTTGCCATGTATTTTCACTAAGCGGACTGTTTGGAAGGCCCAGAAAAACTGGGACAGAACATGCCAAGAAAAACAAAAAAAATAACCTGCATTGGTTGGTTTCATATTCAAAATTAACAAACTGCCACCTCAAGCAATACGACCAGCAGTTTTATGTCAGTGATATCGAATGCTCATTGGCTCTCAAGTGGCTTGTGACCATTTGTGACATGCTGCATTCTGCAATGTATGAATGAGATATGACAGCACAGTTATGGAGTGCATCAGGAGCATATTTACAGTGATTGATCATTTAAATTCTACTCTCCACCTCACACAATGCTATTGTATGCATCACGGAACACATCGGATGCAGCGCATTGCCCTTTGGACTACATTTGTGCTGAATTGTGCTATTTTTCTGAATACATTTTTGTGATTAAATGTATCTGCCTGTTACATGTTTTATATGCTTAATAAATGGTTATGGTTAGGTGTGGGATTATTGGATGTAAAATATGTATAAATTAATATATTTTAACGAAAATTATTGCTACTGTACAATAATCTACTTGTTATGTTATTGTTGAAATGTGGTTATGTTTAAAGGTTGGGGTAGGGTTAAGGGAATCTAAGATATAAATTGTAAAAACGTACAAATATATTTATAATCGATTCTTGTATTCAAATATATTTGTAATGGATTTGTCAATATTTTACTTGCCTAAAGCTGTAAGTACATCAACAGAAATTACGTTTAAGATGCTTTCATATGTTCACATTCAACATGTATGTTTAAATGTTACAAATATTAACATACAAATAGCTACGTATATTAATGAGATCAGGCTGAATGGTTACAGCTTCTTTGTCCCAAAAAAAGCTTCCATGGTGACTTCGACAACTAATAGGATGCTATAATCATATAGGAACAACTTTGAGCTCCTGATCTAGATGATCTGATCATACCTGAAAATCCCTCCTCCGTACTATTGGACTCCAAACCCATGTTGCTTTGGACTTCTGCATCCTAAGACAGGGCTGAATCAAAGGACAATGGGGCTCCTTTTCCCTGAAAGCATTTACATTTTTCTTTTCCCTTTTCTTGCCTTTAAAAAATGCGATTTCACCGAGTAGCCTTCTAAAATTGATCTATAGCTTTTGAGCACAGAGCATTCAGAATTACCAAGAATACAAACACTTTGTGATGACGCTGGGTCAAATCGACCTAAAGCTTGTTTTCAAACTTTCCATTCTGTTATTCATCATGACAGCAGTGAAATAGAGATGCTGTCATCTAGATATTACCTCTGACAAGCTGCTGTAATTACTGGAATCAGAGATGTTATCATTAGCTTTGTGCACAGTGAAGAAATAAGAAAAAAGGAAGAGAGAGAGCGAGAGAGAGCGTGTATTTGAGGGCATTCAACCCCTTCTCTTCGCTTGCCTTGGTTTAATTCAGATTCTAACACTATAATGCAGTTTTACTCTGAGCTGAAGCCAGCAGATTGTTCTGATGGGTATTGTGAGTTTTGATGGCTTAAACGAGTAAAAAGTCAGTGTAAATGCAAATGTACTTTGTTAGTGTCACCATGAAAATGGCAGCATGCCTTTTTAATGCCTTATTTTTACAGCTGTGATTATAGGTTGGGTATTCAAACAAGTGAATGAGAAAACAATGAGCAGGCAATCAGGACTTCATAAAGCAAAGAGCAGCATGGGACAGATTAATGAGAGTGCGTCACACATGCACACACTCAAGCAGCCTTTAGAAATGACACTCATGTATGTGACAAATTAAAAGAGGGCTTGCACTTTGAGCAGAGATGTGAAAAGGATCAGAAGACAATTAACGTGTAATTTAGAGCTGAATCTGACTGCTGTTTGCACAAAAGAAACAGAAATTCAGCCACATCAGTACAGAGAAATGTTTTGCACGTCACCACGACCCTATCACACAGACAGAGATGGACAAGCTTTGTCAATGCATACAAATGGCTCATGCACCCACATGTCACATAATGATCAGATGAAGAACAGTAAATGCTTTTAATGTGGGTGTTAAACAGAATCTCAATGAAAAGAAAGGTTTCAAAAGAGAAAAGCACTAGAGCTAATAGTTGTTGCATGTTGTTTTCCTATAGGCTGAGAAAGAGTGTTCGACAACCCTGTAAGTATGAATATGAATGAATACATAACATTTTTTGATTTGTTATAGCACTGACTCTTTATTGAACTCCCTAAACAATGGGTTCATGTAGTGTTAGTGAAACCACACACTATGAAACCAAGAGGATGACAAAAATATCTTTAGGAAATTAATTCATGGTAATTAAAATACATATATAGAAACAAATTGTTTAGAAAAAACACACACACAGGAGATGGTTAAGTATGGTTTTATGGGTTTTTTTTGTGAAAGAGGTTGGGGGAAAGTATTGCTATGCTTCACAGTAAAACTGCAAACAAATGTGATGGTATACTGCCATCTTTTGCCCAAAACAACAAATAACATACAACAACATATTGTGAGCCTATAGTAGCTGGGATGGCACACTATTTTGCCATTATTTTGCCAAAATGTTTTTAAATTTTTTTTAAAGACTTGCTAAATGAATGAAATAAAAATAATAACAGCATTTTTAAATTGTTGTATCCAAGCCATCGTTAGTATTCAAAATGTCAGAAATAGAATCGCGGCTTGTGCTTGTTCTACCAAGTTATTAGATAAACAAGGATGGATGTGTGTGTGTGTGTGTGTGTGTGTGAGAGAGAGAGAGAGAGAGAGAGACGGTGTGTGTGCGATCACTTGTTGCCACACCCAAACAGAGATGCTGTCAGCTTTCTGAAGGTCAGCTTTCTCAGTGGAAAAATAGCATGCAAGCAGGGATATTCCTCTCTATTTCGCGGTAGCCGGGGTGCAAGGGTCATTCACTATAGAAACTGCAATGTCCTCAACCATTTTAAACAGCACCCATTTTGTAATTAATCAGTCTGTTGTGTCACTCAGACTTCAATGCTGAAGTTGTTCATTTAAAACCTTTTAAAGCTATTTCCCAGCTTTAGTAGTATAGTGTAGTAAGTGTAGTAAGTGTAGTAAGCGATCACGAAGAGCTGTTGTATGTAACCTGCTGACCCAGATTCACTTCACGTCACCTAACTGGCTTATATTATACACAAAAATTATCTTTTGCCACCACCTGCTGGCTAACATATGTAATGTAAAAAATAAAAAAAATAAACATAACTCTTAAATGCTCTTACACTTTAGTTTAGAATGGCACGAACACAAGCGGAGTGATACACACATAGAGAACGTCGGAGTGCTGATGGTTGGCGATGTGCCGGACGATGCGGTTGGCGATGGAGGCGATTTGGGGATGGCAGCGGGTGCAGCTCCGCCGGGTACACCCCCTCGGACCACCCGCAACCCGTCTGTGCTCGAGGCAACGGCGACTCGCCTTACAGCCAGTCCACCTACCCTCCTGACACCGAAGCAGATGAGCTCGCTGCGGCATCAGAGGGCGCGATATCTGATGCTGAGGACTCCCCTGGGCTGCCGCTTTCGGGCCTGCATGCCCAGGCTGAGGCCGACGTGCAGATGACCGACATGCTTTCCTGGGCAGCCACTAGCGTGGGCTTGGATTGGAACCCTCCATCCTCCCCACAGCCATCACGGCTGGACGACTGGTTCCTGGGGTCTGGACGCCACTCACAGTCTCGCCCCACCCCAGTCCCGTTCTTCCAGGAAGTGCATGATGAGCTGACGTCTTCGTGGAGAGCACCCCTCTCCGCTCGTCACACTGCCACCTGCTCATCCGCCCTCGCCACCCTCAACGGCGGAGCGCGCCACGGGTACACGCCGATTCCCCAGGTGGATAAGGCAGTTGTGCTCCACTTGTGCCCCGGAAGCCCTACCACCTGGCGGGGCCGCCCTGTACACCCTTCCCGGACCTGTAGAGCAACATCCTCGATGACCGCGAAGGCCTACAGCGCCACCGGACGCGCCGCTTCCGCCCTGCATGCCATGGCTCTCCTGCAGGTCCATCAAGCCAAGGCACTGAGAAACATGCACGGGGGTGGCCCTGATCCCGACACGCTGCAGGAACTGCGCTCAGCGACCGACCTCGCCCTGAGAGCGACAAAGGTCACAGCACAGGCGCTTGGGCAGGCGATGGCCACGCTCGTGGTCCAGGAGCATCAACAATGGCTGAACATGGTCGAGATGCGTGAAGCAGACAAGACTCGCTTCCTCAACGCCCCTGTCTCCCAGTTTGGCCTCTTCGGCATCTTTGCCCAGCAGTTCTCCACGGTGAAGAAACAGACGGAGGCCATCTCTCACATCATGCCTCGCCGCAAACCTGCCGCCATGGGCCATGCCCCGTCTACTCGCCGAGGGCATCCTCCCGCGGCCAGGAAACCTTCTGCTCCGCCTCAACCCGGGCCCAGCTCTCAGCCCCAGCGTCGAGCAAACCGCAGGAAGCGCATGCCCCCTGTCTCACGGACCCCCTCAAGGACCCGGAAGGCTCCCAGGAGCTCCTGAGACAGCCCACCCAGAGTCCAAGACGTTAGCTCCGGAGGTGGTAAGACCGCTCCGTCCCCCGGTGGAGGGCCAGGAGGAGAATCTTGTGTTTTTTTCATTTGCCGCACCCCCCAACAGGGGCTGCTGTACCCAAATTCTCAATAAAAGAGAATGTCTCTGGGTCACCTGGCCCGCAAATGCCATTCTCACGGCACTCTGATTTCAGGCCTCAACAGTCCCGGCTTCCTGGACGCGGTGTCCCCACCTTCAGCCCCACGACTGTTCCCCAGCCGGCCGGTTCAGAGGAGCTCAGAGGACGCCAACACCAGACCTCCTCTTCAGTCACGAACCCGCCCCCTGCCGGGTGCACGGAGCAAGGTAAGTGCTTTGAGTCTATTCTCAGCACCGGACCCTCGGCCCACTTCACTGCCTCCTGACGCCGCATTACCTTTTCTGCACTGCTGCAAAGCCCTGCCGGGTACGTCCAAAATACTCGTCCCCTTGGTGCCCCTAGCACGGAGTTTAGAGGCGTGGCTTTCACTGCCCAGCCCGTCACGCTGGCTGCACCAGACCATTCGACTCGGTTACGCAATTCAGTTTACCAGGCCTCCGCCCCCCTTCGTGGGCGTTCATTTTTCCGCAGTACACGGCGAACATGCCCAGTCCCTGCCCGAAGAAATCGCCTCCCTTCTGATCAAGGACGCGATAGAGCCTGTCCCTCCAACCGAAATGAAGAAGGGTTTCTACAGCCTTTACTTCGTTGTACCCAAGAAAGGCGGCGGCTTACGACCGATCTTGGACCTGCGAGTTTTCAATCGAACCATGTCCAAACTCCCGTTCAAAATGCTCACCCAGAAACAAATTCTATCTGGCGTCAGGCATCTAGATTGGTTCGCAGCGGTAGACCTGAAGGACGCGTACTTCCACGTCTCGATTCGCCCTCGACATCGACCCTTTCTACGGTTCACGTTCAGTACAAAGTCCTCCCCTTCGGCCTGTCTCTGTCCCCTCGCGTCTTCACGAAAGTCGCAGAGGCAGCATACTCAATTACCTCGATGACTGGCTCATCCTGACCCCCTCGCGAGAGTTACTATGCGCACACAGAGACCAGGTGCTCAGGCACCTCAGCCGTTTGGGGCTTCAGGTCAACTGGGAAAAGAGCAAGCTCACCCCGGTTCAGAGCATCTCTTTTCTCGGTTTGGAGTTAGACTCAGTCTCAATGACAGCACGGCTCTCCAACGAGCGTGCTCAGTCAGTGCTGAAATGCCTAGCTTTCTTCAAGCCAGGTACCGTGGTCCCTCTAAAACTATTCCAACAGCTCCTGGGGCATATGGCATCCTCCACGGCAGCCGCACCGCTGGGGTTGATGCATATGAGATCACTTCAGCACTGGCTCCAGACTCGAGTCCCGATACGAGCATGGCGCCACGGCACGCACAGTGTGAAAGTTACCACTGCCTGCCGCCAAACCTTCAAACCCTGGACAGACCTCTGCTTTTTACGGGCAGGGGTACCCTTGCAGCAGGTGTCCCGACGCGTTCTGGTCACAACTGAAGCCTCGAACCAATCTGGCCATTATCTGTTGAACTCTAACATCAATAAGGCATTTCCGTTCACAGAACTGCTGCTCACTGGATGTTTTTTGCTTTTGGCACCATTCTGAGTAAATTCTAGAGACTGTTGTGCGTGAAAATCCCAAGAGATCAGCAGTTACAGAAATATTCAAAACCAGCCCGTCTGGCACCAACAATCATGCCACAGTCCAAATGACTGAGATCATATTTCCCCCACATCTTCGTTTAACGTCACAGTGAAAGGAAGGAAGGAAGTTATGGTCACATGACATCAGAGGTCTCTCACTTGGATATCTTGTGTTATAGTGCATGGGACCTGCAACATAGCAAAACCTTGATGGAATCTCATCAAAATGAAGAGGTTAGGGCTTTTACTTTATAAATTTACATTAGATCGTGACTACAACTTAAGAAGTATGATCGCACATTATTTAACGGAGTGTTTAATGCAATTGATTCATTGTATCATCTTCATGCTGCCACGGTGTTCCGTTTGTGCATATCGGGTATATATAAACTAATTTTGCTGCAACAAATGTAATGACTGTTTCCTGAACACAGTTTCCTGCATTGTGTTCTGTCTGTAGTTTGACATTTATAGTATTTATTTGTTTATATTGATAGGGACGTTCAAGGGAATGTTTGCTCTATTGCCACTGACTGTAAACACCATGTTGTTTGATTCTTTGCTCATCTGCTTACAGTCACATTGAATTAGTCGGAAAGCCAAGACCTGTTTGTTAAATACGTGGGAAAACCGCGTATTATGTGCGATTAAATGGACTGACATGTTTGAATGACGCTCTGGATGACAAGACCAACGGGTTTCGCTTTCTGGATACAACGCGTTGCCAGATTTTGTCATTAACATCAGTGCCATTCAGCCATATTGTACTTCACATGATAAAGAGTGTACCGCCTAATTATCAGAATGCACAAGCAGCAAAACTTGCTAAAACATTTTACAGATGTAAGAAAAGATAAATAAGGTATTTATTGATAGTAATTGTGAAGAAATAGAAATAAACAATAAGAATACGTACGTAATGAGATGACAAAATACAAAAACCTAGCAACTCTAAACTCGGCCTTTCTGTGTGATTGGCTACTGGAGGTTCAAGGGAGTTGGGCTGTTTCGTGTGATTGGTTGTCGGCGGAACATGGGTAGTGAAGTCCGATTCGCGAACGAATAGTTATTTTAAACCAATTCTTTAAAATGACTTGATCGAACCGATTCGCACATCTTTGGAAGTTCACCCAGTTTTAAGGGATGCCTTTTTGATTAGTTAAACTGTGGAATGGGAACAGTTTATTAACAAAATTGGAACAATCAATATTTATAGTCAATATTACTAATATTGGCAACACTATTGTTAGTGATTCTCTTAACAATATTGTTTGAAATATTTATAGTGAAATACTGTGATAGAAAAAAGGAAACGTAAAATGCTGCGCGGGACTGCAGAGAGCGCTTGAGTGATGATTCGGTTGTGAATTCTTTTTTGAATCGGCTTAATGAAACGAACCATCCGAACGAACCGATTCGCTAAAATGATTCAGACTTCCCATCGCTAAACAGAGTAGGCAGAGCGGCTGCGTGTGATTGGCTGAATGGTTGGACGGAGGGGGAAAGGTTCAGCTGATCAGCTGGTCTCTGCAGATATCCGACTCCTGCAAAACAATGTAGGGAAAAAAGTGCTGAATGTCAGAAACGCCGGGAGGAGAGACACCGGATCACACACATACACACACTCCTGCGGTACAACCGGATCCAGTGCGTTTAACCGGCCCTACCTTTTGATTCAGCGAGGCTAAGCGCAGGACTGCAGTGTATAATCTCCAGTCTCTTGAGTTTGTTTTCCTTTGCTATTTTACGTTTCAGTAATGCGAATGCGAAAACGAAAAGACAGCGCAGATCATGACAGCTGTGCACTACTGGACGACAGCTCCGACCTAAAGCATTGCAACAAACACACACACGCTGGTACTGATCCAGGAGGTTCAGAGAAAGCTATGGGAAGACGCTACAGGAGGTGAGACTGACTCCATACACAATGTAGTGTTATTCGATTGACAGCTGGTGTTACACACGTGGTACTGATGTTCTGTGGCATAAGGATGTGTTCATATTTTTGTTCCAGTATAAATTACCTGATAAATTATATGCCATTTTCAAGTCCTGTTGGATGTTAATTAATACGATATAACATGCATTATTGTAATTCCTGTGAGATCCTAGTGGCTTTGAACTCTTTTCAAAACATATATTCTATGAATGAATCAACCCATGTGACAGAGACTTATGAGAGGAACATATGTTAGGAATTGTTTTGCCACAGAACATGATCAGCAACTTGTGGGAGGGGTGTGAAGTGACTGTTTAATTGCATGGCTGTTTGAGATATTTGTATGTATTTGCACAAGCATTACAAGAATGATGTTGGGTTTTTCAGACTTTTCATCCTCCAACAAAATGGTTGTGTGATTTTGTAACCATTGGATAGAAATGTATGACACAATTGTAACATGGGGATTATTTTCAGTTTTGTGTCACAGGTCTCAATGAGGACATTATAGTTTGTGTAATCAGGCTGACCTTGTATGCACATAGTATCTTTTTGCTTGAAACAGATTTGGGGTATTTCTGTAAGCACAAGTGGAACATTCTTAGAGCCAGAGTTGGAGCCCATCATTGTGCCCTTACATGCAAAGATTAATGTTAGTTTTCTAATACATTGTAGGCTGATATGAAATGCTTTAATGGTGGAAGGAGATCTGTCTAACACATCTTATATCTTCTGCATATTTACTTAAAACAGAGCTTTAACAAAATCTGCAAAATGTATTTAAACATGTTCAAATGAATTAAACAGAGCTGAGAGTAGGCTACTTCATTCTTATTAGTAAATGAAAAGATTTAGAAATTAGCAAAAATCAGGGCTGTTTATAAGCGGTATAAGCCCCTGAGCCACCTGGGGGCACCACCAAGCAAGTATATATTTTTTTATAGATATTTTTTATTCTTAAATATACTAAAAGTTGCGAGTAAGGGGGCCCCCTTGTGGCCCGAGATGGAAGGGAGAATGTAACTGCAAGGAGAGCGTTGTAGCTAGATGTGACCGGCATGCACACTCCAAGGGTTTTTTTGTCATGAAGAACACATACAGGTTGGGAGCAGAAAAAGGAAGAGGAGTCAGACCACTGCTAAGAAATTAATGTAAGCCAGCTACCTAGCTAGATGGTGTTTGTACGTTGTCATTCATGAAATTGCAACAATTAGGTAGCCAACATTTGCAGTAGTGTCCCGTTGTAAATAGATATTTATTGTTATTAATAGTAATTTAAGGGCATCCATATGCTCAGAAATGGCCCTGACCAAAATATATAATAAATGCAGAAGAGGTGGGAGAATAACAGACTTTCTAGTTCCAGTTCTTAATTGAGTTCTTTGTTGCCCTGCTAAATAACTGATCAGGATGTTGTTGAGATGGGTTTGGGCTATTAAAGCAGTTTTCATAGAACAATTTATTTCAGTAAAGCTTTTAAGATAACAGGATCAGATTTCGTCTGTTCCCTGTGAATCAAACCTGAGATATTTTGTTGTTACTAGTGCCATGTCCTACCTGTTTAACTACATAAACTAACATAGTAGAGTAGAGCCACTGTGTGTTGCATCAAATTGGTTTCCCACATGTTTGCACTGAATGGTGGATATTAAATGTGTGGTGACATTTGGAACTGATATATAGCTCTAATGATCATAATATTCTCTGATTAAACTGGCTCCCAATAGGATTTAGCTTTAAGAGTAAACAGTTACGGGCTATTTTCTGCAATAATGCTACCAAATAATTAAGTCAGCTGAGGACTATTGGAGGCCAAGAAGTGTTATGAAAGATTCCAAGAACAAACATGAAATGGAAAGTCTCTTGTTGTAAAAGAAGTCTCCAAATTAACATGAAACACGAGCATGAAGCGGTTTATGTAAGTTCTACCATCGCTCCTCATTTGAACTGAAATGCTACTCTTCTGTTGTACTGGATCCGTTGCTGCGGTAATCAGACTCCCTCCAGGGCTGTATGGGTCTGGGGTATTGGGTGCACAGGACAAGCCACATGTCTGACACAGGAGCTGCTCCAGATTAGTCTGGTTGCAGTGACATATCTGTGACAGGCTGAGGTCAAGGTCAACAGGGTCAGTTTAGTTTTAATTCATGAGATTAGCTTAATCAACAAAATCCAGTTTGCATAAAGTTTTGATCAAGTGGCCCTAAAAGTATTTGGACACTATTTTAAATATATAAATTATATTATTGCATTAGATTTCACAAAATGTTTGTTACATTTATATAGTCTTAAAAATTGGTTAAAAAATATTTGGAATATCTGGTTGTCAAATTAGTAGAACTTGTCCATAGTTAATGTGATGAACTACAACTGTGGTTACTCAGACATCTGCGTGAACTTGAGGGGAACTGACTTCAGTTCATACGTCCACTGAAATCACATTGGGACCAGTTGGTTAATAGCACAAAAAGTTGTTTATGAGAAAAGGTCTAGTCTAGTGTAACTTGTTTGCTGATGCAGTTTGGCTTGATGTTTTGTTATGCAATGAAATTCAATCATTTTTAAGTGTGACTTTTTGAAGACTCTGTATATACCCTGAACATTTTTTTAATCATAACACTAAAAATATGACAGTAAATATGTTGTTTGGGTGCATTCCCCTGTGCTCCAGGCCAAAGTGAAGACATTCAACTTTTAGCAGATAGCAGTCTTTCTCTTGCAGGAAGACAAACCAAATATATTGATCATTAGAGCTGCAATTAATGACTGTTTTGATAAACGATTATAAGAACGATTATGTGGCTATTCACAGATTATTGCAATGATTAATCTTTAGCTCTTAACCGATTATTCTGCTTGTGTCTTTACTTAAAAGGTTTTATTTAACATGCTTACTAACAATAAAGAGAAAAAAATATTTTACAAATACCTCTGAATGACATTCACAGAATTAAAGGGGGAAAAATACTTTTTACAAGTTTAATTCATTAAAGAAATTCACTGCAAAAAATACTAATGTTATCAAGAGTTTTTGTCTTGTTTTCCATTTTAAAAATCCTTAAAACAAGATACATTTAATTGAGAAGCAACATATACAATATTTAGACTTGCTTTAAGAGAATGTATCTTAAATATACAGAAAGAGTATTTTTTCACTTGGTTATACTTTTGCGAGAGCAGTAAAGACAAAATATACTTGTATTCAAGATCTATTCTCTAAAAGCAAGTCTAAATATCTTATATGCTGCTTCTCAGGTGAATGCATCTTTTCTAAAAGGATTTTTAGATATTTTAAAATATTTGTATTTTTTATATTATATTCAACTTTCTCAGAAACATTTTGTATTCTGCATTATAGCTGTTAAAGTAAATGTATATTGTTTTAAAAGTGTTTTACATGTTTATATTGGAAAACAAGACAAAACAAAAACAAATCAAAAACATATTTTGTTGCAGTTTATAATGGGGCAAAGACTACCTTCTCTCACCTGTCTGTTTACTTCAGACAACCTGTAACTCCCAAAAAAACAAACTCTAATATTAATAAAGCTGCATATTGCCAATTTTCTTCACGATAAGAAATGCACAGTGACATGTATAATAATTCAATAAGTCGCGAGCATCACGTTATAATCTAGCTGCAGCAAGCGTGCGCACTCGAGGGACGAGCTCTCCCGCGACAGAGTGTTGCATCAGCCCTGTGCAGTTTCAATCTCTCCCTGTAGATCGGGACATTCGCACAACTGATAGAAGAGGCGCTGACCGCACAGAAAAATGCCTGGTAGTTTGTAGTTATTTACATGATCTGCTTCTGTATTATTTGAACTTTAATAAAGCTATAACGCATTAAATGTAACTGCATTTAAGATGAAACGTCGGGGTGTTTCCTTTAATGATGCTCGACATGCAAAGTTTGCTTCAGCGGAGCGGCAGCTCCACTTATTCCACAATGAGAGTGCTTTGGTATTTAGCTTCTGTATTGCTTCTGTGATCTTTTTGCATTTTTGCATTATAATTCCCTCATACTTTGCATTCTACATCACCTTAAGCTGTTTGAAAAGTTTAGAGTGCATCTGGACTGTGAGCTGTGTAATTCTTCCTCTCCTCAGTCAGGCACGAACTGCAGTGCTGCTCTCAAAGTGATCTCATGATACAATAAATGAGATGAAACGACTATTCGACAACGAAAATTTTTGTCGACAATTTTTTTTATTGTTGTCGATAATCGTTATGCACATAGGGGCATATCTGAATTTGTATCCAATTAAAGGCTCTCTTGAATTAGAATGTCACTCCCCCTAATACCAACTACCTCTGTCAAGCAATAGCAAATACAAAAGGGTAATGGCTGTGACGTAAACTAAAGGTTAAAAAAGGAGTCCATTGTTGAAAAGCCCGTCTTCCTGATTTATTTGGAAATCCATCAACACTTGTAGGAAAAATGCACTCTTCAGAGCTTTTCATGGGGTTCTTAAGGGGTTATCAATATTATGAGTGGTCAGAGATGTTCATTAGCTTGAGTGAAAGAAGAGATGAGGGAAAGGAGAAAGGAGAGAGGGGGAGACGTAGAGGAAGTAGAGCGTCTGAGATGTAGCATGGGTTTCTTTTATTGTGCTGTGTTTACAGATTCTCTTATCCTTCACATATCTCTTATCCGTCTTGAGTGATCTTGAGCCGTTTGCATCATTGCTGCATAGTTCAAAGACAGGGGAGATTGTCTTCCATTCGATTCCACATCAGCTTGTCTTTAAAGGCAAAAGGAAATCAAAATTGGCTCCATTTATTTTTAACATCATTATACATATAATTAAGTCCTGCCATTCGTTATTTACACCAAATATTTTAGAAACCAATCACATTATATAAGTTTAAATGCTTTACTTCTGTCGTATCTTGTGTGATGTGTTTAAGATTTACTAATAAGGGGAGAATCTGTTCACATTTAATCAAGCCCATGTAAGCAACCCTTATCGTCCGTGTTAGTAGAAGGTTCAGGGTTTTGTTGTCTTAAATAATAGGAAGGCATTAGAGTAATATTTCTTCTCCAATCTATTAACAGATTTCTATTTTTCCTCTGTCAATGTAAGTGACCCAGACCTGTCATGGTCTATCAAACATAGCAGTAGTTGCTGGTTTGTGAATGTGCTCCACTTTTGCTCTACTATTTGTCCTTCTACTTTCTCCTCTTCATTCTTCATAATTTAGCCCTCAACTGTAGGCCTGTCTTATCCTAATTGCCCACTAGCGTGGAACAATGTTGAAGGTGTTTTAACTTGATCTTAAAAACACTCAAAAAGAGACATCTGTAGTGCATGTTTACATAGAACAGTGTTTCCCAAACCAGGGTACGCATACCCCCTGGGGGACAACGGGGGTTCATGAATAAAATGATAATTTTTTTTTTTCTTCAGCAATTGAGCTCAAACTTTCTGAGAGTGTCAAATGTGGTAAAAAAAAAAAAACTGCGCAATTGTGCAAATACTTCCCCGCATTGCTCGAAGTTGGCCGGCAATGCCATAGCTGCAGTGATGCTTATATCCTGACTAGGGTTGTGTGTAATTACATTACATTACATTTACATTTATGCATTTGGCAGACACTTTTATCCAAAGCGACTTACAGTGCATTTATTACATGGACAATCCCCCCGGAGCAACCTGGAGTTAAGTGCCTTGCTCAAGGACACAATGGTGGTGGCTGTGGGGATCGAAACAGCGACCTTCTGATTACCAGTTATGTGTAATATTACCACACCAATATACCGGTACTAATGAAGTATCTCAATACCAAAAAAAATTAAACGATACGTTGTTAATTACTGTACCATATTACAGTATGTTGCATTGGCAAAATGTTATGAGAGGTGACATTATTTACTTGAAAATAAAATGTCTAAAATATCTCGATATGGCCAAGTGTGATCATTAAACAGCAGACGGATGTAATTTAATGAAATATTATACAGTCACATTCGCTGTGTTCTACAGAATGAAAGAGAGGTGCTGCTCTGCTCTGTCATCTATTTCACACACCTGCAGGCATTCACACATGCACGCACACACACACAAATGCAACACACACAACTGGTGCTTGATTTTCATGCAGTGCGTTTAATGACTGTGAACACTTACATCTTCACCGGTGCAGCTTGGAGTTTTCAGCTTGCGAGTGGTAACAGGAGTATTCCATTCGTAATTGGAAGCTTGATATAACCAGAACCTGTCAAGAACTCAAAGGTCTGTCAAAATAAAAGTCCCGCTAAAATGAAAGTTCTATTCCAGTGTTTCCCAAAAGATTGTCAGGTTTGCCGTGGAAAATTAGCAGATTCTACAAAATAAATCAGGGCTCTGGACTGAGACAAATTTTTCTAACATTGTTATTGAACTTTGCTAGAGGTCGCATTGGTGCGACTACAAAGTTGGCTGACTCTCTGATTGTGCTCTGTAGTTTTTTGTTCCGCGTGAGAAATATCAAACGGCAAACATTCCAAATGCGAAAGGAAACAGCTTTACCTGGATCAGTCAGCGCTGCTCAATGGATCAGATCAGCGCAGAGAATCTTATTTACACGTGACCGGTCTTGAGTGCTCAGCAGTGCAGATCATCATAGAGCTGCGAGAAGCACAGCTGGGTCGCAAATTCGGCATTGATTATTTGTTAAAAAAGATACAAGATACATTATTTGAAAGCCCATAATGTGTCGATGATAAAACCAGTTTAAAATTACAATTAAACAGCATTGAAAAGGAATAAAGGAGAAATCTGCACAATGAACAGACAGAAACTGTAAGGTTTCAATCCACACATCACAGATATTTAAAAAAAAAATAATAATTACCATGAATTTATACCAATATAGGATTATACCAATTTAATTTCTGGATGTGTTTTTCTTATGAAAAATGCCATAATTAGTTTTATGGTTACTGCTAATTATGGTTTTACTTGTTCTTTTGGTTACTATGATTTATTGCAAATGCCACAGTTAAAACTATGAATACAATGGAACTTTCCATTTTCCAAATGTTAGTCTGGAGCCATGTAAATAAATGGATAAATAAAAATACATTTCTGTGGCATTGCAAGAATTCATTTGCAAGAACAAATCTAAAAATAAGAAAAGATGCAAATTTGTTGTTTAATTCATTACCCAATTAGCACTCTTGCCACCTGTGATCTCATTATACACTGGACCTACATGACTTGCGTTTTTGCATAGCCAAATTTCAAACATTACGAGTAAACATGCAACTAAAAATCATGGAAGTTCTTGAAAAGGAAAACTATCAAAGATGGTTATGTGGGACAGTGGGATAGAGGTGTGCCATGGGATTTGTTTAATTGTAAAAAGTGTGCCATGGCAGAAAAAAGGTTGGGAAACACTGATCTATTCAACTGGATGCATGAAACTGAAGACAGAAAAATATAACTACTGTACAAAATGGATGAGGTATCAGGGCTGGTATTGTACCGAAGCCAAAATGTTGGTATCGGAACAACCCTATTCCTGACACAGTACCGGCAGCTATTCTTGCGTACCGGTACTCCAGAACACAATGAGAGGGAGTTACAAGTATGTAGTTATGTCATTTTTAGCACAACCATATATTTATCAGGAAGTCATTTATTCAATATATATATATATATATATATATATATATATATATATATATAAAATAAACAAACAGTATCATACATACTGTTCCTTGTGTGAATATTATCTATGCTTTATATAAGTCACTATAAGAGCAAGTACTGTATTTTTAGATCATGCACCAGTGTGTCTTGCGCCCCTTTTCATCCATTTTGCTGTGATGATGAGCTCGCAACAACAAAACCAGCACTCTTTTTGAACCAGGTCTTTTTCATGAATCACCCGAAAAACTTTTCTTTTTTATTGGGAAATTAAAAAAAAGAGTTAACAATTGTATAAATGTAAGTGCATATCCATAAAAGGCTTGACAATAGAAAAAAAATAAATAAATAAAAATGAAACGAGACAGCCTCGATGACGTATGCGGCCTACAAGACACAGTTTGAACTCAGGAGCTCAGGTTAGCGGTTTGAATCCGATTTACTTTCTCAGTGAATCAGCCATCAGTGAGTTCACAACTGGCAGTGCAGAAATTTCAAAATAAGAGTCCCATGCGTATTTTGGGCCTCTTTATAATTATGTCATGTATTGTGTACAATTTATTTTCTTCTGGTAATTATTGATTGTGATTGGAGTAGCACAATAAACTGCATCTGGGATTTCATTCAATTTGCACTCTTGTAGTCTCTGTGTCTAGGCCATCCGGTAACAGTAAAAAAAATATTTTAAAACAATTACACACATACACACACATATATATATATATATATATATATATATATATATATATATATATATATATATATATATATATATATCAAGCTTTTGACACTTAGGACAATTGAGGGACTTAATTGTACACAACTTGTAAACAACTGCCCAAGAAGACAAGACTACTATATGCATACTATACTTTATGTAAATATCTGTAATTTAGATTCTGAAGTGCCGTACTCTCTTATTTTTTTATAAATTCTGAAAGGGGTGTGAACCATTTATGAGACAAATGGGAATGCAAACCTATCTTCTGAACTATATATACTAGTTCATTAAACCTTCGATTAATGGGTTATCAGCTGACTTCCTTTTCTTTGGCTTTCTATCTTGTTTCTGAACAGCAATCTAAATCGAGAAAATCTGTGATTTGGCTGCTAAAAACAGCCATTTGGCTCTTTAATGTTTCAGTTTAGGAGCCAATGGCTCCTATGTAATTTTCTTAGTCTGGAGCCCATAGATTAATGTAGAATCAGAATGCATTTATGGTTTGCCTATTCCCCCAGATGAATGGCAGGTATTTTGTACAGCTATAACTTTACAATAATTGAATAATAATACAGCAGCTATGTATTCTTGATTCTGGATACATATTCTGGATTAGCTATTGTAATAGACATATAGTATATAATGGATTCCGGGGGCAGTGGTGGTGTACACATTCATAAGCCAAAAGCATCCATGAGGTTTATTGTCTTGAGTTGATGTGTATAGAAATTCAAACTGACCAATCAATGCAGTAAAGAGGAAATCTCTCTTTTAAAAATGTCTTAAATGTGGTAAGAAGATGGCCAAATGCTGCCACTCTTTAGAGATGTAAATAAACTCATTACTGGTATATTAAAATCTTTCTCTTCTATTTTAAGCCATTTCTGATTGACTATGTAATAATGAAATGTGGAATGATTGTGTGTAGTAGTGTGTTGCAGGTAATCATTTTTAGAGACTTGTCTTCTGCCAAATGCAGAGACGAACACACACAAATGAGGATAACCAAACTAACTGGTCATGCACTAGAGAGCAATTTTCCCAAACAATCATATTGCATTGAGATAAGCATTTCAATTGAGTGATCACTGTGACAAGCCAAAATGCAATAAATATGCATTTACATTAATATATTGCATTAACTAATCTAACATTGTAAACAGTAAAAATTGCTTTAATATTTATTGGTTCCAGACAAATTATGGATTATTAAATGTTCACAATCTGTGTTCTCTAAATCTTAAATCTAATTAAGTCTCTAAGCATTTGCACATTTCTGTAAGATCTGAAGTTCCTTATCTTTTTGCTCATTGCACCAGTCATAAACGTTTTGTCCCTGCACAGTTCTGGACTTCTATGCCCAGACTGCCGTAATAATGCCCATATGGCAGTGCAACGGCATGGCTTAACATATTAGTGCTCCCCTGAAGGTGTTGGAGCTGTGGTCTGGATGCTCTTGTACCTGCAACTGGTTTTAGAAGCACTCTGGTATGTGACATGTTATCACTATGCAAAACTGCACTGAGCCTTGACATCTATAAGCTAACCAGAAATCACACTTCTGATTTGCACAATTGCACTTCAATCTACATCTACTTGCAACTTGCAATAGTATTGATGCACATGCACACACAAATAAAATACTTTTCTGCATAGCTTATTGTTCTATTTGCTAATAATCAGTCACTTCCAGAAAGGTTACAGTATATGCATGCACCTCGACAGTATATGTGTAAGCACAGGAGAGCAATGATTCACTGTGCAGGCTTTTTATTTTGTATTTAGCTCTGCTGTTACACAATAGTCTTGCTTTCCCTTTATCACAAGCACGTTGCACTCATACACAAGCAAAACATCTCACATGGTCAAAACTTCAGTAACTCGCATTGAAGCCTTATCTTTGCAGACACCTTAAGATAAGCAGTCTGCTGCATTTATCACCTGTAGGTATATCATAATAAAATCTAACACCATTGTCCCAGGCACATTGAGCTGTGGTACAAATATCAAAAAACATGATTACAGTTATATAGTTACAATGGAAGTTGATTTAACATGAAATATACCTTTTATTGCTTATTATTATCTAATCAATAAGATGTTTGAAATGATAGTCGATTGCCAATTGCATAGAACATATTGAATGTTTTTCCCCCTTGCTATGTTTGATGTACATGTTAGCTCCACAAAATGGTTTATGTCTTGTACTTGAGTATGATATTTCATTTGTCATTTGCGTAGTTTTGTCTTGTGACAATGAAAACCCTTTTCATCTAATGGGAGTTCACTTTGTTTACTGTACATTACTAAAATCAACATTTATCATGCACGCAACAGACAATTACCACTATCCATATCGCTGATCAAAGAGAATCATGTTTTTTATGCTTTTGCCAATTCACTCTCACATGCACATTCATTCAGGTAAACACACACCTTACAGTGTAGCTTAGGGGACTAATGGGGCTTAGGGGACCACTGCACTGTACAGCTCGCCTCAACTCGACTCTGTTTGCTTTTTTGGGTCTTCCACTGTGGATAGTACCTGGTACCTGATACTTTATTTGCTACCACAGGTTCCAAGCGAGCCGAGCCGAAACTAAATGTGATGTCAAAATCCTGCAGATCACAGATTGGTCAGGGAGAATCATCACTACCGGCGTTACTGGATTTCCGACATGGGACATCAACCCACTAG
Source organism: Xyrauchen texanus (assembly GCF_025860055.1). Taxonomy (NCBI): domain Eukaryota; kingdom Metazoa; phylum Chordata; class Actinopteri; order Cypriniformes; family Catostomidae; genus Xyrauchen; species Xyrauchen texanus. The sequence continues at coordinate 12,839,114 of NC_068297.1, read as the reverse complement.
TTGGCAACTGCGATAACAGTCATTCACGTGCCTTTTCAAATTGTGAAAAAAGAAATGGCTGTCCGCAAAACCACACTGTGGTCAATAAACGAGGAGCAGACTGTTCACTCGTTAGCGAAGAAAGAAATGACGCAAAACTAAAGTCTCTCAGGAAGTGTCTCAGCTGTTGGCCGCACATGGCTACCACCGGACCTACCAACAGTTTAGGGAAAAGTAAAAAAAAAAACTTTGAAGTGGTACGACCAAATGGACACTATCTAAACCGGCGAGCAATGGGAGGGAGAGTGCCCTGTATGCAGCCACGATGGAGGATGGTACGTTTTGTTATGTTAACTCTATACTCTGCTTGAAAGCTTCACTTTATTTAGTTGACCAGCTACTGGAATGATGGCTTATAAAACAACCAGGCCAATTTAACTGTTACACTTGTGTAAAATCACCATGCAACAACTGCTTTATGCAGCACAATGAGCTAGTAGCTAACAGCTAGCGGTTGTGTTATTGTTTTGGTCCATTTGTGTCGTTTTTAAGATGATGTCACGGCAGTGTAGGCAGCGCAACTATGACGATCAGCCTATAATCCCACCCACGTTGTTGCGGCACTAAACTGCAGTGGAAATCAAGCAGAGTGAGTAGAGTTGAGGCGAGTTGAGTCGAACCTTAACGTGCAGTTGAAAAGTGCCATAAGTCAGACAGGGTAAGTTTGTTCCTCTAGTGATTTTTCGCTTTCTCTCTAATTTTAATCGTGACGCATTATACTCTTCAGCACAATTTAGAAGTCACCACTGGCTGCAAAGATGTACACTCTTTAACTGGAGAAAGTGAGAGACAAAGAAGGACTCAAAATCCTCAAAATAATGATACATTCGTTAATACATTTCCAGCCTAACACTGTTGTTCACCTCTCGAATTAGCTTTCCAGATTGGCCTACTAATTGATGGCCTACTCATGACAGAAGAGCTCTATTGGGCCAAGATACATCAGCCAATCAAAGTTGAGAGAATGTTTCTCATAGCCAATCATTGCAGGTCTTGTTGAATAGGACCAAATTGGACTTGGTATGTTATAGTATTTAATTTTGAGATCTTTAGTCTGTTCTTTTGTATTTTAACACTTGTATTTATGAAAAGGAAAGTGAATGCACAAGGAGAATGTATAATGTGAAAGCACACCGGAAATCAGACTTGATATTTAATATGTTTTTCTCTATTTCTCTTGTCTGCAGAGGTGGTCTGATGTGGCGGATGACGAGGATAATAATCTGGGTGCTCGGAATCTACATCGCCATCCCTGTTATCATCAAACTCTGTCCATCAATACAAGCAAAACTAGTATTTTTAAACTTTGGTGAGTCTTAATGCCAGTGTTTGTAAACTTTGAATAATTAAACCAATATTTGTTTTTAGCCCAGTATTTAAAGAAGATATGAATGTGTAGTGACGTCATAGTGACCCTTTTTCGATTCTGCCTTTTGTCCCACACGTGAATTCTTGTTTCTACTCTGAATATTTCCTTTAATAATACTTAATATAAAAAAAATATTGTAAAGGTTGATTTCATCTCAGTAATTTGGTTGTGGTGAATGTTAGGGAGTGAAGATAAGGGTTTAATCTGGAGGTGGGGTAAAATACACCTTTGGCGAAATTTATGCCGTCGGCATTTAACAAAATAAAAAGACAAAAATATCCTGAAGGTCGCACAAGGGTTAAGTTTGACACACAGACAGCCTTTTTCACAAGAAACAATAACATCATTCATCGGTCAATCCAGATAAATGGCCACACTGTTTGCTTACTTCAACACCCTCTCAAACCCTGTCTCACACACGTTTCTCAGTCCTATCTCAAATGATCCACATATTCACCCAAAAATTCAAAAGCTGTCATTATTTACTCACCCTCATGTTATCAATATGTGTGACTTTCTTTCTTCTGTGGAACACAAAAGATGAATATTCTCGCTGCTTTTTTCCAAATAATGAATGTGATTTAAGGGCTGACACTGTCAAGCTCCAAAATAACAAAACAAAAAACCATCATAAAAGTGGTCCATTCAACTTAGTTGTATATTCCAAGTCTTCTGAGATTATACAATAGTTTTGTATGAGGAACAGACCAAACAGTAAAGTCAATAGTCAGGATGACTTTTGTTGTTGTTGTTGTTGTTGTTGTTGTTGTTGTGATTTTGGAGCTTGACAGCTTCAGTCCTTGTTCACTTTCATTAAATATAAAATGGAAGCCAGGATATTCACCCAAAAATCTGCTGTAGTCTTCCAAAATATTCATTTTGAGCAAACTATTCCTTATTTTGTGGTGTCTTGGGCTGATAATAGCTTTAGCCTTGTGCTGTTTCAGCAGTCTGCTGATATTTCTCCACACCACTTTTTGCTTCTGTTTGCAGTCTGATCTAACTATGGACAAAACGTGTGTAAAAGTCTGTTTGTATGCATGTTTCAAATCTGTGACTTAGGTCAGTAAAATTAGTCAAGTCATCAGTCTGCTCTGAAAGCTTGTGACATGCTTTCAGTTCACTTACAATTTTGGTTAAGGTTTCTTGCACTAAAAAGTCACCACTTAGATTTACTTGAACATTTTCTACTCTTTCTCTGACCTTTAAGATTAAACAGGCTGTTAAATACTGTACCTTTAAGACTTCTTTAAAATGGCCTCTGTTATGATTGGGTAACCTCCACATACTGGTTTAGATGAGACTGTCATTCATCAGGGTGAGCCATGTTGCTGAATACTGAATAGGGAATGCTATGCAAACATGCCAGTGTATGTGGTGGGGGGCGAGAATCAATAACTTTATTTTTTGAATTTATTTCTATTGATTCATTACATTTAATGGGGCAGTTCACCCCAAAATGAACATTCTGCTATGTTTTACTCACCCTAATGTTGTTCTGAACCTGTATGGCTTTCTTCTGTGGAAAACAAAAGATGTTAGACAGAATGTTAGTCTCAGTCACTGATCACTTTCATTTATTTACTGTGTCTTTATTTTTTAGAAGAGCTGGAAAAATCCTGTTTTTGCAATATCTCCTCTTACATTATCAATTCTTAATTAGTTTGAAAACTATTTATCTCACTGTCTGACTCTCCCTTTCAGTGCGCGTGCCGTATTTTATAGATCTGAAGAGGCCACAGGATCAGGGCTTGAACCACACTCGTAACTTCTACCTGCAGCCAGAGGAGGGAATCAACATTGGAGTATGGTGAGAACATAGACATGTGAAATGAACTCTAAGCTCTGTATCTATGGCTGAAATACAGCCACAGCCCAACTTGTTCCCCCTTACCTCCCCCCATGGCCATGGCTGTCTTTCTGAAGGGCGTTGAAAAACTAATTGAAACACAGCCTGTGGCCCAGAGTGAATGTAAATGCATAGTGACACCACGGACTACACAGGCCAGTGGCTGCAGGCTATTGTGTGTGTGTGTGTGTGTGTGTGTGTGTGCGTGCCCCTGTAGGTTTGACTTTCAGTGAGTAACAGTGAGAAGGGCCATATAGGCCTCCTGGCTCTGAAGCTGCAGTTTTCTCTGTGCAAATATTCTTCTGTGCAATGGGTGGTCAGATTCAGTATTGAAAAGGGGATTCTATATCTAAATTACCTCTGTTATGATTGGTAACCTTTTTGAATAAAATTATAATATTTGCTTATGAGTTGGTTTGTATTGTTCCAATGTGAACTGGACAGAAAAGTATTTGAACATTTAAGCTATGCTTGAAAATATGAAATCACTGCATCATCATTGCATCAACCAAGTGACATTTTGAAGATAGCACAATAAAGGTAGGTTGGTTGACTGGTTGACTGGTAGGTACTATATAGATTGGTTGGTAGGTAGATCAGTAGGTAGGCTGGTAGTTATAAGTAGATTGGTTGGTAGGTAATAGGGGTGTAAAGGTTCTCGATACAAAATTGAACCGTATGGTTCGCCACGCACTGTTCTGTTAGCATTTGTACTGTGGCTCATCTCAAGTTTAATGATGCATTAGGAGCACAAGGTTTTGCGAAGAAAACAAACCATCAAATAAACGTGTGGCTCTGCAGATGGATATGCTCTTCCTGTGTTTCATGTGGGTCAACTTTCTATCAAGAGAAGCTGCCCTTTTAACTGTTCATTTGATGATATCACAGATCTGCAATCATTTGTGTGTAGTTTATAATGGCTTGCGGAGGAACAAACTGTAGATATTAAATTCTCCTGTCTGGGGAAAAACATTTTTGCAATCAATTACAAAAGCAATGGTTAAAAAACCTTTACAAAACAGGCTTTGTTTGCAGACATTGCTCGATGCGAGTGCCATATACTGGTGGTAATATATTTATATATGATTAGCTATTTAGAAAGTTGGTCGATTTTTAGGTAGGTAGATATCTAAATTTTATCTAAATTGAGACAAACATTTTTAGGTGTGGCATAAGTGTCAAAAAATTGTTTTACATTGTATGTCCAAATGTTCTCGAACCAGATTGTACAAAATGCACATTATAATTCTCATAATAATAAAGCTCTTTAATACACAATTTAAATGCTTAATGTTTTAAAAATAGTACGAGTTTCTCATATACCTTTCACTACTAGAAAATATCACAAACAAATAAGCCTTAAATATTAGTGGGCTTTATTTAGGCTGATCAAGTGCAGTACAAGTAATAGAACCTGTCCTGAAAAAGTATGTGAAAATGTTTAATGTTTTAATAATTTGTTTGTCTTGATTTTTATTATCACATTTTAACTTTTTTTAAATATAAAAATTTTACATTCTATCAATTAATATTATTTATTTAAATCGTATATATAAAAATGATATGAGCTGTCATTGTTTGAAATAGTGTGTATGATTTACAAGTAATAACATCAAGTTTACATCAATTTGCATAACAAGCGCTATAATGACACTGTCACTTTAAGAGTTTAACGCACATCTCACCGACTTGCACAGGTGTTTCTGTTCATTCATTAATGACAGAGATGTCTTGTTTTTTTAACATCCATACTATTTGTTGTTAAAATTAATATTCCTTTTTGCTTTTTATCTGACTTTTAAGAACAGAAAGGATATTAAAAGACACATTATTCAGTGAAAATGGAGTGCGGGATCTCATCTTTGATGAATACATATTACATGGAAGAAAAGTTCAGTTTTAATCTGAAGCACTTTTCAACAAAACAAACAAGGCAATTTTCCAGGTATTCCAGTAGATACATTTCTAAAAGCTAAATTCTGGCACTTTAAGTTCTTCAAGGACCTTGTGTGAACTTTGTTAGCGGTGTAGAAAAACAGCGCAGTAGGGGTAAAATCGAGCAATAGAGAGATTATGATGTTTGACGGGTCAATACATTTATGATCACATGGACCGAAAACAATGTTTAAAAAGTTATATTGCATTTTGCCTATAGCCTATATATGGTTTGTCATTTATTTTGTTCACGATCGATACATCGAAATTTGAAATATTTTCTCATCCCTACTCTCTACAAATATCTATTTTCTTTTTTCCTGCATATGCTATTTGCACCCTGGTGCAAATAATGGTAGATACTATTTAACCCTGGTGCAAATAGTGGCAGATACTATTTAACCCTGGTGCAAATAGTGGCAGATACTATTTAACCCTGGTGCAAATAGTGGCAGATACTATTTAACCCTGGTGCAAATAATGGTAGATACTATTTAACCCTGGTGCAAATAATGGCAGATACTATTTAACCCTGGTGAAAATAGTGGCAGTTACTATTTAACCCTGGTGCAAATAGTGGCAGATACTATTTAACCCTGGTGCAAATAGTGGCAGATACTATTTAACCCTGGTGCAAATAGTGGCAGATACTATTTAACCCTGGTGCAAATAGTGGCAGATACTATTTAACCCTGGTGCAAATAGTGGCAGATACTATTTAACCCTGGTGCAAATAGTGGCAGTTACTATTTAACCCTGGTGCAAATAGTGGCAGTTACTATTTAACCCTGGTGCAAATAGTGGCAGTTACTATTTAACCCTGGTGCAAATAGTGGCAGTTACTATTTAACCCTGGTGCAAATAGTGGCAGATATTATTTAATCCTGGTGCAAATAATGGTAGATACTATTTAACCCTGGTGCAAATAGTGGCAGTTACTATTTAACCCTGGTGCAAATAGTGGCAGATATTATTTAATCCTGGTGCAAATAATGGTAGATACTATTTAACCCTGGTGCAAATAGTGGCAGATACTATTTGCACCCATATTTAAATGCTAACATTCAGTATATAAGCATCGCTGCAGTGTGTTTATTGTGTTTATTTAGAGTCCTACAGACACCCTAATACAACATCTATCCCTAAACCTAACCTTAGCCTTCCCTTAGAAAAATAATATTAGTTTTACTACAGTTACCACAGTCTCACCATGGTATTTTGAAGTAAAATTATAGTAACCACAAAATTAACCATGGTTACTATATTACCACCATATTACTGTAGTAGCACCATGGTTAATTGCATTAAAACTATGTTTTCTTCCAGAAAACATGATTACTACATAAATACTATAGTAATACAGTGATGCAATTAACACACAAGCGACGTAGAGCCGCGGAAAGAAGGGAAATTGTGCGATCGACAGACCCCACTTCCGGATTAAACCCTTCTCTGCACTCTCTAACATTCACCGCGACCAAAATACTGAGATGAAATCAACCTTTATAATATTTTTTTACATTTATTATTGCAAGTATTGTTAAAGAAAATATTCAGAGTAGAAACAGGAAATAGCATTGTAAAAGAAATGTGGGACAAAAGGCGGAATCGAAAAAGGGTCACTATGACATCACTACATATTCACACCTTCTTTATACCCCACTCCACTGCAGAAACACCTGTTCTCTAGTTTGTTGTATATACTGTATCTGGGGTTCCACCAAACGTGTGGGAAACAAATAGCTGCACTGTGTGGCAGATGATATTTACACCGGGGAACAAAATGTTTTTTCTCTCTCTTTCTAAGGCACACTGTACCTGCAGTGATGTGGAGGGAGGCTCAGGGTGAAGATGCTGAGTGGTATGACCGAAGCTTCCAGTCCAATCACCCTGTCATCCTTTATCTCCACGGCAATGCGGGGACAAGGTACACAAACGCACAGGCACATGTGAACCGTATATATCAATTATCTAATATAAAGCTTAATTCCAAACTGGATCGGTCTCGGTTATAAGGGTTCTTGCATCTTATATGTTAATTTTACCTGAGTTTATGTTTCAGAGGAGGGGATCACAGAGTTCAGCTCTACAAGGTACAAAAAAAAAAAAAAAATCATATTTTGCATTTTAATCCCTAGTTTGTATTTCTTTATCCTTATTAGGCATAACAAAACATACATCATATTTCACCTACTGTAGGTTCCATCTTATTTCATCTAACCGGGTGATATTAGACTCTTTTCTCTATGTGCTTGACTCCACAGGTCCTCAGTTCATTAGGCTACCATGTAGTCACATTCGATTACAGAGGTACGTCTGGCGTGATTTTAATGCATTATTTTAAGGAACAAGTCAGAATCTACTGTAGTTTGATTTGGTCTTAAATTCTGTGTGCTCATTGGTTTGATCAGGTTGGGGTGACTCTGAAGGCAGCCCTTCAGAGAAAATGATGACATTAGATGCCGTCTTCCTCTACCAGTGGATAAAGCAAAGGATTGGTCAGAAGCCCCTCTACATCTGGGGTCACTCGCTGGGCACAGGGTGAGACGAACTCTCCAGACCATCTCCGTGTGGTTGGTGAATGTTCACAGCAAACTTCTGCAGATGGAACTTTAGTTTTTGAATCCCTACTGATGCTGTTCTTTCCTGTTTTTCCAGAGTTGCCACTAACCTAGTGAGGCGTCTGTGCGACCGGGGTATGTTAGCATGCTTGCATTTGTGCGTTTGTCTGTTTTGATGTGTTGCTGTGGGGATAAAATGTCTAAAAGAATTTGCCTAAAGAAAAGAAAATTCTTACAACAACTTCAGTAACACTTTACAGTGAGGTTCCATTTGTTAACCATGGAAGCTGTGGAGTGCCAAATGAAAAAGAATGAACAAATAAATGATCAATATATTACTTTGAAAATAAAAACTTGAATAAATAAACCAATTCATACATGGAAAAATATTTGCGTCTTTTCTCATTTATAGATATGTTCTTGAAAATTAATTCTTGCACAGTGGTTCGGAAACACTGAATTAAATACATGACTTATTAATTCACAATTGTATTGTTACATTTTTAAACATGAATTAAATAAACACATTTAAATGTGTCCGTTTATTTTTCCATGTATTAATTGGTTTATTTATACAGTACACATTTTTATTTTCAAATTAATAGACTGATCATTTATTTCCTCATTCTTTTTTTAATCTGCTCTCCACTGCTTCCAAAGTAAACATTCAATTGTTAACATGAATTTTTATTTAAATAAATGGAACCTTATTGTACCTAAGTGTTACCAAAACGTCTTGTGAAAAAATATAGTCCTTTAAACAGACTAATTGAAGTCTAATTTAAATCTTAAAATGCCAAAAGATGTGTTTTATGGTTAGGGATAATCTATCACAGTTACAATTGGTTTATATTAATAGCAATGGATATGAATTGAAAGAATCTTTAAACCAGAGCTTATCAATGTCGTGTATCATGGTCGTAAGGAAGCTGAGAGCCTCGTGTTGAAGTTTCAGGAATAGACAGCTTTCATAGGAACTGACTTAACTGGATTAAGGTTGAGCTGTCGTAGTTGTAATTCTCTAGACCAAGACTTTGAGTTACATAAGCTTGTGGAGTCATGCAGTGATTTAGACCCCATTTTTCTATTTGCAGGGACACCACCTGACGCGCTGATCCTAGAGTCACCCTTTACAAATATTAGAGAGGAAGCCAAGAGCCATCCCTTCTCTATGGTGTGAAATCCTTGACTGTCAAGTACATGTTATCTCTTAAAGGCATAGTTCACCCAAAAATGTATTTGTTTCTTCATCTCAATGTTGTTCCGATCACATCTGATATTCTTTCTGAAATATAAAAGGAAATGTTTGGCAGAATGTTAGCCTCAGTCACCATTCAGTTTCATTGTATGCAAAAAAGATGCATTGAAATTGAATGGTGTCTGAGACTATCATTCTGCCTAACATCTACTTTTGTGTTTCATGGAGTAAAGAACGTGTTTGGAACACATCAGGGTGAGTAAAAGATGACAGAATACAATTTTTTGGGTGAGCTATCCCTTTATAAAAAAACATTTGTAAATGAAAGTGTGTGCATTTGTATACAGTGCATTCAGAACGTATTCAGACCCCTTCAATTCTTTCACATATTGTTGTGTTGCAGCCTTGTGCTAAAATGCTTTAAATTATGAAAACAAAAAATAATGTCAATCTACACTCCATACCCCATAATGACAAAGCAAAAAACTGATTTATGATAAATTTGCAAATTTATTTAAAAGGATAAAAAATACTGAAACATCACATTGACATAAGTATTCCGACCCTTAACTCAGTACTTAGTTGAAGCACCTTTGGTAGCGATTACAGCCTCAGTTATTTTTGGGTATGATGCGACAAGCTTTGTACACCTGGATTTGGGGATTTTCTGCCATTTCTTTTCTGCAGATCCTCTCAAGCTCTGTCAGATTGGATGGGGACCATCGGTGGACAGCCATTTTCAGGTTTGTTTGGGTTCAAGTCCAGGCTCTGGCTAGGCCACTTAAGGACATTCACAGAGTTGTTTCTAAGCCACTCTTCTGTTGTCTTGGGGTCATTGTCCTGTTAAAAGGTGAACCTTCGCCCAGTCTGAGATCTTGAGCGCTCTGGACCAGGTTTTCTTTAAGGATATCTTTGTATTTTGCCGCATTCAGCTTTCCTTCAACCCTGACCAGTCCCTCTGTCCTTGCAGCTGAAAAACACCCTACAGCATGATGCTACCACCACCACTCACCATTGGGATGGTCTTGTGCAGGTGTTGAGTGGTGCCTGGTTTCCTCCAGACATGACACTTGGAATTGAGGCCAAACATTTAAATCGTGACAATTTTATCAGACCAGAGAATCTTTTTTCTCACAGTCTGAGAATCTTTAGGTGCTTTTTTTTTGCTAATTCCAAGCGGGCTTTCATGTGTCTTGCATTGAGGAGAGGCTTCCATCTGGCCACTCTGCCATAAATCCCAGATTGGTGGAGTGTTGCAGTGATAATTATCCTTCTGCAAGTGTCTCCCATCTCATGATCTCTGGAGCTCAAACTGAGTGACCATCGAGTTCTTGGTCACCCCTCTTACCAAAGCCCTTCTCCCCCGATCCCTCAGTTTGGCCAGGGGGCCAGCTCTAGGAAGAGACCTGGTTGTTCCAATCTTCCATTTAAGAATTATGGAGGCCACTGTGCTCTTGGGAACCTTCAATGCAGCCACATTTTTTTGTAGTCTTCCCCAGATCTGTGCCTCACACAATCCTGTCTCTGAGCTCTGCAGGCTGTTCCTTTGGTATCGTGGGTTGGTTTTTGCTCTGATGAGCATTTTCAGCTGTGAGACCTTATATAAACAGGTGTGTGCCTTTCCAAATCATGCCCAATCAGTTGAATTTTCCACAGGTAGACACAAATCAAAGTGTAGAAACATCTCAAAGATGATCCAGGGAAATGGGATGCACCTGAGCTAAATTTTAAGTGTCATAGCAAAGGGTCTGAATACTTATTCAATGTGATATTTCAGTTTTTTCTTTTTAATACATTTGCCAAGTTATCAAAAATCTGTTTTTTGCTTTGTCATTATGGGGTATGGAGTGTAGATTGATGTGAAAAATTATTTAAAGCATTTTAGTATAAGACAGCAACATTAAAAAATGTGAAAAATAATTAAGGGGTCTTAATATTGTATGTTTATCTCTATAGGTTTACAGATATCTACCAGGATTCGACTGGTTCTTCCTGGATGCTATAACTGCAAACGACATTCGATTTGCCAGCGACGAGAAGTAGGTTCTTCTTTTTTTATACTTTGTTTGTTTCTATGTGAGCTTGCGTGAGATTGTGTTTGTTTTATGGACTGTTGAGTGTTGACTATGTCCATACAGCTGGAGAGAGGGGGGGTATATATACAGTATATATACATTTTCCCTTCAGTATTCAACACAATGTGGACTTATAGTTCCTAAAGCTGTTGTGATCATGTAATTCATACTATAGGATTTACACCTGACCTGCATTGTGAGGTGACAGGCTGTATTAAGACTAGATCTATGTTGTGAATTTAAGTTCCCTCATATAAGTCTTTCTTCCTTGCGTCTTTCTCAGTGTGAACCACATATCCTGTCCGGTTCTGATCTTGCATGCAGAAGATGACACAGTTGTTCCCTTCCAGCTTGGAAAAAAGGTAAAAGAGACATCCATAGCTACAGTATATTATCAGATGGATGGTCACTCTGATGGTAAAGCAGTTTTTTCTCCTCTGATTATCCACAGCTGTATGATTTGGCTGCTCAGAGTAAGAGTCTGAACGGACATAAAGTGCAGTTTTTCCCTTTCCCCAGCTCTCTGGGCTACCGACATAAGTTTATCTACAAAAGCCCACAGCTATCAAACATACTCAGGTGTGTATTCTTCATAAACTGCTGCTATCTGTACTTTTCCCCCTGCTAAATGCTGACAAAACAGTTCAGCCACATTCATTGTTTTATATCCCTTGGATTCTTTTTAGGATTGTGTCAGGTGGGGTATTTTATGTATTCTATTGATACCCCTGATCAACAGTTGTGGCAATAGACAGTTAATGTCTGTATATCTTTGTGCTCTGATTTATTTTGTGTTGTAACAGCCCTGCCTCAACACTGATTGGCATTGTTGTTAAAAATCTGCCAGGCAGGTAGAACTGGACATTTCTTTAGGAAGAGGGGAGTTGTAAATATTTGAGTGATTTACAAGAGCTGGTTTATTGTAGAGCTAACTTTTTTGTCTACTGAAGTCTGATTTACATTTTTTACATTGAAGTAATGTTTTAACCTCACAATTAATTTAATTAATATATTTAAAGTCTCAATTTTGTATGAATATAGTATCACATTTAATTTTATTAAATTGAAATGTTTTGTTTGTGTTTATATAATTAACAAAGTTTATAATAAATATTACTGACTTAAAAAATATAATAATTATTATAATATTGATTATTTTTTAAATAATGTTTTATCTTTACAATAAATTAATAAATGTTAACTTATTTTGGTATTTTTATCAAGATCAAAGGGCTGTGTATGTATGTATGTATGTATGTATGTATATGTATAGTGTATATATATATATATAATTTACTTATTTATTTGTAAGTATAATTGGCATGTATTATCATTATTTTATTATTATTATTATTATATACTATTTATTTACTATTATGTATTATATATTTTATGTGTAAAATCAGAGGAAAGTGCCATTTTAATTTATACAATTAACATAAATTATTATTAATAATAATAAAATATTTTTATATTTATAATGCTTTTGTCTATTATTAGTATTATGTATTTATACTATTATGTATTTTGTATATAAGATCAGAGTAAAGTGCTTTTTTATTTGTATTTATATAATTTACTTGAATTATTATTATTAATGATAATGATATTTTAACCTTATAATTAATTTAATCAGTGTTATATTTTAACTTTTATTTGTGTATGTATAATCAGAATGAATTATTATTAATAATAATAACATTATTATTATTATTATTATTATGTCCAAAAATTTAATTGGTAACCTCAATACCTCATTTATAAATTAACATTCATTATTATTACTTTATTATTTACATTAAAGCAATGTTCAAACCTTACAATAAAATTAAAGAAGAATTTTCATTTTAAAAAGAACAAAACTGCTTAACTAGATTTCCAGGTTTTATTTCTTCAAATAGGCAGTAGATTGTGAGAAATCTTATGTGTTCTTCTTGTTCTTTTTTCTCTCATAGTGAGTTCCTCAGTACATCGCATCCTCACGTGTAGTCAAGATAATTTCACCTGACTGCCCTCTCACACACACCCACATGTACATGTGTACACACAGCACTGTGTACATCATGTGTATATGCAATGCGCACACAAGCATGGACTGAAGATGCACTAGTTCTTTTGCATTCCTATGTTAACTTAAAACCTAAGGAAGGAGAAAGTTTTCAGTTTTTCAGGCTGATTTGTTTCACTGCCTCCTGTTGTCATGGTAACTGATCTGAAGGGGCAGCTAGAACACACAGTATGCAAAATTATTTGCAAATATGCACTAAAATTAATGCTTAAGTCAACAAACCATCAAATGAATAAAGAATACCAGCTGAAGTTTTAACGATGGCACTGCGAAGACCACACGTGGATCACGGTCAAAGGAACAACATGCTATTATGATGTCACTTTTCTGTGGCGAGAACGGTCAGTGCAAGCTGACTGTGATTCACTCCTTTTTTACAAATGTACTAAAATGATCAACAATATCATGGACCTTATTAAATTCTGAAATCCACTCAATGTGAATAAAACGGGTTTTTTTTTAGGTTGAACTTGGATTATGTACAAAACAAATGTACTCTTTATTTTATTCATTTAAAATTTTCACCTTAATGAGCTAAACTTAACGGGATATATTTGTTATTGGATAAACCTGCAGCTGTGATTTATATTGCTGTGTTTTGTTTGGTTGCTTGCTATGCATATGTCCACAGTCAGAAAGGAATGACATTGTGAAATGAGAATTCCTTCTCCAAAACCACAAATGGTATGTGATTATTTATCAAAAAAAATATATAAGTCAGTTGATCGCTACTAGTTTGCATGCCTGTTACCGAAAAAAAAAAAAAAGAGAACTGCAAACTGTATAAATAGGTTTCTTTCTGTATGTGAACTATATCCTATTTTTTTTTTAAAGTTGTTTTACCCTTTGCACATTCCAGAAAAAGACAACTGGTTACTTATTACCTGGACATGTTCATTTACATATCTTATATGAAGATCTTTATTTATTTGTATTAATATGAAATGAATTTCAGTGCCCTCTCTTTTACTATAGAGCCAAAAATGCCTGCAAGTCAGCACCTTAGAGACATAAGAACGGCTTTGGTGACTGTCCATCTTGAAAATGTTTTTTCTTTTCTTTCAATGAGCTCTTTAACGTCTTATCAGGATTCCAAATACCTCATTAATGTTCAGTAGCAGTCTGATGGGACTTTGTGCAAAGCATGTGAGGTCTCCAAATGAAATACTTTGATTTTATCCAAACATCCATTTTAGTGTGTCTTCCAGTATTTTATAATTGGGTTCTCTTGTTTGGCTTAATGTTTGATAGGGGTTTTAATGGGCAGTTTATTGGGGGATATATAAATATGCAAATGATGTCAAATTAAGTCAAGGACCTATTTAAGCACCCAGATCCATGATTCTATCAAATAAATATTTAGCAATAATTACATCTTTGATGTGCTCTGATGTCTTATGTACATACAGTATAATAATTTTTTCTTTGTTGAGTGTAATGACTCATTCAATCTGATCATTATTATCTGCAAATGCAAATCATACAGTGTAATAACTCGTTTGAGAATCAAGCCTACTGTATTGTTTCTCAATGTGTCAGGGTCTATTTGTCTAAGATCAGTTTTTTTTTTCTTATAGGGCTGATTATGACAGCAAGGTCATGTGTGCATGTAAGCTTTGATAGTAGATATAAACTGGCTGTCCTTTCTGAAAAGGCTCTGTGCACTGCAAATGTTATTCTCAGGAAGAAATTGTATCACAGTATTTTTCTGTCCTCTGCCAGTGTGTTGAAATGGAAATTCTGTCATCATTTACTCACCTTCATGTTGCTCAAACCTGTATTACTACACACAAAAGGAGAAATTGTATAGTTCTGCTGTCTAGCTAAAAATTTACAAAAGCAATTGTCCATATGACTTACGACTTGTTCACCATATTTCAGAGCTACAGCAGAGGGGAAGATTTTCAGTGAATAACCATTTCATTCTTTAGTTCTTTCTCGCAAAAATCAATTTAATGTTTTATTTTTTGAAGCTTCTTTGCATTACACTAAGTTGTACAGGTGTGGAACAACATGAGGGTGAGTAAACTATTACAGAATTATCATTTGCGGGTGAATTATTCCATTAACCAAAATCTTAGTTTGTGGAGCACTGTATAGAAATAGCACGATAACCAGAAATCAAGTTTTAGAAAAGTGCAATAAGTTCTAAAGCTGAAGGACAACCTTACAAAAGACCAAAAAACAAAATCACTTCTATATATCATACTATTTCAAAAAATGACTTTTAGTGGACCACAGAATATTTGGCTGTTACTGTTACTGCTCTGAACACAGATTTTACTCTGCCGTCTTTATTGACGTTGACCAAACTTTGCATATTTGAATTCAACACTTTATCTTTAAAAAAAAAAAAAAGTTTGTTTTGTAATGAACTGAAATACTGCCCAGTTATTTCAACAGCAGCTTTTTGCAGAATATAACATGAGTGATTTACAATGTTTGTTTTCTTTCTAAGCTGCTAAACCTTACTGAATACCTGCACAGATGTTAGTACAATATGTTTGTTTGTACACAATAAAGGACTGGGCATGTGTAACATTAGTTTCTGTTATCATTTCTTTGTTATAGTTTGGGATTCAATGACATCTCTTCTGATCTGTTAATATTTCAGTAATTTGTTTTCTGAGGCAGGAAAAATTGCACAGTGAATATATTGTGAGCTATCAGTCACTATCAGTCACTATCAATCACTATCAATTGTTCACCTACTTCTGAAGGTTCAGCCCCTGATGATCCACTATGACCAAGTTACTTTACAAGGCTTTACTTTTATCTGTCCCAGGGTTGGTCAAATCTAGTTTAGTTAGGGTAGAGAGGCAAATATTGGAAGTCTGGATTATTTCAACTGGATTTACTTGTATTGATCAATTTTTAGTTTACAGTGTATTAGGGTTACTTCACTCATGTGTTCATTATTGCCACACCCCGCTGTTCAAACCACTCATTACAATACTGAGTGATGTGAATGTTGCATTTGGTCTTTAAAACAATCAGGGAAACAGATGATTTTGTGCCAACTTTCTAGAACTGCAACATAATTATTTATTCATCAAACATGTTTTTTAATGAGCATTTTAATTATATGTTCACATGGTATTAAAACAGTAAACTCCATACAGTACTGTAAAATGAAGTGAGAAAACAATGTACGATTGCAAATTTTAATCCCCCCCCCAATCATGCATACATTCAATTGTCTAGCAATCTGAGAAAGGTCCAATTGAAGACAAAATTATTAACCCCTATGAAAGTGATTTTTCAAATAATTCCCAAGTGCTGTTTAATGTAGCAAAGATTTTTTTCAATGTAGCATTTCTTAACATAATAGTTTTTTAGGCAACTTAAGAGCGTTTATAATTACAAATTGAAACCAAATTATAAAGAATAAAAAAAAATCTACAGGTCAAAATGATTAGCCCTCTGATGTTAATAGTGCATCCCTTTTGCTTGATAACAGCCTTTAGTCGTTTGTTGTAGTTCTCAACCAGTTTTAGGCATTTCTCCTGAGTCGCAGCAGCCCATTCCTCCTCAGAAAATCTCTGAAGCTCCTCCAGATTTGTTGGTCTCCTGGCATGGACTCTAGTCTTCAGTGTGGCCCACAGATTTTCTATGGGATTCAAGTCTGGGCTTTGTGCAGGCCAGTCTAGGACGTTCACTTTGCTCGTTTGGAGGTAGTTCTTCACCAGAAGTGAGGTATGCTTTGGGTCATTATCATGCTGGAAGACGAAATGTCGACCCAAACCAAGTTGTTGCAGATTGCCTGAGGTTGTCTTTCAAAATCTTCTCGTAGTCTTCCTTTTTCATGATTCCTTTGACCCTGATGAGATTCCCAGTTCCAGACGCACTGAACCATCCCCACAGCATTATACTCCCTCCGCCATGTTTCACCGTGGGAACGGTGTTATTTGTTTCCAGTACGCATCATTTTTCTCTAGGTTGTCCTTGGCAAAATTCAGTCTAGCTTGGAGGTGTGTTTTCTTCAGAAGTTGAGTTTTTCTTGGTCTACAAACTTGCAGTCCATTCCTGTGCAGGGTTCTTGTGACTCTTCATTGAGACATCAATCCCAGACTTGGTTAAATCATTCACTAGTGTCTTGGCAGTTGTTCTTGGGTCTTTAGAAATCTCTCTCTCACCAGTTTACTTTCCAAGGTTTTTGAAATCGGTCGCATTCTGCCTCTGCCAGCCTTGTTCTCTACTCTATGACAGTTTTATATTACTTCACTAATTGTTTTGCAAGACACTAATCATCAGTTTGAAGAGCAGCTTGGGGGATTAATTAGGCAAGTCATGGAATAACAGTGACAGTAATAGGTTCTGTAGCTAATCAAACAGATAATTTCTTAAGGGGGCTAATAATATTGACCTTAGCAGTTTTTAAAATAAAATGTTATAATTATTTTATTCCAGGCAAATTGAAATAAATAAGGCTATCTCCAGAGGAAAAATATAATAAGAAATACTGTTAAAATATTTGAAAAAGAATTGAATAATTTTGTCTTCAACTGTAAATATAAGACCAGTAATATGAAATGCTGATGTTTAGAGTTGAAACTCAAGTCAGGGGTGGCTTTACAACTGGCTGCAGAGACCAAGCATTTCTTAAGTTCAGTCACTTTTAGGTTGGCTCAAGAGCATTACAGTACAAAGTAAAAGTTAAAACTCTAACGTTTCAGCATTTGGTAATATATGCAAAAGAGCACAAATTGACATTCGATTTCACCCTGACAAAAAGTAACTAAAGCAGGACACACTTGTGATGGATTCCCATACATCAGCCAGCTGCCATGTACTGTATCTCCTGTTTTTATTGTCTATATGAAAAACTCACAAAGGGACATTTTATCCCCTTGTTTTTAATATTGCACATTTATGCACACAAGGCACCCTTTAACTTATGTGTGAAAGCTTGAATAAAAAAAAAATTCACTTAGATGGTGAATAGCGTGATCTAGATGGCCTCAAGATGCAAAAACTGGATTCTATTACAGTAATTCACAACTTTTAAAGCCGTTGTTTCTGACTGGATTAAGAGCACCATGTAATATAGGGCAGGGAGGCATTTCTACTGACAGAGACAAAAAGGTCGATGTATTTACTCAAGGTAATAAGAAATTCATCCAGGCACAAAATATGTATGCTTAAATGGTACCAGTTGTTGTGTTTTTGTTCTTAAACACCATGAAATAGTTAAGGCAGATCTGGGGTTCTAGTTCAGACCCAATTTGTATTTTATATTTTCATTTAGAGACATCCTTAAAGGAAAAATTCAGAGTTCATTACAAGTTAAGCTCAAACAGCAGCATGTGTCGCCCCATCCCTTTTCTTAAATGTATAAATAAAACGAGGTACAGCGAGACACTAACAATGGAAGTGAATGGAGACAATTTTTGGAGAAATGTAAAACATAAAACACTTACATTAAATTTCCTGTTAAAACCTGTGTATTATTTGAGCTGTAAAGTTGTTTAAATTTATTTTTAAAGAAAAGTACAGCCGTGTCAAAATTAATTGTGGTAATCAACATTATGCCACAAATGCTGTTGATTGAGCTGAACTTGTATTGAATCTGGATTATTCCTTTAAATTAATAGTTCACACAAAATGTAACATCCGGTCATCATTTACTTACTCTCATATTGTTCTAAACCTGTATGATGTTCTGATATTAAGAATTCCACTCTTTTCTATACAAAGAAAGTGGATGGGGACCAGAGATCAGACGCATGGAAAAGAAGATACTAGACTCTTCTGCTATATAACTCCCTTTGTGTTTCATGGAAGTCAGTCAAAGGGGTTTAGAATGACATGATTGTGAGAATGTGACAAATCTCATTTTTGGGTTAAATATCCCTTTAAAAAGAGTAACTATTCAGAATCCCCACCATAAAGAGCAGTATAAGGAATGCAAGAAAATTATAATGTACTCAAAATGAACCATTTATATAGCCTTATAAGCAGTTACTAAGGCTGCCAAAAAAAAACAAAAAAAGATTCAAGCTGATTTCATTTGAGGCAGTGCTGTAAATTTGTCTCAGATGTCCAACAAATCAAATTTTGATTAATGAAAACCATAGTAATTGATAACAGCATGTGCAAGGAAATGTAACAGTATCTTAACAGTGATTTTCAACATGTCTACAGTGTAAAAGCACACTGAGAGTAAGTTTTTATTTAATATTTTTTTTATGTGTGTTAAGGTTACACTACAGTAATGCAATTCAAGGAGGCTCCACATGGCTTATGCATAGTAAAAGGTAACCTGAATCTGTAAATCAGGTAAAGCCAGAGACAAGGCACTCCCACAAAACTGAGAAGTTCAGAATTAGGCAGGCACACTCACTGGACACCAGCTAACCATGTAGTCGCCCACTTTCTCATTCACGTGGTTCATTAGGTGGTGGGATCTTCACATCAGATGGCTCCACCCCCCAGATCTCACGAGCATATTCTGCAATTGTGCGGTCACTTGAGAACTTACCAGAAGCGGCAATGTTCTTGATGACCTTTTTGGTCCATTCTTTTGGGTTCTGGAGGAGGAGAGGGAAATTTTTACACAAAGTGAATGAATATGATTATTAATTATATGTAATGTATTTGATTACATCAAACTACACCAATTTAAACAGCACCCTTTAATGATTTTGCTCTGACTTTACTGGTTTATTTCCTCGAATTTCAATATATTTCTGGGAAATAGCTATGCAAGTAAGTTCATATTCATAAATGGTCAGTAATACATTTTCAATACTAATAGATTGATAAATCAGACAATATTTGGCCATTTTGAAATTATTGCCATCAACCACTAATGTACCTGCTTCGCAAATAAACAGTGAACATCAAAAACATTTGTGCCCCCTTGTGTTAGTTGCAAAATCTGCCAACAGCAATTTCTATGGACAAAGATTAATTTCTGTTTGCTAATATTTATGATTATAAACTAATGTTCACTTCATTTTAGAAATTTTGTGTATATAAAATTTGTTTATCAAACTGTTATCAGCATTATTTGGTCACCCTCTAGATATTGTTAATCTGGATTGACTATTTTTGAATATTTGTTTTTGTTGGTTTTTAAACAGCATGCCAAGTTTGATGACTATTTTCTAGGCGAAATCAGTTAAAACACAAAAACAGGTTCAACAACTAAAAACCCATACAAGATGTTTTAGATCCATTAAAAAAAAAAATCAAAAACTTTGTTAAGACATGTTTCAAAGTTGTCAGCTGAAAGAAAAAGACCAATTTTAGAGGACTTTAAAAATACCACAGTCAAATAAAATAGGTTTCTATTTTTGAATATCTACTTTATAAATATACTTATAAATGTATGTTAAACACAAGCCTTAGCTCACCCTGTAGAGTTGATTAACTTTTTCTTGACAGCTGATGTAGGACTCGTAGTCTGCAAACACCTTGAATCTGAGAGACAAAAGCAACAGAAGTCAAGAATATTCCAGGTTCAATACAAGTTAAGGTCAATCAACAGCATTTGCAGCATAATGTTGATTACCACAAAAATGTATTTAGGCTTGTTCCTCCTTTGTGCCACACCGCAACCTCGATTTTTGCTTCTTTTTTTGAAGAAAAGGAGGAATGAGTCTACATTCATTTTTGTGGTAGTCAACATTATGCCACAAATGCTGTTGTTTGAGCTTAACTTGTATTGAACCCAGAACATTCCTATAATGTATTAAGTAAAATTACATATACACCTGTATTACACACAGGTTAAAATTAAACTGTTCAAAATGGAGGGAAACAAAAAATGAAACCAACAACTACACACTTTGATACCCACCTATCATGATTCATGAGCATATTGACGACATCTTTGAAGAGTTCAGGCTCTTTTGGGCTGAAGAATCCACCGCTGATTTGATCCATCGCCTGTTTGAGCTCAGGCAGACGATCATAGTACTCTCTAGCATTGTATCTGAATGCCAAACAAGTACAATCAGGGACAGAATGACAAATAAATAAATAAAACACTACAGACTGCAGGTAAACATTCAGTATAGTTACTCAAAAGACAGATGGTAGTTCAAACAATTCCCCACATTTCAACATCACAAGATTGTGTTGACTGCTCGTTTCTCAAGATCTTTGATGTCTCACGTTGGTCAGCAGCCATATCAGCCTGCAGCTCTTGCCTGGTTGCCCACTAAATCTAAGCAGGTTTGACCAGGCCTGGCCAGTACCTGGATGGGAGACCTCCTGGGGAAAACTGTGGTTGCTGAAGGAAGAAGTATTAGGGAGGCCAGCAGGAGGTGCTTACCCTGAGGTCTGTTTGGGTCCTAATGCCCCAGTATAGTGACAGCTACACTATACTGTAAAAAAGTACCATCTTTCGGATGAGACATTAAACCGAGGTCCTGACTCCCTGTGCCATCAAAAATCCCAGGGCACTTTTCGTAAAGAGTAGGGGTGTAACCACAGTGTTCTGGCCAAATTCCTCATTGTCCCTTATCTATCATGGCCTCCTAATTCCCATCCCTGAATTGGCTACATCACTCTACTCTCTCCTCTGCACCAATAGCTGGTGTGTGGTGAGTGTACTGGCGCACTATGGCTGCCGTCGCATCGTCTAGGTGGAAGCTGCACACTGGTGGTGCTTGAGGAGAGTTGCCCTATACTATGTAAAGTGTTTTGAGTGTCTAGAAAAGTGCTTTATAAATGAAAATAATTATTAATTCATTAATTTTATCAAATCTACCCCACCATATATTCCTCCTTGGTTCTCCAAATGCAGTTTTATTCCTCCACTCCCTCACTCACCCCTTTTTGTCCATGGCCTCCACATCTGCTACCCTCATGCCAAAGATGAAAAGGTTTTCCTCTCCAGCTTCCTCTGCCATCTCCACGTTGGCTCCATCCATGGTACCAATGGTCAGAGCGCCATTCAGCATGAATTTCATGTTTCCTGTACCAGAAGCTTCCGTACCCGCCGTGGAGATCTGCTCAGACAGGTCAGCAGCAGGGATCACTGAGGAGGAAGTATAATAAAATAATTAGATGCTGTACACAAAATCTGAAACACCCAATGAAAACAAACTCTACTGAGAAGAAATACTTTCTTGTTAGAACTTTAATTTATTCGATGTTATCCTAATCGTATTTTATGGCTATGTGTCAAGAATCTTTGACTTCCTGATATAACTCACCCTTCTCAGCTAGTGATACTCTGTAGTTTTCCAGGAAAATGACCTTGAGTCCGTCATCCACCACAGGATCATTATTCACCACTTCTCCCACCGAGGTGATCAGTTTGATGATCATCTTTGCCATGTGATAGCCTGGTGCTGCCTGAAAGTGTCAGTGTGGAATAAGAAAAAAGGCATATTTTAGAAATGTAAAGCTAGTTTAGAAGAGTCTCTCAGTGAATTACATTTAAAATGCACAAAAATGTAGTCATTACAGTCAGCTATTAAACGGCATCTTTTATACAGAAACAAATGTTACTATCTTTTGCACTTATGTTACTACTGCAACAACAACAACGCTCATCTTGATTATCATACCTTTCCACCAATCATTACTGTTCTGGGAACAACCTTCTTGTTTGGGTCCTTCTTTATCCCTACGGAGTGCAGAATGAAAAATATTATTCATTAATTCATAAAGTCACTCATTACATTTAAGTGATTGCTAAACACAAAATAGTCCTAAATAATTCTGATAAACAAGCAGGTGGAAAATTGTGCAACAAAATATAAAAAAAATAATTTAAAAAAAGATCAGATGGTATGATATTGATAGAATAATACAGCTTCATTTTAATCCATGCAGGCAATATTATCAGTAAAGACAAAGCAATATTGGTGAAGTTCAGAATCTCTCGTTATGGTTAGTTCCTCTGTCCTCAAACAGGTGGCAGTGTAGTCAATGGTTTCCTATGAATTCATCAACCCATCCTAAAAATACACTCCTGTATTGCATGAGTTTGTATGCTTACTGTTGTATAAAGTGATGACATGAAGGCAGTTGAGCAGTTGTCTCTTGTACTCATGGACTCTCTTGACATGAACATCAAAAATAGACTCAAGGTTGATCTTTACTTTGTACTCGTTCTCCAGATATGCTGCAAACTTCAGCTTATTCTCCTAAACATACAATAATTCACACACAAATAGCCAATAATATAACTTAAATGATCATTAACACATATGTTTTCCATATTTGACTGGAGTTGCATTTTTAGACCCATTTCTTCCGATAGCATTAGACAGCATTCAATACGAAGCCATGTCGCTGTTAAAGGGATAGCTCACCCAAAAATAAAAATTCTCTCATCATTTACTCACCTTCATGCCATCCCAGGTGTGACTTTAATTCTTCAGCAGAACACAAAGATTTTTTTATAAGAATATCTCAGCTCTGTAGGTCCATACAATACAAGTAAATGGTGATCAGACCTTTGTAGCACCAAAAATCACATAAAGGAAACGTAGAAGTAATCCATACAGCTCCAGTGTTTAAATTCGTATCTTCAGATGCAATATAACAGGTTTGGGTCAGAAAGTCCTTTTATTACGCTAAATCTCCACTTTAACTTTCACATGTTAAAGTGAAACTAAACAGGCACCACATGTGACTTTCATATGTCAAGTGGTTTTTATGAGTAAAACTAGTCAGCTTTTTATTAGCGGTGTAGAAAATGGGCAAACAGCTCTGAGAGAATGGGCTGTCACGTCCACACATGCGCTTATTTATTTAATATAATCGCACAGGCTGACAACGCAATTGCATTATGATTAATCATGCAATCATGAGATATTCTTATAAAAAAATCTTCGTGTGCATCTTCATACACATCTGGGATGGCATGAGTGTGAGTAAACGATGAGAGAATTTTCATTATCCCTTTAAGGTGTGGCACACCTTTGTGTACAGAGAATTAGTAAGATTTTTGGCCATCTTATGTCTTATATATATATCTTAAATCAAATAAATCCCATCATTTATAAATACCAAATGCAAGGTTGGTATGATTATAGAATGCTTTCTAACCAAATACATTTACTTGCAGACCTGTTTAACTTTGGCAACATCCCGAATAAACGTTTCATCATTTATGAAGTCTGACAGCTTCCTCAATTGAAACAGATCTGTTAAGAAGTCCTCACCAATTTTCTGAAAGGCAAACAAGGACAGCACAGTGAGGAGCTGAAAACCTGTGGAGCAAAAATGCAATACAATTCCACACTAATGGCAAACCTAAATGGGGTTAGGAAGGTCACCTCAGCGATGATGTCAGCCAGGCCCGGGTTACAGAGGAGCAGCCAGCGACGAGGTGTGATGCCGTTCGTCTTATTCTGGAATTTTTCTGGCTCAACATCACAAAAGTCCTTAAAACTTAAAAAAGATTTAAACAAATAAAATTAAATGCCTTGAACATCATCTATGAAGAATATCATTATACTGCACAACTGACCTAACAAATAAATATACAGTACAACGAACTAAAATACCCGCATTTTAAACTGAAAATTTTAAATGCTTATTAGACGGCCATCTAGAATTCTTGATTCTGATCGGCCAATTGCTGCATTCTGAGGTCAAATACTTTTGCATAATGACTGCTGTCCTAGCTGTGTTAGTTTCACCACTGTGTTAGTTACTCTCATATAATAACAAATGAAATCCACCTCAAATCAATATTTAATGTCCATTTATTTATTTTTAATTATAAATAGCTATATAATGAGTGGGGTGATATATATATATATATATATATATAGGATCTCTGTACGTTATCACTTAAATTTCCCTCATAAAAAGCTGCGCTGCACTCAGATACTGTACTCACACGGTGCTTTTGACAATGTCGGAGTGAATTCGTGCGACTCCGTTGACGGCGTGTGACCCCACCACACAGAGGTGAGCCATGTTGATTCTCTTTGGATCGCCCTCCTCAATCAGAGACATTCTGCGCAAACGATCAACGTCTCCTGGATACAGAGCAGCAATTCTCTACAGCAGAGTCAATCACAAACCTGTTAATTTGGCAAGTAACCAACATGTTGATCTGCTCAACATTTGAGTGCGTTTGTGTGTGACCTCACATCCAGGTGTCGCTGGTTGATCTCATAGATGATCTCCAGGTGTCGTGGTAGAAGCTTCACAAACATGTAAACAGGCCAGCGCTCAAGAGCCTCTGGTAACACTGTGTGGTTTGTGTACGCGCACGTCTTTGTGGTGATCTCCCATGCCTACACACACACACACACACACACACACACACACACACACACACACACACACACACACACACACACACACACACACACACACACACACACACACACACACACACACACACACACACACACACACACACACACACACACACACACACACACACACACACACACACACACACACACACCCCTGTTGTTTTTAATACTGCGATAATTATAATTTCTTTTGCAGGCAAAACCAGATCCCTACACAGGATAATGTGTAAGTCTAACCAATTCTACTGAAACTCAGCAACACTGTCCATTACCTATGTCAGCATGACCAAGCATATGAGAGCAGATGTGAAACAATGCAACAGAAGTGAATAAAGCTGTTTGATAGTTCATTTAAGCCATAACAGTCACTTTTCAGTTAATGGCTCTTGCATTAATAAACTGTAAATAAATGCAAAAGGTATGGGTTTGATTCAAAGGGAACAAATATACTGATGTAATGTGTACCTTTAAGTCACTTTGGTTTAAAGCCCCTGCCAAATGCATGCAAATTGTAAACTATATTAGAGCGTGAACAGCTCTCACACCTTTTTCCAGTCCAGGTGCTCAATATCCACCAAGATTCTCATTAGTTCAGGAATTGCCAGTGCTGGATGAGTGTCATTTAATTGGATCGCCACCTAAAAAGACAGAAAGATCACTTTATTTTCCTTTTGTTTCCTCTCATTATTGAGAGTAAACAATTTTTTGAACATATTTTGGACAAGGTTGCCAAGCCTGTGGCCAATTGGCTGCATTTATTTAATGTTACCTTCTCAGGGAAAGTCTCGAAAGAGGTGCGTACAGGATTCCTGCAGCCAAACTTTGAAGATTTGAAACGCCTGATAATGTCCTGCAGAGTAGCAGCCACCACAAAGTACTCCTGCTTTAATCTGAGCTCTTTCCCTTCAAAAAACTGAGAAACACACACAATGCATAAATATTAATATTATATAATAGAGATACATTTAAAAAATGCACACAAAATGTTCTCACTCTCAATGGGGTGCATAGTAAGTTATGTGTGGATCGCAGAAAGTAGCATGAGCCCTCCACATGCTGCGAGTCTCCGCAATGTCATGCACAGCGAGCCACTTAATAAAATGTGTGGATTGACAGTATCAGAAGCAGAGGCAACTGAGACTTGTACTCCGCCACCCAGATTGAGGTCATTAACCGTGAAACTACGAAGATCTACTAAGTGGTGGGAATTGGGCATTCCAAATTGGGAGAAAAGGAGCAAAAACAGCATAAAAGTGATTTTTTTTTTTTTGTCAGCGGTTTCAATATAATAACCAGGCATTGTGACTTCAGGCTGTATAATTTAGTAGTTATATGAACAGTGTAACCAAAGTGTGGGCTTCATACTGGTCTTATGTTTTCATACTTCCCTACTGCATTTTGCACTTAATCATCTGTGGCAGAGTTGCCCAAGATGCAATTTTGACAAATGTTAATCATATTTTAAGGATAATAAATAAAAGATTATCCTGCACTACTAATACTAACATTTGGATGGTTAAACTACAAAATATTTATTACACCATAAATAAATATAAAAATGACTTTGAACTCAGAGCTTGAAAACCTGTTCATCATAGAAGAGGTGTGCTCAAGTAATTGTTTTTATTAATTGGATTTGTTTTGTTTTTTTTATGTACTTTTGTTTTTGTCACATCATTGACACATTTACTTCAGTCAGACAAACACACACACATTCAGTACACACAAATCTCACCAAGTGTGTTGTCTCAATGAAAACTGTAAGCGCTTACATTGTCATTGGGGTAAAGTACTCGTGAGATGTTTTCAGCCAGGTTCCGGTCCAAAACAGCCTGGATGTAGTCCCCCACATTAACTAGAATTAAGAGAGAATATGAATCAACTGGCCTATAAATTCATGAACAAAACTATTTCCAGCTTAGTTTTTGCCACAGAAGTCATTTAAAGCCACATTCATGCTATCTGGCCGTATCCATCCCTTCTCAGTTTTTCCTTAAAAACAAATCACAGGGGGCCTGGGTAGCTCAGAGATTATTGACGCGGACTACCACCCCTGGAGTCACAAGTTTGAGTACAGGGCGTACTGAGTGACTCCAGCCAGGTCTTCTAAGCAACCAAATTGGCCCGGTTGCTAGGGACCATAAAGTCACATGGGGTAACCTCCTCATGGTCACGATTAGTGGTTCTCGCTCTCAATTGTGTGCGTGGTAAAGTCGTGCGTGGATCACAGCGAGTAAAAAAAAAGGGTCATACTGGACTTCATCTTGTTGAATGGGTGTTTAGACAATAGCTGTGTGGACTTACATTCTTGCAGGTTGAAATCATTAGGAGCTTTGGCAGACCACAGTCTCATAGTATTCACAGTGTTGTTATTATAACCAGGCACAGGAGTGTCATAAGGCATCGCAAGCACCACCTTCAGAGGAAGATGTAGTGATGATATAGAACAGAAATGAGCTGGACTAAAATTGACAATTGAAACTAGAGAAACGTGAGAGACACTAGATCATGATTGACTGACCTGGGTGCCAACCCACTTTGATCCCTCAGGTGTGTGCTCCACTTGACCATAGAAATGCACAGGCAGCATATACTCTGGTCGGGCCTTCTCCCAGGGGTTACCATAGCGAAGCCAATCATCAGCCTCCTCTACCTGAACCAGAGTTTAATGGTTTGACATTTGAAAGAAAATAAATTTTTACTCTAACTGTGGAGGTTTAATGCAAATGTATACATCAGAATCAGTCACATGTGATGTTTTGATTTACCTGCCAGCCATTGGTGATCTTCTGATTGAAGATTCCAAACTCATAACGAATGCCATAACCATATGCTGCCAGACCCAGAGATGCCAGGGAGTCCAGGAAACAAGCTGATAGAGAATAGTTACCAAGCTTCCATTACGACGCTGTCAAAGAGGGCCATGGATTTGATGGGTATGTTAAATTTGGTACCTGCTAGACGCCCAAGACCTCCGTTTCCCAGTCCAGCATCTTCCTCAATCTCTTCCAGTTCTTCCAAGTCCAGTCCAAGCTGAATATCAATAACACATATAAATTAGTGAGATAATGATAGTATACTAACAAAATCCCTACATTACAGCATATCTATTTACACATTAAACGGATTGTGTAAACTTGGTACAGTTTACCGTTTCCACAACTTCCGTGTTGTCACATTCAAACAAGGAAGGGTTTAGGCAAACAGTTTTGCAAGTCCATTATAAATAATAAACATCTCCAATGAGCACTCTGTGGGTGAGCAGGGGGAAAAAACAACAGCTGTTTCTAAAGTATCAGGATGTTTAAGTAATAGAGCCAGTTCTGCATTAAATCAAAAAACGCTCTATGCACTGTATAAATGCTGCTATGTCATTGTGACTACACTTTACCTGGTAGATGGCCTCGTCACAAGTGTTCTGCAGACCAAGATTAATCATGGTGTTCTGGAGAGTTCTGCCCATATAGAACTCCAGAGATAGATAATGGATGCGCTGCAACAGAAGAGAGACATGACATGGAGAGATTGAACTGAAAGGTCTGATTGTGTGTCCTTAAAAGAGATCTAGAAGATGATCATGCCGTTTTGACAATGAAAAGGAATCTGAAAAGTGTGACTAAACAGATTGCAATGAAAATCAGAAGATGCAAAATTTTGGTGCCTGGAAAAACACTCCTTACAGTTTAAATGAAATTCAGCAACTAAAGTGAAATGAAAACCTTTTTAAATGGGGTACAACGTGGCCAAGACTCTTTCAGGTCTCTTTAGTAGGCCTACCACATGCATAATTTGACCTCTTTGGCTTGGGATCAACTTTTTACAGGAGTTATTTCAGCTGTATGCACAGGGAGGAGTTTACAGGCAGCTGAAGGCCTCAAAACCCCTCTGAGAATTCCTTTAATTCCACAGACTCAAATCAATGCTTGAAAGCATAACTTAAACATACTCTAATGGTCTTTAATTGCATAGCTTTAAATTAACAAGATAGTTCATCCAAAAATGAAAATTCTCTCATCATTTCTCACAATCATGCCATCCCAGATGTGTATGACTTTCTTCTGCTGAACTGAAACAAATATTCTTAAAAGAATATTTCAGCTCTGTAGGTCCATACAATTCTAATAAAAAGCACATAAAGGCAGCATAAAAGTAATTCATAAGACTCTAGTGGTTAAATCCATGTCTTATGAAGAGATTCACTCAGTTTTGGGTGAGAACAGACCAAAATGTAATTTCTTTTTCACTATAAATCTCGACAGCAGTCTCTTTGGTGATTGTGATTTCAAGCTCGATTACACTTACTATAGCGTCCAGCGCTCTGTGCATGTGTCAAGCACTAGGTAGAGCAATCAAGCTTGAAATCATGATTGTGCCTAGAGACTACAGTGGCAAGGTGTACAGTGAAAAAGGAGTTACATTTTGGTTTATTCGAACCCAAAAATGGTTGGATTGATTTAGAAGACATTGATTAAACCACTAGAGGTTTTATTTGGACCTTTAGGAGTTCTGGTCGCTATTAACTTACATTTTGAGGACCTACAGAGCTGAGAAATTCTTCTAAAAATCTTAATTTGTGCTCTGCAGAAGAAAATAAAGTCATACACATCTGAGATGGCATGAGGGGTATTAAATTATAAGACTTTTCATTTTTGGTTGAACTGTTCCTTTAAGCTACACTTTTAAGGCTCTTACAATGCCCTAAAATGAAACCTTCAGGCTTGGCACTTGACATGACTGTTTTTTTGGACATACATGTATGTATGTATAGACATGTATTGGTGGTTCCATTATTTCAGACAGCTCCATGACAGGCGTCCCTCCTCCATCCCGGGTTACGGCACCCAGCAAGTGGGGACTGGACTCCCCGACCGCCTGGAGCGATGCCAGGGGCAGAGGAATGCCCTGCCGTCCCCCGGAAACATGGAGGGGTCGAGAGGACCGCCGTCTGCGAGGGGAGAACGGACGTGACTCCCTAGCCGCCAGGAGCGGTAGGGCCGTTGCCAGGGGCGGAGAAGAGTCCCCACAGGTCATCAAGTATGCAGAGGGGCATTCTGTCCACTGCGGGTCGGTCTGACTTTGGTCCACCCAGGGAGGAGCGGCTGACGTCTGCCTGAGAGGGTGGAGGAGTAATCGGGCGCAAAGTACCCCCGAGAGGAGTGCATGTCATGCCAGGGGCTCCCCGGCCTGAGGCAATTCTGAGAGTAGTGTAGAGCGGAGGAGGGCAGGGCTGGGCCAAAGCAAGCCCGGTCCCCAATTAGCATGACACGCCCCGCATGAGGGGGAAAAAGGCGGCCAGTGACGATGGTTAGAGAGAGAGAGAGAGAATTACAGGCAGCTGCTCTGTGTTTATGTTTGTGTGTTTTTTGTTTATTTCTTCATTAAACTATTATTTATATTGTCAAGCTGGTTCTCACCTCCTCCTTTACCTTAACTCGCTTTACAAATGGCTTTACAAATATCAAAATATATTAATACAATTTATTAAATTGATAAACTGTGATAGATGTCAGAAAGATATGTTCAAGTTGCCCTTAATGGGTTTAAGTGCGGTTAAAAGCTCTCGTTAATTTACTAATGTTTTTTACAAACTAATTGGATAACGATGATTTTGGGAAACACGCTTTAGAGATTAAGTACTCCTTAAGAGCTACTAACATCCTACTTAGTGCTTCAGGAAACACTGTCATATCAAAGAGGGAACAAACATAGGCCCCTGGGAAACAGCTCAAATACATGCATGAACATCCATCCATCCATCCATCCTAAATGGAAAAATGTCTCCAAGATCAGGTTACATTTACTAATTTACTATGAATATTCACCATCCACTATGAATATGATTG
The DNA here is from genome assembly GCF_025860055.1 of Xyrauchen texanus. Taxonomy (NCBI): domain Eukaryota; kingdom Metazoa; phylum Chordata; class Actinopteri; order Cypriniformes; family Catostomidae; genus Xyrauchen; species Xyrauchen texanus. The sequence continues at coordinate 12,807,938 of NC_068297.1, read as the reverse complement.
GTTTACTGCATTGAACAGCTTTCAATAAAATGCATAAGTGCCAGCAGAAGCAAGCAATTCTGCAGTTATTTCTAATTGTGTGTATATATATATATATATATATATATATATATATATATATATATATATATATATATATATAAAATTTGCAATATATTTTTTTACTGTATTAGCATGGCACTTCCTGGCTTTTCTGCACAGGGAAGGGGAAGACATCAGTACCTTCGGGTCTTTCTCATAGTAATACTGCTGAGTGCGGATCCAGCGGCCCACCAGGTGATCCCGGACCGTGTGCGCCAGGGCGAAGTAATAATCCCGCGGGGTGGCCACATTGCGATCCTTCACAAGGGTGAAGTGAAGATGCCTGTTGAAGCTCTTTTTGATTTCGACAACATCCCCGAGGCCAGCTATACCACGCACACTGATCTGTTTGCGCTTTTCGTGGTCGGTCAGAGGTTTGGACATGTTTCCAGTGCGCTTAAATAAAACTAAGAATGAAAGTTTGTACCGTTAACTTGTTTAGCACAGCACGGTAAGGTGCTCGAGAACTTCACACGTACTGTTCCGCTTGAGACACACCCCTACTTCAGCTGGAGACAAGAGTGGGCGGGGATTATGTTCAGCCTGTTTATTGGTCGATTGCACTACCATACTTGCATTTCCATTGGTTGCGTATTATGTCAATCATCTCTGCAACTAAAACTAGTAAAACGTAATTTATTCCCAGTAGCGGTGTTAACTAATTATTTTAACTAATCGGATTAGCTGTTAGCTAATGAAAGAAGTATTGCTGGATAATAGCAAACCCATGTGATTGATGCATCCAGAATGTATTTAAAATCATTCTTAACACCGTTTCAAAGCTGGTCATATCTCCCCTTGAAACTTATCGTGTTTGTAGTGTATTGTTAAACATTTTTATGGTTGTAAATTAAAATTGACCTGTTTTATTGGAGTATTTTATGGTAATACTTGATTTATTCTTAACACGGCATTAAACCTGAAGACAATGTGATTTCGTTCATGTCAGTCAGCATGAGAGCCCTGAGCCAGGCCGGGGACCACTTCATTATGTGGTAAGGTGCTACAAAGGGGTTTGTAATGTACGCTATATAATTTAGTCTGGCTCTTATTGCAAGTCTATTGCACATTCTATTGCATGTTGTAAAATCAGGAAAATGTTAATTAACTTTAACTAATTATCAAATGTGTATCATTGTAATAGTACCTATAAGTTCATTCACTTTTAACAATTTACCTTATAGGACATGAAGAAACTTGGAAAAGTTATTAAAGTTCACTACTGGTGATTGGCATGGTTACCATTTGGACCAAGAGCAGGCCTTCATTTTAAATCACGCTGGGATTTTAAGGTAATTCACTTTTAATTCCTTTTTTTTATCTCTCATTAACAGGTAATTGTTTTCAAGTGTTGCAAGGATGTAGTGTGATGCATGTTTAGGTTGGCAGCTCTCTGATTATGCTGGAGTTACTGAGAGTAAGATGCAACCCTACAATTCTGATGTGTAAGTATAATTGTACAGCATGGGTTTAGATCATGGTCTAGGTCAGAAACCTTTCCTGTCAAAGTTCTAAACGGCTTTAGCATAGTAAGGTTTAATTGATTTTATCCAGACAAAACATAAATGCATGCAAAGAATGCTGCATTGACCAAAATCTATTTACAGTAAACGCTCTTGATTAGTCACTAGTTGAGCTTTAAAGAAGTACTAATAAAACTTTCATGGATCCAGAAAGTGAAAGAACAGCCTGCATTGTGACACTAACAACTGGACATGCCACTAAGTTCAGCAGCATGTGCAAATCTGTTGTAAATCTGTTCTTTTAGATTCTGGATCCATAGGGTATGAAAGTTTTAATTAGTACTTCTTTAAAGTTCAACTAGTGACTAGTCAAGAGAGTTTACTGCAAATAGAATTTGGTCAATGCAGCATTTTTGCCTGGATTTATGTTTTGTCTGGTTAAAATCAAATAATTTTAAAATAATTAAAATTACACAGTTATGATTGTTTTACAACAAACTTTGAGATTGCATATTATATTTGAATCTCCAGTGCTGGAACAGGGCTAAAACAAAGTGTGGATTTAGGTCTGACTTTGCGAGACTGTAGTTTGAATTAATCACTTTTCTTTGCATGATACATTGACTGTATTTATAGGATATATTTCGCCTTTAGCTAGCTAGCACGCTTTATCAATAGCTGTTAGCTAAATTTGGTGGATGATGACAGTAGCTGTTTATAAAATAGACTGTACATTATAAATATGTTGACACAATTCAGTATTGATGTGATTCCATCACAACTAACATTATGATATATCGATGTGCTGTTGTTTTATAATATAGAATGTTTATATTTTCTGTTTAGCCATGTTACGTTACACTAATGAATGGGTCTTTCTGCATTATGTTGAACATGGTCTAGCATTCATTTCATGTGTTATTGTAGTTAGTTACCTAAAATTACACAGATCAATCCTTATGGCACTATATTTCACATGCTTTGCAGTTAAGCCTACCTGTCCAGTCAGAAGAATGCCAATTTAGGGTCGGGTTTGATCCCCAAACCCGAACGAATTTCCCTTCAGGAATCAAATGCCCTGCTGATGTTCACTCTAGTTTTCGCTCGACCACGGTCACATTCCCACTTAGCCAGACTGGATTCAGTAGATACATTTTTGTTTTGTTTGTTTTGGCTTACTCTGAGTTTGTGTATGAGTAGGTGCTGTGCTGGTTGCTGGATTCCATCTCTTAGATAATGTTAGTGTTGCAGTTTGTTCTCGCTGTTGAATAGCGGAAGAGTAGCACTGAGGCAAGGCTCTCGGGAGCGCGGATAAATGTCACATCCTTTGAATTTTCCCAACAAAAGCGACCTGCTCCATTCGCGTGAAAATCAGCCTACAGGCTTTAATAGGCAACCGAGGAAATCTGAGAAGGTCTCGTTTTTTTAAGTTGCGTTACAAGCCGTTCACACATTGGCAAACAAAGGGCAAAGATTACATGAATATTGTTACATATCGCACCTTTAAGGATGTGAAATTTCCACATACAAATGAGGTTTATTTCTTTGAGTTATGTTTTTTTTTTTCTTTTTTTCATATTTTATCTAGGAGTAGCCTACATACTGTGATCTATGAGACCCAGAATGTGGCCTTCCTCACACCACCAGAAGACCACTAAAATAATTCTTGAAGCAGGTTTTTCCAGTGCTTTTCAAAATATCAGGGATTTTGTAGTATACATAAAACTGTGTATTTAAGCACTCATTCTCTCTTAAGCATTTGAAAAAACACACTTAACGTAAGTGTGGTAAAGGCACAGATAACATCTCTGAGTGTGAAGACACATCTCTTTGTGTGATCTGATGAAGGTAAATAAACGCATATGTCACAAACTTTGTTTCCCACTTTCTTCTCTTCTCCTCAACCTCGACTCCCAGAAAACTGGTACTCTGTTCTTATTGACACACAGAGACATATAAATTTTTTTACATATAAACTTCTTTATATAGTAATGGAAGTACTGTTGGCTAAATGGAGGAGTCTCAATGTAGGAATAAGTTAATTTAAAATATGATGTGCTCTCTACAGTTAGTACTATCATACATTCTGTGTATTTGATGTATCAGGTTTCACACGAATATGTTCTTATTTGTGATTATTCTGGCTGTGAGTAGCAGCGCACACTCTTTCAAAATACTCTCTCGCCCGTGCGTGTGCTGCATGTGTGTGTGCTTGAAAGAGATCGTCACACGTGCCCTGCCACTCTCATCCAGAAACATAAATAACGTAAGTACACATTTGAAAGTACGTTCCCCAACTCTGCAAATGTTTAAATGAAACAAATGTTTTATCAGACTATGCAAAGACATTTCTAACTGAAAATGTTGAATATATCGAGACCAAATCAAATATGCTATATCAGGGATATTAAAACTAATAGACTGATGAAATTGTCCAAATTGTTCAACATATTTATAGTGCAACCTCTCTGTTACCTGTAAAGCAGACACTTGCGTTTCATGGTAACTGTAGTCTGGCTTTTTTATGGTGGTTTTGGAGGAGTGGCTTCTTCCTTGCTGAGCAGCCTTTAATGTTGTCAATATAGGACTTGTTTTACTGTGGATACTTGTCTGCCTGTGTCCTCCAGCATCTTTACAAGGTCCTTTGCGGTTATTCTGGGATTGATTTGCACCAAAATACATTCTTCTCTAGTAACCAGAATGCTTGTCCTTCCTGAGCGGTATGATGGCTGTGTGTTCCCATGGTGTTTATATTTGCACACTATTGTTTGTACAGATGAACATGGTGCCTTCAGGCATTTAGAAATTGCTCCCAATGATGAACCAGACTTGAGGGGGTCTACTTTTTTTTTTCTGAGGTCTTGGCTGATTTCTTTTGATTTTCCCATGATGTTAAGCAAAGAAGCACTAAGTTTAAAGGTAGGCCTTAAAATACATCCACAGGTACACATCCACTGTCTCACACACACACAGTGTACAGGAGGTGAGTGTTTCAAACAGCTAGACAGAGCGCAGTTGAATGGAACACAATGCAGCATCTTCAAAACTGCGCACGCATATTTTAACGGAATGGTTGTGGCTGTTATTTGAAAATGTACTGTACAGACAGTCACTAAATAGCTGTTGCGCACTTACTAAGATTACTACGGTAACCTGAAGGAAGAACAGACAGACGCGCTTGTATGAGCACGGTTTAGGGGAGATAACCGTTATTATAAACTGAAGTAGGCTACAGTACCGACAAATTAGGCAGAATGCAAATACGACGTGATGACGTCATTAATATGCTAATGACGCATGACGTCATCTGGCGATATTTAGCTACTTTTCGAGCAGGCTTTAGCTACTTTCCATTGAAAATAGTTGGCAACACTGGCTTTGTGCACATTCTTTCAGAGTTGGGCAGCGAATCTTCACATAATGACAAACAATGATGCATTATATTTTGATTTGCAATCAAAAAAAGCTTTGTAACACTATTTTATAACAGCCTATAATAATGAATATACGATTGGAACAAGACGCAATGCAGCAGCCTTAGACGTTTGTCAGACATGTACAGTTATGAATATATAATTGCACATGGAGTACTCAACAAGTACTTTAGTAATTAGTCAGAGTACACGAGTAGAAAAAATGCCCATCCCTACTTCTAACCTACTGACATTTTTGATATAGACAATTAAGTGAAACAATCTGTCAAAACAAATGTTGGGAAAATTACTTGTGTCGTCATGCACAAATTAGATGTCCTAAACGACTTGCTAAAATTACAGTTTACTAATTTGAAATCTGTGGAGTGGTTAAAAATGAGTTTTAATGACTTCAACCTAAGTGTATGTAAACGTATGACTATTATATGTGGGTGGAGTCTGAATTAGAAATTAATTATATGCATACATATGTAGGCTATGCATGTTTGTTTGTTTTTCTAGTAGAGCAAGAATAGAATTTTATACTCATTTTAATATATTAATGCACATGCACACCTATATAGTCAGTTTTATATAATTAGAAGGCAATTCTGGGCCTGATGCATCACTATTCAATTAAATAAACTTGAGCAAACTATCATTTTTCACAAGAGAAACTTAATTCTTCTGCACCTAAAGACCAGGAAGAGCCAGACCTGTGAGTAGATCATCCAAGCAGTGATCTATGAGTTGCAATCATTTTATGGGGTCAAGTTAATTGCTGTTCCAGTTTTACATGTTTTCAAAATATAAACCATGGCCTCCAGTGGAGGCCCTCCACTGTGTTGCGGAAACACCCATCACTAGCTTCAGATGTACCCATTGATAGAAATGTTATTTCAAGCCAAAAATGGCTGCATTGCTCCATCAATATCTTCAAATTATATTTTCAATTTCTATACTGATTCAATAAATAAGAATCACACTATTTCATGATGCAATGTGCAATGATTAGTTACACTGAGTAATATGTGGTGACATTCGAGCTGCTGTAAACCAAGACTACCCTGACCTCCCCCCAGCAGGCCTTGTAGTATTGGGACACCTGCTACTGCTGCTAAGACCGAACAGCAGCATGTTTATACAGTGTGTGAAGGATGTGGCATGATTAAACAAGGCATACTACATCCTGCTGCTGCCTCACTGTATAGTTTGTGGCATTGTGAAATTGCTCTTCGGTTCGCACAATTGCCTAATACATCACCACATGCAAAATTTAAAGGTGCACTCATAATTATTTTTCCTAATTTATGAAGTTTTACTCCTAAAGAAATACATTTAAATTTTGAAACATACTGCATGTATAAAGCCATAAGCACTCGGAAGAGATGAAGACTCCACTCATATCAGTAACCTTATAAAAGCTGTTTAAATCTACACAGAGAGGGTCTCCTCATGTGGGCTGCCAAGTTAGAATCGCAAAACCAGATGTATACTACAGGCTTAATCTCGGTAACCACCCTGTTATTGGACAATTTCACTCATGAATTAAATTAATCATGGCTGACTGAGTATAGTGAATTTCTACAATGCATCAGTCACCAAAAATGATTGCGTTTGAATTATGCTGCATCCACGCCACTAGGTGTCAGTGTAATTCCAAGAAGACAAATTATAAAACAAAAAGACAGAGTGCACCTTTAAGGGTATACAGTACATTACATTTTCTTTCAGTAATGGGGTATCATGTCAAATTCATAAATGTTGAATAGGTATTAACATGTTATAAGTTTAACAACAACATGGAATACAGGCATATCATATGGCACTGTTTAAAACTGATTTTATGAGAAAAGAAGTACATTGACTTGTAAAAGCACTGGTCTACTTTTACTAGTCCAAAAAAAAAAAAAGTTGTTTCTTGTCCCTTTTCAGTTTTCAGACTTGTTTCTTCTTTGAACAGATGATAATGTTTAATTAGTAAATAATTCAACATTTTCAATATATGCAGGAATATATTAAAACAATGTGCAAACTATCATTTGGATGAAATAATAAGAATAACAACATAAATGAAATCATTTGAAGGAGGCAATCAAGTGTATATATATAAAACCCTGACTAATAATACACTGGCATGCTTTGAACAACCTGTCAAAAACAGCTGAGAATACCCAAACCTGCTCTCCACATAGAATATATATATTTAACAATTAACATTCAAAGAGAAAGAGGTATGTATAAAACTCACATTCTGGATAATGTCAATAGCAAACAAGGCAAATACAATCAGTGCTGGCATTTTCCCAGAGCATAAAAACCTAGTCAGAACTTTACTAGGTTTTGGAGTAGTACAAACTTCATGTACGGCTGTGTTTTCAGCACGATCCGTGCTTACGGAGACTCTCAATGCAATGGAAAGTGGCACCGAGAGCCCAGCTAGTCTCCACATCATTTATTTTTCTTGCAAGCTGAAATGAAGTCAGAATGATAGGACTAAGCGAAAACAAAACAACATAAACAGTACGAAGTAACTATTTCACAGGTTTATTAAGTCAGGAACCATAAAACAATATTGTAGCTCACCTTCAGATCTTTGTCAAGAGGGAAGCCGAGCTCTTGAAGAAGAACAGAGATGTAGGTCAGATCCAGACACAGGAATGGGTTCTCCTTTATCTCTCCGACTGCCATGTTATTGCACACTGCAGGACACAGAAGAGAATGATACTCTATAAACACATCTAGAATTTGATTTTATTTTATGAAACAATGCATGATCAACTTTCACTTCTATTTCAAGGTGAAGTGACCTTTTAAACTCTAGAAATACAGTAAAAATGACACAATGATATTTTATTACTGCCAACAATGGACATTGGGAATTTGAAACACAAGTGCCATTGCATACATATTATCACGCAATTACACCATCATGGTAGGGCTTAACGAATAATCGGAATAAAATCAAAATTGCAATGTAATAAATAGTCTGCATGTATTTGCACAGAGCTGTTCTCTGCACTGTATTTACACATACTACAAAAACGTGCCTACAAACAGAAACATTTTCCTTCAGTGTTCTGCCAAGATAAAAGCTTTCGCCAAAACAAAGGCTTAAAGGGATAGTTCACCCAATATTGAAAATTCTCTCATCATTTACTCACACTCATGCCATCCCAGATGTGTATGACTTTATTTCTTGTAAAGAACACAAACAAAGATTTTTAGAATATCTCAGCTCTGTTGGTTCATTCAATGCACGTGAATGGTGACCAGAACTCAGAAAGCCAAAAAGGACATAAAGGCAGGATAAAAATAATCCATATGGTTCCATTGGTTAAATCCATGTCTGCAGAAGCAATACGATAGGTGTGGTTGAGAAACAATCAATATTTAAGTCCTTTTTTTACTATAAGTCTTCACCTTTGATCAGCCCCAACCACTATGTGGCTAAATGTGAAAATGAAAGTCACATCCACACCAGAATGTGGAAGTGAAAGTGTAGATTTACAGTAAAAAAAGGATTGGTTCTCATCCACACCTATAATACTGCTTCTGAAGACATGTATTTAACAACTGAAGACTTATGGATTACTTTTATGCTGCTTTTATGTACTTTTTGACCTTCAAAGTTCTGGTCACCTTCACTTGATTTGTATGGTTCTGCAGAGCAGAAATACTCTCCTAAAAATCTTTTATTTTTGTTCAGCAGAAGAAAGAAAGTTATACACATCTGGAATGCCATGAGGGTGAGTAAATGATGAGAGAATTTTCCTTTTTGAGTAAACCAACCCTTAAAAGGGATTAACCGGACCACACAGCTATGCCGGTTAAGAAAATATGACATAAATATACTGTTTTACAATAATATGGTGCTGTTTTATAATAATAATTAGGTTGTTTATATTTATCTATTCTGTTTCATTTTAAGAGGACTCAAGTGTGAACACCCTTTATTGAACAGTATAGCTTGTTTGCCCATGCCTTAATTTTTTCTTTATTTATTTTAAATGTATTTAATCATATTGCAGTTCAAATCGCAATCAAAATATTTTTGAAAATAATCACAATTCTATTTTTTTTCTTTTTTCTGAAAATGTTCAGTCTTACATAAATGTGGCTTACAATAACAGACTCACCTGTTTTAGCACCTTCAATGTAATCACTTACTCTGACTGACCCCCCTGTGCTTTCATCTAAGTGTATATATGAGAGAGAGAGAAAGGGTTGAAAGAGAACAGTTCATTTGATAACTTCATTACTTTTTACATTATTAAAAGGACAAAAATAGCTTTCAAGCATATGACAGCTATCAGAACAAAACTCATACCAATGAGGCCCAGATCCACAGCCCTGTCATAGTAATAGGAGAACGCATAGACGTCAATGTCTTTCACATCCTCTGCTTTTCTCACCCGTTTGTAAATCATCTTTTCCACTTTTCTCAAGCATGACTCATAGATGGGCTCTCCTGGAACAGAGGACACACAAGTAGTTAAATATAACACAAACAAGTTCACTTTTCATATAACAGAGCTGCACATTAAGCCACTGAATGGAATAAACATTGTTTTCAAACAATACACAGGTCATCTGTTGATTGAACAAACAGATAGTCCCGCCCCAAACTCGCGCCATTGGTTAAGTCAATGTTGCTGTGTCAGGCTAGATGGGTCGATGTATTTACTTTGGTTAAGGAAGTAGAAACACAAACCCCCAAGTATTGAACTTATCCTTACTTATCTTAACCTATCCTCAAATCTCATGATTGTCAACTCAATTTGGGGTGTGAAATAAAACGTTTAAGGGATAATGAAAGGGAAGGGAAGATTAAAGGGAAAATCATTTACTCACCCTAAACCCATTTGACTGTTTTTTGTATACGGGAACACACAATTACAGTCACCATTCACTTTCATTGCATCTTTTTTTCCATACAATGAAAGTGAATGGTGACTGAGGCTAACAATTTCTTCCTAACATTTCTTTTGTGTTCCTCTGAAGAAAAGTAAAAAAGTGCAACAGGTTTGGAGGAAGTTCCAAGCATAAGTTCCATTTTTGGGAGAACTATTCCTTTTTATGAAAATACAAAAATCGAAATAAAAGATACAATGTATTGTGTACCTGCTTTCTGCCCCTTAACAGTGTAGTGTACCTCGGCATGCACCCACTCTCCAGAATAATCTGGAGCTAAACATGGACTAACCAGCTCTTGGGTTCCCCCTACTGAAAAAACAACATAACAGCATTTTTTTACATGCATACCACTTGATTTTACTGACACTATGTGGAGTAACTGTAACATAACTGAAGTGGACCAAACATGATCTCTGCAGTGCCACCTGGTGGCCAAATATAAAAGCACGTTTCCACACAAACACACACGTGCTTGTCCATGCTCATAATAATTTTAAAACCCACTCAGAGAGAAGCGGTATACTCTTATACAACCGATGAACTATAAACAAAGAAATCTGATTACATTTCTAGCATACTAAATGTAAATCTCAGCAGTCAACTGCATGCGGAGGCTATTCCACCGATGGAAGTATCTCTCTCCGGACTCAGGCCTTAGCTAAATCAGTGCAACAGCTGGCCACCAAGGAATTAATCTTCAGTGCGTTATTAAGAGATTAGATAATGGCTTATTTATAGAGCGAATGAGGTCTTTAAAAGCCAAAGATGAAGAGAGATTGTAGACCACATACAAGGCTGTCCTTCAATCCCTCCCAACACTGCAAGTCTGGCTGACATCAAGCCCAGACCAAGGTAACTAAAGAGAGAAAGAGAAAGGAAGAGTAATTTTAAAGGATGAGCAGAGATACAGACCCCCACCCCACCCCACCCCATTAAAATGACAGAAAGGTCCAGAAAGCCTTTTACACTGTTTGATGAGGATTTCATATGAATTCACTATGATTTTACTTGATCAATAACTGTACCATTGTAAATTTTCAGGTTACTATAGCTGAAGAAGCAAGCTCAGTCTCTAACTTGCCTTTTACATATCAATCAGTGGACTTTGCTTGGATGGTCCATGCTAGAGCATTTGTTGTGTCAAATCTCCTGCCATGAATAACTAGTAATTCTAGTAATCTGGAGAAGAGTCCCATGACGGGATTCTAATTGGAGGCTTGCGTGATTACGCTCTAATCAGGAGAATGCGGCGAGACTACGGCATAAACATTTGTGCGTATTTGAGGACTAAAGCGGTCTGCATTAATCACTGAACTCTTAGCCCCATATCCTAGAAAGCCCTGAACACCCCTGAGCTTTTCCAGGTCTAAAAATCCCTGTTTTAAAATGTCATGATATTTCTTGTTTATATGCATTAAAAACTTCCAAAACTGTATTAATAGTATAGGGTTCACTCCCTTTTTGATTAATTCATTTCCGTAGCTTTTACAGTCATCTGTGTTTAACGAATAAGGATTTTTTATTTTCAAATTCAGACAGATTTGCTAATGGATCATTTAGACAACTTTGTGAATAAGTTCGACCAATTTTTTGGACAAGAACTGACTAACAATAATGATTCGCTAAAAAAACAGGCATCAGTATGAGGAAGATTTTCTCTACACAAAAAATGTTAACTGATAAAATACTTCACTAGAAAAGACTAACCCATGCCCCGCCCACTTTACCTGTGTGAGTAGAGGGCGTGGCTGATGTTGAACATCTGAAACGATGTCACATAATCTATAGGTGAGGTCTGAATGGTTTTCTGTGCAAAAACAATACACAAATAAACAACCAAATATTAATGCGTTAAGGTGTTTGTTCTTTTGTAACTAATACAATTTGATTGCAATTATAAACTAGTTTGTCACTGCCTACTTTAGCAGTTTTCTGTTTAGATAATTTAATATAGTATTTGTCAGTAACTAAAAGTGAACTGCAGTCAGCATACCAGCTCTTCTCTGAGCTTGTGTTAGGACCTAAAGCTGTTTGAGAAACTATGTAATGACATGATAAATTGGTCTTCAATCCCATCTTTGCAGGCCTGACCTAGATCAAGAGCAAGAATCACTCTAACTCTCTCAGCCCAATGTACATCAACCTTTATTTACCAGGCCTATCGGATTAGCAGGACATTTGCGGATTAATGCATAAGATGAGAGGTCATCATGGTAGTTTGTTAAGATAGATATGGCTTCATTAAGAGGGGGTTACAGCTATAAATGTGTGCATCTGTGTGAATGTCTCACTTCATCCCGTAGAGCAAAGGTGATCTGAGTTGAGCCTCCTCCTAAATCCAACATGCCCACTGTAGGAGTCTCAGAACCATGAAGACCACCTGCAAGAAAGAAAGAAAAAACAAACAAAAACAAAATGAATGAAAGAAAACAATTACGAATAAATAAAAAGCCGAACCAACAAACGACAGATAAAAAACAAGGACAAACAGAACAAAAGACAAAAAGATTATTAAAAAAGGAAAATTGAAACAAAAAATGAACCAAGATAATATGGAAGTAATGGAAGAACAAATTAATGTACAAATGACAAGAAAAAATAAACAAACAAATTAAAAAGGAAAGAACAAATGAATGACAAAAAAAAAAGAGTGAGCAAATGAAAACAGAGGAAAAAAAGGAAGGAACAAACAAATGGATGAAAGAAAAAATGAACAAAAGAACAAGAACGATTGAATGAACATTAAAAAAAACAAATGAGTAAGAAGAAAGAAAGAAAGAAAGTTGTATGTTCAGTAGTTCTATGTTTAGCATGGGCAAGCAAAACAGTGTTTGGGTCACTGCTGGATGTTCAAATCCAATAACAGATAATCATATAATCATAAAATTTATGTCAAGATTAATCTCTTTTTCGGATGTTCTGTTGCTGTTCCTCAGTTAAGCCTGGTCGTCATGGGGACAGAAGCTACAGCCCTAAGGAGGTCATGAGGTCAGTGCTGGATGACATATCTTTCACCTACACTGACATATAACATCACATTAAAATGTAATGTGCCCAGATCATTTTAAAAACTCAACATCTATCAGGGCTTCAAAGAGCTCTATTAGGGTACATCTGTGAAATCCCAAATGTACTATCGGTTTACTATTTAACTATTATATTGACCAATGTTTTCTTTAGTGTTTGTTCACACCACTGTAATTTTAAGGCAACACAATCTGATCTGTGCAGTGGGCGTAATAATGCATTAAAATGTCAGACGTGTAATAAAAAGGACTATTAACAAAATTTGCTCACCTATTAAAAAGTTTATGGTAATCCAAGCTGAAATCCCTGTGTGAATAAAAAAAGTGCATTAATTGTCACAGTCTTTAATCAAAGTAATTCTGCAAACCACCGAAGCGTACTAGTGTATGCTGGTTGGTTGCATGCATAAAGAGAGTTTAGAATTAACATACATTCTGCCACATTGGATCTTTACGTTACAACTCTTATATAAATTGTTTGTTTTGAATTTAAGTTGCTTCTTAATAAAGGGTTTTAGATCTCAGAAATAACCAAACTCACTTAGTCTCTCCCTGTCCCTCGCATATAGCTACCACTTAGGCACAGCATTAACAAGAAGTCTAGATGATTTGCTGTGATGGTCTAATCTGGTTGGGTAAGCTTGTGTGGCCAGGAGAGTTTATGGACTCTCGCTGATAATGAGACTGAGATGATGTGGTTATGGGACAATGCAGAGTTTAGCCATATACTTTACAACAAAGTCTCACAAACTTACATATATTAAAAGAAAACAATCTGTGCATCAACAAAACGGCAGTATTAACCTATAATATGACATCTTACAATGGGCTAAATGCAGTTACCCATGTTAGTTTTTATATCTTAAAAAGGAATTTGCTGCCTGGCAAATTAATGGCCGTTAATCTGTTTGCTGAGATTACTGTGCACACTGGATATTATCCCCTGGGCTCATTATTACTTGTATGAACTATTTTAAAGGATTGGATTAAAGTCCCACATTATGTACCGTTAATATACTGTATATACACAGCTCAAGCTATTACACATGAAATTTGCAATTTTCGACTTATTTCTTTCTGTGTGAGGCTCAAACGATTGACCGCAGTGACCAGAAGCTTTTGAAGAGCTGAAGATCCATTTTAGAGATCTAAGGGTCTAACAACTGATGGTTTCACATTACTGAAGGACAGAGACTTCTGCATGGATTGTTCAGTGATTTGTTCACGCACAGCAAAATCCATCATTTCCATTTCCAAACATTTATTCCAAAGGGTATAAAACATCTCTTATATTAATCAGTATAACTCCAATACTGGTATCCAGAAGAAGAACAGTGGTAGATCATGGGAACTTAGCTACTATGGACATAATACAGCAACCGGTCCCGGTAGACTGTGCCATACTGTGTGTCAGCTGAAGTGCTTTTTTTAACAAGGTCTCTGGAAATAGACCTATAGCCTTGTCATGATATTGGTCATGTTCTACTACAATCCAGTATTTGGCCATTCAGATCTACTGCGTTCTTATGCTAAAAAATCTAGACGCAGCGTAACGCATAAAACGTGTCTCAATATGCAATTCTTTTTTTAAATTGACATTCTTTTTAACTTGACAGTGCATCTACAAATGTGATGTTCCTGCATGAGATGCTGAACGATGCAGTGGTCAAAGAAAAACTGAAAAACATAGCAGATGGATGCGAAAATGTGTTTGTGTGCAACAAACTTACTGCATCAAAATAGTCCTTTACTTTTTGAAACTTCTGAAATAAGTTTTTATATTCAGACACCTGTACTTCACTGCTACTTAATTTAATTCCAAAGTAAACAGATTTAATTGCTAGAAGCTATGAAATCAAACATTTAAAATGTATTACATATGGAAAAATTCTATTGAAACAGATTATTCCTTGCAAAATGACACTTTAGACTTCTGCATGCAGAGAACTTACATGATGCTTAAAAGTAGAACCAAATGAACCCTCTCGATTATGAAAAGCTTTAATAAGTTTTCTGAGAATATCTATATTTAGTAAGGCAAAGTACTAACTGACAATACCTTCATCTGTGCCATCCATGATTGACACGCTGTCTGGCCTATAGAAGAACAGAGATTCGCTAAAAACCTCCCTAACCTGGGGAAGACATAAAGATATGATCAGCTCTCTATTAAAGCAAAGAGATCATAACCATTTAGCAGAAACTTTTATCTAAAGTGATTTAAAGTATACTTATTACAAAGGCAGTCCACCTTGGAAAACCTGTGGTTTGCTCATGAGCATAATGATGACAGCTATGAACTAATGGTGCGTTCCATTTGTACTCGGAAGTCAGAAATTCCGAGTTCCCAGTAGGAACTTAACTGGAACGCTCCCTCAAGTCAGAGTTCTGAATCGGAAACTCAGAGGAACCACAACAACCCCAACTTCAGAATCCATAATGGCTGCATCAACAGTAAATGAAACAATAGTAATATATTGTTTATAAGCACTACTGTTTGTCTGTGTCTCAAACCCATTGGTGCTCACAGTACTATCCAACATCTATCTGTGAACACAAGACATGATAATTTGGCATTATCTGTGCAAAATACAGCTTTTTTATGTGTTTTTATCGACTGGTATTGCTAACAATGGCTACTTCCCCCACCCTGTCCATCTTGGTTTTCCGACTTGTGTACTGGAACTCAGGTGTGACGTCATTCCCAGCTCCGACATTCTAGGTAAATGGAACGCACCATAATTCCTTGCAGTGATCAAGTTTAATCTACTACTCCACACCATCCACAGAAAGAATGGTCTGGGTGTGTGTTTGGATAAGCTGCACTTAGCAAACACACAAGTCTCACATTTCTAATATTTGTTTGGTTGGCACATATGCATGCATTCTTCAAAGAGAACATTTCCTAAAAGCTTTACATTCATGGAGATCCTGAAAACAAGGGCATGACCGTAAATACCGGTAGTGGTAAGGCATGGTGAACTTGGAAACTATGGTTAACATTTGACTTCAATATACAAAAAAAATCTGATGACAAAGCACTTGCTTTTATTCACTTGATCACAATTGAATGCTTGCTGGAAAAGGGCATTAAGTTAAATTTTTGCTAGGGACTGATGGTTCTCTGACCTTGTCCAGCAGGACGGTGGCCTTCTCACCAGGCAGCAGTCTGAGCCCTGCTGTGGCTCTAAGCACCACAGGGGTTGAACTCCACAGCACATCAGGGATGGTGCCTTTAGCAACCTTTAACAGTTCCAATAGCCCTTCTTTACTCTGAAAAACAACACCATCAGCTGCACCAATATAGCCATCAGACAGAATAGACACTAGCATAAAACTTAAATCGTGACATCAGAAGTTTTAAGAAGATTAAAAAATTTTGTTTTTAAGTGTTACCTTTTCTGGGTCGTCAGCATATGCAGATAGTCCAGGTTTAATTGCTCTAAATGTCTCATGTGCTAATTTGGGAGCTTCTGTTAAAATGCAGACACATTCCAACATTAGCAGTTAAACAAAAATGCATTTGATTATTGTAATTTAATTGTTAAAATTACTAATATATATATGTATGCATATATTTTTAATTTAATTTTAAAAGAACATGTTTATGACATCGAATACAAGAGATCTTGATTAGCTGCAGTAATACAGAAGTAACACTGATAGTTCCACGTGGCTTACATCAAAGTTTGCATAGTAAAGAATTTAAACAAACGCTTTAGATCCTAATAAAAATCTTACCATTCAGTGACCTTTAGCTTGTCAGGCTAAGCTGGAATGTGTATTTGCATGAGTGTGAGAGAGAGTGCCTAATAGCATAGATTTAAAAGGCAGGTGCTTGCGGTTCATTATAATATGACAATCATAGGTTTAACAATAAAGACTAAAGCAGCACTTAACTGATTTAGCTCAGAACTGTGATGCGATAAGTAAGCCATTGGACGGTCTGTGCTGAACTAAGCAGTTAACCTAATATCTGTGGATAACGCCCACATGGTCTTCATACCCTTATGAACATTTACCATGGTTTTACTACAGTAACATTAACTGTACAATGGTATTTTATGTGAGTGAGGGAGGCTACTTCAATTTTATTTCTTGATTATTAATGTGTTTAGGCTACTTTTTTACAACATAATGTATGTTATCTTAAACATAACCTATCTTTTATATTATAATACATTTTCACAGTTTTCATTGTTACTACTGAAAAATACTATTAAATTAATATGGGATGTCCATAAAAATGTTAATAGAAGCTTTCAGAATCTTTCTGTCATTTTGTTTCATTAAAAAAATATCTTATTCTGATGACAGTGGCAGCTAATATCAAGTTACAACAGTTATTGCAGTAACAGCAATTGTAGTAACTGTAGTATTTCAGTGGAAACAATGAATACAATGGAAAATTTGTAAGGGATGATAATGAGGAGCCATGCATGCTTTAACCTGTGGTTACTGGATCTTACTGCAAACACAACAGTTAAACTACGGTTACTATATATGCAAAACATATGGTACATTTTCATAATTGTATCTCTGACCGCAGGCCCACATTGACTCCATGCACACCTTGCACGTCTTGCTACAGTATGGTACATACCTATCTTAAGTTACCAGAAAAAGTTGTTATGAGAAAACATAATTTTGAATAACCTGGGAATGTGATTCAAGTATGTTGTTTTGACCCTTGGAGAAAGTGAAAGTAATTAATTTACCCTCATGCCATTGCAGAAGCTTATGACTTTCTTTCTTCTGCAAAACATAAGCAAAGATTTTAAAAACATATTTCAGCTCTGTATGTCCTCACAACGCAAGTAGATGGTGGCCAGAACTTTGGCAAACTTTTACGTATTGCCAACTAATGGGCAGGGAGGAGAATTTATAGGAAAAGAAGGACTTAAATATTGATCTGTTTCCCACTTGCATCTACCATATACCTTCTGAAGACACAGATTAAACCACTGGAGTCATATGGATACCTTTTATGCTGCCTTTATGTGCATTTTGGAATGTAAACAGTTTTGTACCCATTCACTTGAATTGTATGGACCTATAGAGATGAAATATTCTTCTTAAAATCATAATTTGTGTACAGCAGAAGAACGAAAGACATACACATCTGGGATGGCATAAAGGTGAGTAAATGATGAGAGAATTTTCATTTTCAGGTGAACTGTCCCTTCAACACCCCTAATTCTCAGGCTTTAGTTTTTTTGAGTTGACTGATACTGTATCTCTCAAAGGATAACATACCGTTTGGTTCCATCTGAAATTTGAAGATGTGAATCCTGGTTCCAGTGCTTCCAGCATCAAACATAATTCCATGCTGAATATATTCACTGGCCACCTGAGCTGAGGTCGGATGTTCACGTTGATCCATCCTGTACTGGGGCAACTGGTTGGATACTGGTGGCTTTGAGTCATCATAATGGCGTTTGACGTAGGTGAGGTAGACCACCAGACAGACCACAAACGTAAAGATGAAAGCTAACTTTGGGATCCTCATCATGTCAGTCATAGGTACATTTTGTGGAGTGTAAAACCCAATGTAACAGACTCCTCGGCTTTTCCACTACCTCCAGAACAAGAAAAACAACATATCAAATACATTATAGGAATTTAATTATTTTTTAAAGCTTTGAGGACTAGTATATTAAACTTTGTGTTCAATCTAGAAAGACCACAGCAAATCGATTCGGTTACATATGTAACCTCTGTTCCCTGATATGAAGGGAACGAGACATTGCGTTGCTACTCATATGTGGAGTGCATTCATACAAAACCTTGTTGAAACCTCTCTACAATAATGCCAATATTCTAATATTGGCTATGGTGTTTGAGCCCTGCCTGTTTTGGCGCAAAACTGTCCGCTATAAAAACAGGTGCACAAATGTTGTGGATTCAGCCATCTCTGTGAAAAATCACTCTCAAAGACTATCTTGCAGAAGATAGGTTTTATTATCAGAGATAACAAGCAGAGTTGTCCTGCAGATACAACTGCCGAATCAGAGTTGGTACTTGCTTAAATACATATCATCTACCAAGGTTTGGCTAATACACCGCATACATTTTGTTTGGAGTCTACATTCTGTTATTGTTAAGAAGGGAACATCTGGAACCTCTTTAAGGGGCATTATCCTATATTTTCTCTAGTGTCAAAACATGAGACTCAAGTTTAACATATATAAATACCATATGTGATCACACATTTAATTTTGAGGGGCCTCATTTTCTCAGGCCTCTTAATACACACACACACACACACACACACGAAAATACATGCTTGACCATCAGAAATAATAGTAGAATAAAATGGCTATATCTTCATTGATTATACTTGATAAAAATAAATTTTTCCACACAAACACTATTTCCTCAGAATTTCTGACTGAGAACAATGAGTCTTGCTGTGCGGCTAGCATTCGCAATGTCTCGTTCCCTTCGTCTCAGGGAACCGAGGTTATATACGTAACTGAGACGTTAACTTATGAATCGGTACACTTGACATTACGTAACTACATATATGGGGAACAGAATACCATCACGCCGCACTACACGACATAACTTCCCAGAGAGGAAACATGGCGCTGCAGTCTTGTGGGATGGCGACCAACATGAGTATGCCACAATGAGTGATACTCATGTTGGCCAGGAGGAGAGCACTCATAACGAATATATGAAATATAGTCATATAGTATGAATTAACTCCTTATGAACCCAGTCGGAAAGGGAGTTTATTTATAATGAAAGTGTTTGCAACTTTATGGTAAATTATAACGGCCTGACTGTAGGTGCTTGTGCAAATGATGTGGAGCCTGTACTTAAAACACATACATTAAAGGGAAGGGTATAAGTATATATATATAAAAAAATGCTCTTAACAGAGAGGACTTGTGAAAAAAGAGACATTACGTCTAGATTGTATATCCTTGCGAATGTGTTTTGAGGACCATCCTGCTGCAAAACATGTCTTGTAAGGACACAGCATTCATCCATGCCCATGAGGCTATGTCTCTAGTTGAGTGTGCTTTAACACTAATTGGGCAAGTCTTACCTTGCGACTCATAAGCCAGGGTAATTGCATCGAAAATCCAGTAAGAGTGCCTTTGCTTGGAGACGCACATTCCTCCATAGCATATAAAGAGCTGATCAGACAGTTTGAACTGGCAAGTATGCTCAACATATGCATGCAGTCCCGGCACAGGGCATAACAATGCAATGATTGTTCCTCATCCGAATTAAATGGAGGAGGGAAGAAGGCCTGAATGTGAACCACCTGAGCCTTAATTTTGTTAGGACCTTGGGTACATAACCTTTCCTGGGTTTGACAGTGACTCTTGAAAGACCGGAACAAACTCCAGACATGATATTGTCAACTGATTGTGAATGTAGGTCACAGACCCATTTTACTGAGGCCAGAGCCAGCAGTAGTGCAGACTTAACAGAGAGCATGCGCAGTTCAACAGAGTCCAAAGACTTGAAAGTGGGCCCTGCGAGAGCTTTTAGGTCTAAAGTTAAGTCCCAAGTCGGGACTGTAGCCGGCTGAAGTGGGTTTAATAGTCTTGCTCCTTTAAGGAACTTTGATTAAATCATACTTGTCTATAGAGGTGCCGGCTTCATGTGTGTGATACACAGATAAAGTTGCCAAATACACTTTGAACGTTGACGTGAGAGTACTGCGTCTAATCACTCTTGAAGAAACATTATGAATTTCATGTATGGGGCAGTTTACTGGGTTGTTGCCATGTAAGAGACACCAATCAGTGAACACCTTCCATTTTAGTGCGTAGAGGCATCTCATTTACGGTGCTCTGGCTTGTAAAATGGTGTTCATGACTGAATGCATCAGTTCTAGCATGTGTAGTGCACCCAGTTCAGGGGCCACACATGCAGGTTCCACAGCTGGGGCTGGGGATGCCAAATTGTGCCTCATGCCATCGCTCCTCAGTGGTATTTCCCATAATTTGCATTTGAAAATGCAAGTTGAACAGCATCTCCAACATTTCCGAAAACCATGTTTGTTTGGGTCATTTTGGCGCAATTAATAGAACCGTTTCCTTGTCCTCTCTGACTTTGCATATGACAGAGTGAATACCGGGAGAAACGTATATTTGTGTTTCGCCAGCCATTTGTGTGCCATTACATCCGTTCCCAATGGGGCATGGGACTTCGAATAACAGAGGAAACAGTGGGCATTCTCCACTGAGGCAAATAGATTGATTTCTGCTTTGCCAAATATTTCCCAAATCCTGAGTACAGTTTGAGGATGAAGTCTCCATTCGCCCTGTATCACCCCTTAGTGTGACAGTAGGCCCGCGCTGTAATTCAGGCAGCCTGGGACATATGTCACTCTCATGGAGAGATGATGCTCACGCCATAGGAGGTGGCGACACGTCAGTCTCAACAGTTGAATGAATTCTGCCTTGGCTGTTTATGTATGCCACAACTGTCATGTTGTCTGAGCAAACCAGGACATGAAAGCTCACTATTTCTGACTGGCTAGAATTACAGCTGATAGCTCTAAGTGGTTGATGTGACATGCCCGACTTTCGGCACCTGGACAGGTGTGAGGAGGGCATGGCGTCCATTGCAAACCACCCCCCAACATGTGTCGGAAGCATCCGAAGTCACCACTTTCCCCCTGACAACTTCGAGTACCAGGACATGACAGTTTGATATTTCTGACTGAAAAGCCATTAAGGCTAGAAATGTAGCCGATAGCTTTAGGCGCTGCGTGACAAATTGCCCCAGTAAAAAAGCATCTGACTGTGGCAGTAACAGCCAATCGACGAGGTAGTTCAAGATGCACATGCAGCTCAGTCTCAGAGGGGCGAGAACCACATCAATGCGCTTTGTGAATGTGCAAGGAGCCAGAGACAGTCCAAAAGGCAGGACTTTGAAATGATATGCTGTTCCCTCAAATGCGAATCTCAAAAACATCCTATGATGTTATACAATTTGGATATTTTACATTTACATTTATGCATTTGGCAGACACTTTTATCCAAAGCGACTTACAGTGCAATTATTACAGGGACAATCCCCCCGGAGCAACCTGGAGTTAAGTGCCTTGCTCAAGGACACAATGGTGGTGGCCGTGGGGTTAGAACCTGCAACCTTCTGATTAACAGCCCTGTGCTTTAGCCACTACGCCACCACTCCGAATCTCCGGATATGAAAGTACGCATCCTTCAGATCTATTGACGCAAACCAATCTTGAGGACATGCATGCGATAAGATCCGTTTCTGAGTAATCCTTTAGAATGGGCACTTTATAAGTGCAGGATTTTTGTCTCAGATCCAGGATTGGCCAAAGCCTGCCATCTTTCTTTGGAACAAGAAAATAATGGCTGTAAAACCCTTTTTGTGCTTGACAATTTGGCAAAATCTCTACCGCGTTTTTAATGTTGAGACTGTGTATTTCGGCTCAAAACATGCGCATCTTTGGTCGACACCATGGACAACAGAATGCCATTGAAACAGGGTGGAAGGTGTGCAAAATTGGATTGTATAACCATGTTTGATCGTTTTTGCACCCATTCTGATAGGGCTCGCCATGTATCCGTGTAATGGGACAGAGGGCAATTTGGTTTGCTCACTGTATGATATGATGCGACGCTCCCTTCATATTGCATTTATTTGAGTGCAAGACACAGAAACAACATTTTAAACAATATTGTGAACAACAATATTCCTTTCCCAATATTGGGGAGATGAGGAACAGATATTTGTGTCTCCAATCGAGCCTTTTTTGGGGGGAGGGGTGGCAGCATCATACACTGACCACTCGCCTGATGCAGTGAGAGACTTAATGACATCATCATTATTATCCCCAGCATCAGAACCGTTGCAAGAGATGAGGCCTCCAGCTCTTTCTTAAGGCCAGAGCTTGTCTCGCACATAGCGAATAGGAAAACATGCGCTTCGAGAGATTGAGGGGCTCGCGGGATGTGTGATCCTGCTCGACCTCGTGGCCCCGCCATGCCGCCTCGTGTGAATCTTCGGGTATTACAGAAGAGGAGGGTGGGAGGGTATGTGAGGCTGAATCATCCCTCAGAATGAGGGGTACATTGATTATCAGAAACTTCTCATGGCAAACAAACTGATGTGATGCTGCAATGCTATTTTTACAATAATCAAAACGAAGTGTGTAATTAACCCGTGTTTTGAAAACATGTCTCTGTAAAACGTTTGCTAAACACGCTTTATTGTCATTTAATATAAGAACTTTGACTTGTTAATGAATATTATTTAATAAAAGTGAATGATTGTCACTGACTAAACCTCCCTGCCATGCGTGACGTAACACACCTGCATTTCAACAAAATAAAATGAAGTTTCCAAGTTAAATATCCAATATAAAGTGTCATTCCGATGAACTTTCCTCAGTTGAAAAGTGGAAATTCAGACTCTACGAGTTGAATGGAATGCTTCATAAATCACAGCCACAGCAATAAATGCATTGCAGCTTTCCTCACAGGAGCAAACATTTGGACACACACACATACACACACACACACACACATACACACACACACACACACACACACACACACACACACACACACACACACACACACACACACCAGGCGTATGTGGCACTGTACAGCAGGCAAGTGTTTCAAACAGCTATACAGAGCGTAGTTGAATGGAACACAATGCAGCATCTTCAAAACTGAACTTCAACTTAACATGCATATTAAAACACAATGGTTGTGGCTGTTATTTGAAAATATACTGTTCAGACAGTCACCCAAAAAAACTGGAGTGCACTTATTAAGATTACTACAGTAACCTGAAGAAAGAACAGACAGACGCGCTTTGTGCACATTCTTTCAGGGTTGGGCTGTGAATATTTACATGATGACAAAATATGATGCATTCAATTTTGATTATGCAATCTTTTGTACATTTTGTAACACTATTTTATAACAGCCTATAATAATGAATAGACGATACATAGCAGCCATAGATGTTTGTCAAACATGTTATTATATATACAGTTATGAACATGTAATTGCCCCTTGAGTACTCGACAAGTGCTCGAGTAATTAGTCCGAGTACTCGACATTGTGGACTGTTCCGTACCAAAACAGGCGGGGCTCAAACACCATAGCCAATATTAGAATATTGCCATAATTGTAGAGAGGCCTAGGTGTTGTATGAAGCCAAGGCACTATCCTTATGCGTAGCTACGCAATGTCAAATGTACGGAGTCCAAGCTAAATACTAATTTCCTACATGCTCTAAAGTAGCATTGATTTTAATTCAGATACACCCTCCAAATTTGACTCAAAATATTAAAAAAAAATTCACTGAGAAAAAAATCATCCAGAAACCAATAAAACTATAAATATATCTAACAAGTTTTACTTGATTTACAGTGACAGCTCTCAAACAGCTGGTACAGCATTTCTTAACTTTTAATCAGTTCTTCTAAGGTGTTTTATTACAAAGTAATCATATATTCAATTATAAGGACTTGCTTACATAAGTGTTGAGGGACTATAATTATTACTATTAAGTAGATATACAATATTTGTAAGAGATTAGATATTGTGAATCAATAACTGTGCCAGTCTGTAGATTCATGAGACTAAGTTAATGTTTTCTTTTCTTTGTTAACATGATTAAGATCGTTATACCTAGCTGTTTGTAGCAAGATCATAGCCTTCCTTCGGATGACAGTCGAGTTCTCTGAATCGATGAATATCCATGATCATAGATTGACACGACAATCCATTCGAAAGTCTTGTCACTATTCGATCGCTTTCTGTCTCGTATTGATGACGTCATTAACGTCCGGTTTGAAGATGACGTGGTGCGAAGTGCGTTATGCCTTCCAATCACAAGAAACACTTGCGCCCAACTGCAGTTGGTTTTGCATTCATCCGGTTATACTGTGGCGTAATGTAAATACATTTATTAATGAAAATATTCAGTGTTCAAGAAATGTTTACTTGTTGTGAGGAAATGTAGCCGCTGCAAGGTTTGGCTGCAACTATTATCTAAACAAAGATAAAATATGTATTTATACAATTAATCTAATCTTATTTTATCCGGCGTAAAACCAGTGCCAAGTCACGGATGGTCCGCTGTGGCGACCCCTAACGGGAGCAGCCGAAGGAGGAAGAAGAATCTAATCATATTTTTTGCTTAATTTCACGTAAATATATTCAAATCCACTAATAGAAAACCCACTATAATTTTATAGAGTGAAGTAAGGCTGTACACTGGCGATATTAGAGGCTCTTTGAATAATAATTAAAAAAAGCTAAAAAAGACCTCAATTTTTTGTGAGCTTCAAAGGTGCATTCAGTAACTTTTGTCTTTGTTTCATCATGGATTACACTGACACCTGGCTGCAGCATCATTCAAATCGATAGTTTTCAGTTTCAGATGCCATTGTAGAAATATAGAATTCACAGTCAGCCATGATTACTTTAATCAATGTCCAATGTGAGACTGAGATTTTTTTTTTTACAAATTTTTATAAATAAAATAAATAAACAACAAAATAACACCAAAATTAAGAACTAAATACACAGAGGTATTAAAATAAAAAACATATCTCTAACATATCTTCTTTGGTGTTCCTTACGCCCTCCAATGCTTTAAGATGCTGACAAATCTAGGTGTACTTTTTAACCAACTACATTTATGAATGTGATATTTCCCTAAAATAATAAACAAATTAAGAGCGAAACAAATTTTATTTTCAAAAGGCTTATCATAAAAAATAAATTAAAAAAAGTGTCCTCCAAAGTAATATCAGATCCAGAACATTTTTAAAAAAGACCTTAAAATCACATCAGAACAATTTAGTTCAAGTGCATAAAAAAAAAAAAAAAAAAAAAAAAGATAACAATTACTCTCTTCATTCAAATTACAAGACACACAATTCAGATCAATATCTTTCTTAAATCTTTTTATAACCAGATTTACTGGATAAATTCAATGAATAATTTTAAATGAAATCTCTCGAATTGTATTGATGACACAGTATCTCCTGAAACCATAAAAGCCTCCTGCCACTTAATGTCCTGGAAGCGTGAATTCCAGAAACTTTAAGCTGGGGGTACCCTAAAAGACTGACAGATCTGTCTAAGGAAATTATTGTTGCAATTTTCTCCATATGAAATTAAGTGACCATCACGGCAAAGCAACTGCATAACCAATAAAATATCATTTCTAAACCAATATTAAAAGTTTTTTATTTAATACCTTCATTATTCCAAATCAAACATTTGTGGGGAGAGAAATTGTGTTTGTATACCATCAACCAGGGGACCATTACTGAGATTAAGCAAGTATTTTGCTGGTCATGTGTTTCTAAAATGGCTGCCCCCATGTGCGGACCCTCTCTATGTAAAATAAAACAGTTTTTTATAAGGTTACTGATATGAGTCTTCATATTAATGTTAGCGCTCATAATTTGCAAAATTACAATTCATGTCTTTAGGAGTTAAAAATTACCTTATTAATGTACCTTACAAAACATATTTGAATTACATAGTCACCTTCCTAAAATAATGTCCAAAGTCATTTTTTGACAATTTTTTTTTTTCCTAAATCATGATATTTGTTTAAGTTATTTTTGTGTTTTCTGAAAAGCCTGAAAAAAAATGACTTATGACTTGATTTTTTCATTTTTCTTTTTGGGGGTTTTGAGTAATTTTATACATATTTATACAGTATAATGTTTAATATTTGTAATAAAAAAACAACTAAAAAAACAATGCAAAAATAAATCCACACCTTCGCAGAAATCAGGTATAGAAAATGTATAATGAAAAATAGTGCTTATGAACAGAAAATAAAAGTTGCTCAAGATAATTAGATTTTGTTCAAATCCTATAAGGTTTGCTACCTCCTTTAGAGGTGTCAAACAATGTATAATTATAACTCTAAATTGTGTTACGACCTCATATTTTGGTCTAGGGTTAGAAGCGGTAACATTGAGATTGCGTAATTTGCGAAAATTGGAGAGATGGTGGTGAGACAACGCTAAATGAAGTATTGCCAAGACAAAAGGGTGATTTATTATACATAAGTGTAACAAGATATAATGATAAAGGTGAACAATAAGCACAAAAAAAACAAAAACAAAAACAAAAAAAAAATGTATATGTACAATTGGAATAAATAGATTTCAATAATTAGGCCTAGCCCAAGAGAATTGGGACCCAAGTAACGCCAAAGAAAAAATAACAAAACAAAACAGATCTAATTTAGGATTAATCCTCTAACATACAAATAAACAGAGAAAACAAGACTTCAGCGTCAAACGCCGTAACTTACCTAAAACTCAGAGGATGGAGTTCACGTTCTTACTGTCAAACATCAAGTTACCTACTGTTGTACAGTGTGTGTCACGTGGCATCTTACGTGCACATTTCTCTTGGGAAGAGAACATGCCATTGTTATCAAAAAGGTGAACAAACAGGGAGTAGTAATACAACGTCCCCCCACGCGAAAATGGCAAACCACAAGTGGCAGGGATTTAAGAATGTCTACAATGTGTACAGTCTAGAACATTTAGCTTAATGTAATTTAATATTTATTTTTAATTGATTTTATTTAAAGTTTCCTGAAAACAATGTGGGTGACGTTTTTTTTTTTTTTTTTTTTTTGGTGCTGAATTGTAAGCTAAAATTATAAAATCTATAATTATAGGCTACTTTTATTTTAAATAAAAATAATTATTTAATTACACAGTCATGCGTAATTAGATACAATTAGGCCTATTGTCAGAGCTAAAAATCAAATGAAATGTTTTTATTATTTTGCTTCTTTCTTAATATACAAACAAACAATCCTGACTGTTATAAAATAAATGATCCACTGCTTTTTTTTCATCTATTTTATGATTCCTGTTTGAGCTTATTAATTGTAGTTGCAGAAAGGATTATCAGGGGAAATTAAAGCATTGAAATTAAATTAGACCTATATACAATCTCAAGGGAAGTAATTGTTGGATCTGCATTGCAGCAGCTAAAATACCATTTTCCATTCCTGAATGGTGACTTTGCTTAAAATTTAATTTGAATGCTTTGATTCATTTTATTTGAACAAATTCCACCTGAATCACGTGACACTGAGAAAATGAGTTAATAGACAATTAACCTACATCTAAATAAACTGTAGACAAATATACCCAAGATGACCTGTTCTGTCTGTTTTAGAACACATTTGATTATTTGCATTAACTCAGCCACATGTTAATACATACAGCCTTAAGACATATAGAGAAACCTGCTGCTGAATCATAAGAGCAACAGGTTCTGAGCATGTTATATTTTTTTAGAGCTATGTTTGCCACTCTGAACTCCATCTCACTATTTAATTCATCCCCTATTTAGACCCAGAGAGCCAATTACACTTTCATTGTGCTGTTTTCAATATGGAACCAGCTGGTCTGTCCCTGCTGCTCTCCACCGAAGCCCAGAGTTTTGTTAAAGTTTACTAGGCTGTGGCTGTTACATGACCTGTGCCACATCTCCATTCATTACCTTAATTAGCCATCATTGGGCCTGCTATATGGGCCAATCTGTGGTTCTCTCTTTCTCATGCAACATGGGACATCCCCATCTGAGCGTGAATTTCAGCCAGTGAGTGACCCATAATGATGGGTCCTTATGAGGGGGTTGGAGATGGTTTTGATGATATTTATTTGACGCTTTCCATGGAGTGTATCTACGAGCACAGTGCGAGCCTGAAAGGACCATATGCTCTCATTTTATTTGTGTGTGTGTGTGTGTGTGTGTGTGTAAGTGTATCTATCTAGGACAGTTCGTCCAGCAGGGGGTGAGGGGCAACAGACTGCCTTGTTTAAGACCGTTCTCACATCAAAAAACTCCAAACTGTTTCACTCTGACCAGGCATTGCTGCCCCAAAGAGGAGATACATGCATACATGACTTCCCCCCATTATACCTTAAGAAGTCATTACAGACGTGCATCAACAGTTGACATTATTCACATTATACACAGAGAACAAAATGTGCACTTGACTGCTGATCTTTGCATTTTGTTTTGCGTATTTTATGTTCTGCTATGTTGCGTATTTTATGTTATGTCATGTAATGTTATGTTATGTTTTTAATATTTATATTTTCTTATTTTAATTCAGAACTTCTGCTTTAATAATATCTTGGAATGTAAAATGTTCTTGAGCCATGGAAAGGAGTTATAAATAAAACATTTTATTATGTATTCATTATTACTGCAAGAACTTTGAACAGTTTTAGTCAGAGTGTCAGTTGTAGAATGCTTTACAATATTGTTTGTAATGTAAGTACATGTATAACATTGAGATATATAAAATGAGAAATGTGCCTGATCCAAGCATTTTAACAGTTTGCAGTGGAGTAACAAAAAACTTGTAGTACTGGAGTGCAATAATAGTATATATATTTATCTACAGTACATATCCTATATACCGCATATACAATAGCAGTAAATACACAGTGATGCATGTTTTAATGATTTATTTTCACGCAGTCACTGGAGTTAATTTTCTTGATTAGCTGAAGAGACGTTATGCATGCTTTCCACAACAGACATGGTCTTTTTGTAAACATGTTTTTCTCTAAATTGCAGTGAGATACTGTAATTCCCACTCAAAATACATATATACAGCATATCAATATGTAATTTAACATGTAAGCCCCTAATAGCTTTTTACCGGTTCATGCTTAATGGTCCTTTGATCTCTTGCCCACATTTTTAACAATGATGATTAGACCATTTGTGGAGGGTGGAAGTTCTATGCTGTGGTCTGCATAACCATTCAAAGCAATTTCATAGCAATTACTGTGCATCACATTATTAAAAGGCACTCTTAATAGTAAAGCCATTAATCCAGTTCACTTAAGCTAAACAAAATGGATGGACATACACAGACCATCACTGATCTACCCATATATTCCCTGCTCTATTTTCTAGATAAAAGTTCTTGAACTTTGACTCATTGGCTCAGTTTTTATTTTTTTATTTTTTAATGGGTGAGTTGGACCATATAGTGAAGGAAAAGTAGACCATTATTACCTAGCATACATGGGAATTCCTATTTATACTATTTAAAAAGCATCCTAGGAGGACACCTCATGAAACTGGTTGAGTGCTGTAGTCAAAGATTGGCTACTTTATCTGGACACTACAACATTCCCATTAGTGGTATATCATAGTTTTGATTACTTTAGTAATATTGTAGTATGTGGAAAAAATGGTTTTAACAATTAATGAGTATGTGTGTCCAAACATTTATAAAGTGGTTCTTTTGAATTTTTTGGAAAATCAGTTTTTTTGTTTGTTTCCAGATTCATAACTGATTTACCATGATCACTGTTTTGTTTGCTGAATTAAGTCATAATAAAGTCATGACTTGTAAAATTCTTTAAACTTATGAAGTGCTTTTTTGTGTGAATTTTTAATGCACACAAAAATAAGAAAAGATCTTCCTAGAATTAAATAATACATTAATCCTGCTTTTATTGCTTAATCTGAATGAGCTCACTGCCTTTGGCACTGTGGTGTGTGTGTATGTGTGTGTGTGTGTGTGTGTGTGTGTGTGTGTGTGTGTGTGTGTGCACTACAGCAGATCTAAAATGACACTAGATCTGCTGTAGTGGAATTAGTTATTGTTCCTTATTATCAGATAGTTTTTTAAGCAACATTGCAGGAAATTCCCTGAAAATCCAGTTGAACACACATTTTAATTTCATTTCTGTGGTTTAATCGTGTTGAAGGCAGCGTAAATAATCCAATGGGATTACGTTTTTTTTTTCTTCTTCTTTTCAAATACTTTCATTTGAGGCTCTTAAGAAAAACGACTGATTTAATGTTACACTGTATTTACTGTAAAAGAATAGGCAGAGACAAATGACAAGTGATTACAACCAAACCATAACAACATGTATTTAAACATTAGAAACAGGCATTCTGGTATTGCTGTGCCCAGCTGCATCCTCTCCGCCACACATTCAATCATGCTGTGTAGGCTGCTTTATCATATATGTCCTGTGCACACTACATACAGTATATCTAATAGATGGAGGATAACTCACTCTGTGAAATTAGACGTTTCTCACTGTCCAGATGTCCATCTCAGGATTCTAATCCACAAAGAACTGAGATGAAATAGGAGTCGTCGATTAACTATTATTCTAATATACTTATTGTGAATAATATCCTCCTCTAAATCCTTCCTAATAATCCTCCTTACACCATCACGTGTATTACATGTATGTAAAAGTGTGTACATGAAGAGAGTGGGGGAAGTCACATGGTATAGCCGTGTGTTGTCAGTCTTCCAGTATTTTCTGTTATATAAATTATAGGGAAATATATAGATGTATTTTATGTATTTTTAAATGTATATATTTTCATGCCGTTGTAACCAAAACTCTGAATACATTCCAAACGTTTTTGTCATTAGTGCCATAAAGAGTCTGACATGACGCTGTCTGAGCACTATCTTTTTTAACGCTCAATTTAGACTAGTGTATCCACATACAGTATAACCGAATATATCATAAAGCAGAATAAGAAAAAGTCATATAAGATTTTTCAATATTTGTCAAAGTATCTCTCAAAAGTGCAACTATCTCATGGTTTTTGAGTCTGGAAATCTGCTGTTGTCCTCGGTGAAGGTGGCAACCCTGAGATTTCCCATGATGCCACACTGCACCACTTTAAAACCTCATCCAGACTCTCATTTGTTATGGATGGCATTAGCCTGTTCAAATCCAATTCTCATCTACCAACATACTACATTTATAGATGGAAAATAAAAGGATAAAGCAGCTAATGCCTTTTTGATTCATTATATAATAGTGTTGTTTTTCTGAGAGCAGACAAGTGAAATTATAATAATAATAATGGAATAATTTAAATAAATTGACTTTAGTTAATGTGCTCTGCGTGGGCTAATCTGAAGGAAATGGCTCTTAAATCACACAGAGAAAAAACAGGGAGAATCCCAATTTAAGTAAATCCTAATGTAAATCAATCACTTTAGTTCATTTGGCTGGTCTGAACAAGAGTGAGAGAAACAATACTGTATCATTATTTGTCATTCCACCAAAGCAAAGTAAAAGAGAGAGATATGTTTTACATAGTTAAATTAGTATGCAATGTTTCTGCGAAGAAACACAAGAAAAGTAGAATGAGTTGCACATTTGTATTGTCCAGAAGTCCATTGGATTTATAAATCACACCAGCCATAACAAGGTCAAGCAGTAACAGTATTCTTATATACTGTAGCTATTTATGAAATATTTTAGATTGATAAATTATATTGAGTTTAATGTTTATATTTGGGCTTGATATATGAACTGATTTTTTTCTATTTTATTTGAAGTCTTCTTTTCAAAAATAATGACTTAACCAAACTGTTCTCCCGACATACAGTATGATAACTACATATGTATTGCATTGTAATAACAATACAGAAATAACATGAATTATTGAAATTATATTTTGTATGTTTGTGCTGTAATTAATCAATATTTTACTGACACATTTTTTTAACCTCTTCTGTAATTGTGAATTGATTGTAATGAAAGGAATTTTCTTTCAGCCAGTTGGTC
The DNA here is from genome assembly GCF_025860055.1 of Xyrauchen texanus. Classification (NCBI taxonomy): domain Eukaryota; kingdom Metazoa; phylum Chordata; class Actinopteri; order Cypriniformes; family Catostomidae; genus Xyrauchen; species Xyrauchen texanus. The sequence goes on along the minus strand of NC_068297.1, from coordinate 12,775,444 downwards.
AAAAGTACATTTACATTTATTCATTTGGCAGACGCTTTTATCCAAAGCGACTTACAAAAGAGGAAAACATAAATGAATCATCTTAAGGAGACAGTGGTACGAAAAGTGCCATATTACAAATTTTCACTAGCATCAGAATTGCATTCAAAACAGATCAGTGCTACAAGAAATTATATATTTTGTAGTGACTGGTTATGTGCTCATGGAAAAGACGTGTTTTTAGCCATTTTTTTGAAGACTGAAAGTGATCAGCTTCAAGGATGGTGTTGGGAAGATTATTCCACCAACGTGGTATGATGAAGCTGAGAGTCTGGGAAAGTGTTTTGGTGCCTCTTTGTGTTGGTACAACAAGACAACGTTCCTTAGCCGACCGCAGGCTTCTAGTTTCCGCATAGCTCTGCAGAAATGATTTTAGGTATGCTGGAGCAGACCCAGTGACTGTTCTGTATGCCAGCATCAGAGCCTTGAATTTGAAACATGCATCAACCATCAGCCAGTGGAGAGAGACAAGGAGTGGTGTAACATGCGCTCTCTTTGGTTCATTAAAGACCAGATGTGATTCTGGATCATTTGCAGGGGAATAATTGCACAGGCAGGAAGGCCTGCAATGAGAGTGTTACAGTAGTCCAGTCTAGTTATGACAAGTAACTGAACAAGAAGTTGTGTGGCATGTTCAGAGAGGAAGGATCTTATCTTTCTGATATTGTAGAGTGTAAATCTAGATGATCTTGCTGTCTTTGAGATCTGGTCTGTGAAATGTAGTCATCGATAGTTACCCCTAGATTTCTGACCGTTTTGGAAGGTGTTACTGTAGTTGCACCTAGTTGCACGGTGATGTTGTGTTTAACAGCAGGTTGGCTGGAAAGACAAGGAGTTCGGTCTTGGCTGGGTTAAGTTGCAGGTGGTGTTCCTTCATTAAGGCAGAGATGTCTGCCAGGCAGGCAGAGATTTGAGCAGTCACTGTGGTGTTGTTGGTCTGGAAAGACAAGTAGAGTTGCGTGTCATCGGCGTAGCAGTGTTAAGAGAAACCATGTGCTTGAATGATGGATCCCAGTGATTTTGCATATATAGAGAAGAGAGGTGGCCCAAACACTGAACCCTGAGGTACCCCGGTAAGTAGCTGTTGTGACTTGGACACTAAAAACCACTTGACTTGACTTGACCTCTCCAGTCTACCTTGAAGGACCTGAGAGATAGGAATTAAACCAGTCAAGCACAGTTCTTGTGATGCCCAGCAAAGAGAGAGTGGAGCGTAAGATCTGATGGTTGTCTGTGTCAAAGGCTGCAGAAAGGTCCAGCTGAATCAGGACAGATGATCTGGATTCAGCTTTCGCCTGTCTCAGCGACTCAGAGAAAGATAGCAGGGCAGTCTCGGAGGAGTGTCCACTTTTGAAGCCTGACTGATTGTCATCCAGCAGCTTGTTCTGTGAGAGATTTGATTGAAAACTGCCCTTTCAAGTGTTTTTGCCATGAATGGATGAGAGAGACTGGTCTGTAGTTTTCTACTTGTGTGGGGTTAAGTGTGGGTTTCTTCAGCAGCAGGGTTACTCGAGCCTGCTTAAATGTTGTGTGAAAAGTGCCTGTAAGTAGAGATGTGTTAATTATATGTGTGTACAGGTAGAATAGATGGAGAGATGGCCTGGAGAAGGTGAGAAGGAATGGGGTCAAGGGAACAGGTGGTGGGGTGGTTGGAGAGGAGTTTAGAGACCTCAGTGTCAGTCAGAGGAGAGAACATAGAGACAGAAGAGTTGCAAACAGAAGACGGGTGTTTGACAGGGAGAATGTATTGCTGATGGTTGTAACCTTATTAGTAAAGAATGTGGTGAAGACATCTGCTGTCAGTGATGTGTCAGGCAGTGGAGGGGGAAGGCAGAGAAGTGCATTGAATGTTCTGAACAAGCTGTGAGTGTCTGTGGTGCTGTTGATCTTGCTCTGGTAATAGGACGTTTTTGCAGATTTAACATTATCTGAAAAAGTTGCAAGCAGAGACTGATACTTACCTAGATCTGCTCGATGTTTAGATTTCCGCCATTTCCTATCAGCTGCCCTGAGGTCAGTCCAATGTTCACAAAGGACATCAAAGAGCCAGGGGCTGGGTGGAGAGAGGACAGAAAAAGTATATTTAAGCACTTATTTTTGCAGATGATGTTTTGAGCTAAACAGATGTTCTGCTGAAAATGCCAATTGGTAGGACTTTGGTTACAACCTTGTTTCTATTTCATAGAATAATATATTCCCATCGCCACTCAAAAGTAATTAAAAGCAATTTCTCCATTTTTATTTTGGCATCCTAACACTAAGATCACTTTGGATTGTGCTTCTAGTTTTCCTTAAGCAAGAAAATGTGTCTGGATAACATACATTTTAGAGAGAATTCTAAAGTTTGTAATTACTATGACATGTTTTTTTTTATTTTTTATTATTTGATAAATTTACTCACCAAGGTTGTGCTAAACTGATTAAAAAAACTACAGTACAGTTTAATGTTACATGTGATTATTTCTATTTCAAATAAATTGTGGATCCTGCATACTTTCTTTTCATACAACAATTGTACAGCAATGACAATTTAGCAGACAGAAAGCAATTAATTAAAATTAATTAAGAAGTGTCATTCTATGATTTCCCATATTTAATTGACTTGTAGGGTCCAGCGACTGTTAAAAAAATAACCTTGTATTGCTAGTGTGGTTGTACCAAATTAGCACATTATAATGATATCTTCAAGATGAGGGAACACAGAATTGACTTTACAGACATAGTATTGAAAATGAGGCATTGCCATCACAAGGAAAAATCTGATTATTAAGCAGTTATTTCAAACAATATTTATAATTTGCAACAATAATAGTACTTTTGATTGTATTTTTAACAATGAAATGCTAGGTATCTCTTTCAACTCAATTTCTTTCAAATACATAAAATGTCTTAGTTATTTCAGAATGTTGAATGGCAGTTACAAATGTATCTTTGGATTACATATATTTTAGAGAGAATTTGGTATGTATAGCTTGGATTAATGCACATCAGCAATGTGAAGGTCTGTCCACTTTAACACCCCTGACCCTGTAGATCTAATGCTTCTACACCAAACTCATGCTACAACAGGGGAAAATGAAAATATATGATCCTTTTGGCATTAGCAATAAAATCATGAGGATAATCAAATCTATGTTCTAAAATTAAAGGGCAGAGACAAAGGGGATAAGTACTGTCACTGTTTAAAATCCTCTTCACATGCACTATAGGAATCCAACCGAAAAGATCAAAGATTTTTGCATAGCAGGAGATCAACGCTTTGGCAGCAATCACAAGATCCTAACTTTAATCAGAAGTATTAGCAAAAACATATTTATTTTTCATCATTGTCTTCCTTAAATAAAGGGTTCTTAACATAAGCCTGTCACTGTTTTATAGTGTTTTTAATATTCAAAGAGCAACAAAAGAGTAGCTTTCACTGAAAATTCTGTTCCAATCAGATTTGAGGAAAATGGCATTCACAGCTTGTTAAACGCATTGTACGGTTCAATTTACTGCAGCACTGTGTGAAGAAAAAAAAGGGTCATGTGGACCTTGACCTTCTGGCATTAACACAATTTTTCAACAAATATTTTTAAATTAATTTAAGACTGTTGAACATACAAAACAGAACAAAAGTCATTTAAAAACAGCACAAGAGATGGAAAATCTTGATATTTGTTTTTTACAAAATGTACCAAGTAGGCGAGTAGGGATGACTGGGGCTAGTTGTCACATGGGGGAGTAGTCACACAGGGAAAAAGTCACAAGGGTTATATCTCAGTGTTTATGAGGGTTGAGCCAAATTATACAAATGCACATTTTCTTTCTTTTTAGTCATTTTGTACTGTATGTTGTTTTTAAACACCCTGCTCAAAACTGACATTAATTACATTTCAATTTCAACACATGTTGCTATAGTTACTGGGTATACAAGTGAACATAATAAAACCACATTAGGATACATTCAAGCAAGGGTCAACTAAATAATGAAGGTAGACTATTTCTGAAAACTTGTGTTCTCAGAACAAGAGGATTTTCCATAAATGTCAAGTCAGAGTTGTCACATGTGTTTTTTCATGTGTTTAAACAATGTTTTCATATTTCGGTATGTTATCTTTTACATCTTCATTGTTTCAGTAATTGTTTTATGTGTTATATTATTTTTACTGTTTACATTTTTCTGAAAAGCCTATAATAGAATGCTTAATGCCAGGTTCCACTATGACAACTTACCCCATATAGTGTGACAACATTCCCCAATGAAGGTCAACATGTGTTCAGTGAACTGATCTTTTTCCCATGGCAATAATGGTAAAAATGTTCAATGATCTTTGTAACAAATACTTTGTTATACACCTAAATTAACTTATATTGACATAATATCCACCATAACATACAAGCCCCGGTCTACCCTACTCAAACCCCCAAACAATCAGCCTTTGCCCAAAGACTCAATTATATTGTTTTGCTGGCTTTGCCACCCCTGTCATCATTAACCCTGATTGAGCTTCAAACAGGAGTCGTTTAATATCCGGATAACTTGGTCATTTAATTGTTTTGTCCTAACAGGGCATTATTACAGTAATGAGAGCGAAATCAAATCACTTAATGTGTTACCAAGTGGGGCAGGCTCTCAGCATCCCAGCCAAATAACTCTTCACATTTGCTTTTAATTTAAGCAATCCAGTAGAATACTCATTAGTGGGTGAGAAGATTAACTCATAGAGATGTCTGCCTTATGATGTCTTTCCTGTGACACTTTAATCTGTGTTAACTTGGATTTCTGACCCACAGTGAGATAATCTTTAAAATAAAGTGATGTTTCATCAATAAGATACATCTTTATCATCATCATCATCATCATCGTCATTTACTAATATTTTAATAGGCTTTTGCCGTTGTAATTGTTGTGAAATATTATGGAAGTGCTTTGCATGCATCTTTTGCATTACAGTCACAGAGGTTTTTGAATCCACAGTGAAAATCTGATCTGAGGACTTTTAATTTATCAAATGAATATTGCTTGTTTTCATAAGGCCTACTGTGGGGAGACCACATTGAAAACATGGGATTTTAGTTTTCATTTAAACATGGAAACATACAGAAAGTTGTTGAAAGGAATTTGAACCTGTTCAACAAAGAAAACCCCTGCTATGTTATGATTTCATAACACTTCTACTTTAACGCATGATACATTTTAACACTTGTATTGCAGACCCACCTACTGTACTTATACACACTTATGCCTATATTTTAAGTATGCTTGGTAGCTCACCTGATAGAATGTTGGCCTTTGAGACTCAACAACTGTGGTTTGAGTCCACTCAAAGATGCATGAAAGTGAAAGTGCCATAGAAGCGAAACGGAATGACATGGTTGGTTGAGCAAATGTGTTTTTTTTTATTTTGAATTTTATTTTTAAAACCCAATCGGTTATGATTAGGTGTTGGTTAGGGTAAGGATTTATGTTTTGTTAAACTCTCATTTATCTTTTTGGACACTATTGGTTAGGTTCACTATTTAGTTTAGGGAGGTAGACTATGTTTTACTTATTAAAACCTCCTTCTAATATTAACCTTAAAGACCTTGTCTGATTACAATATCATTTTGATTTCCAGCCCCCCGCTGGACATTTCACTTGAAAACTGCAGCCAAACGGGTAATGAAGCATGTCATTTCAGTTTTGTAAAAACACTGCAATGCTCATGTAAATTTCATGAGACTAACCTGAAAATAGAAGGACTTCTAAAATATACTACACATATTGTGTTGATAAAAAAATTTTTAAATCGCTTTCCTGGCAGTTACAGAGTAAGCCGGCTGTCTGTCATGGAGCATATGCACAAAATTTGCCACAGCGAGAATGTCTTACGCCAGACAGGGAGACAGACAGGTCTCTAATGCTGCTATGGCCACATGCCCACTGCATCCTCATGCCAACCATGCAGAGAGCTCTACAGAAATGCAGAACCAGCTATAAGTAAGCTACTTGTTGGTTGATTTCTGCCAAAAAAAAAATTTGCGTGGTGACATCTTATTTATTTATTTTGAGCATCCTGATCAACCTGACACAGCAAGCAACATCGTCCCCATCAATGGCATTAGAGTGGATTATTTGTTTGTCTGACCAATGGTAGATGGGGGCGTGTTTAAGAAACCTGTTTGAAAAGAGTTAGTTTTGCAATTTAGTTTGGTGACAATAGTGGTACAGAAATGACACAATTTACCCAATGCTTTTCTTTTAGCAGGTCCCTAAATATTTTGCTTTAGGGGACTTCTGAAATTTTTTTTCTGGAATAAAAAAAAAGCCTAATGTCATTTCTGTGACACTAGCATCACTAAACGGAATTGCAAAAATAAACATTGTTTTCAAACAGATTTCGGAATACACCCACCATCTTGAATATTGGTTGAAAATCAGATATTTATGCCAGTTTGAGTCAATGTTGCTGTATCGGGCTGGCTGGACCATTGGACCACAAACAGAGCAATATTTAAAAACACCACAAAGGCACGTTGTTACATTTTGGGGGAAAACAACCTAAAAATGATTTACTTGTCTCTGCATATTAAGCCGGAAAGGAGCAAATATTTTAACAGTGAAACAACACAAGAAATAACTAAACAAACAAAACAAAAAAACAGCAACATTAATTACCACAATAATTATAGTGCATCATAATATATTTATTTGTTATCCTACAATCATTTCCAATTGCTAAATGCTCATAGAGAGACTTATCTTGGTTGTCATGTTATATGTATGTTTAACTGTGTTTAATTTGTCATAGCTTTCTTTCTATTGTCCTTAATGCTTAATGCACATTTTTCTAAGATAAACAAATGGATTTCAGTAATGAAAGGTCATTAATATATTTTGTACTTAATGGTAAAATAATAACAGAAGGGCATTGTACTATGACGTTAGCTATTTTGAAGGAAACGGAAGGAAGTTTTACACTCTCACGTTTCAAATTAATTTAAGACACTAAATTTAGTCTGAAATTGAGGAAGTTTCACAAGTTACACTTGAATTGTGTTCATTTACCACATAATGAACTTTTGATCTCTAAATGAGAGGAAAGCATAATTCATTTGTCATCTATTGTAAATCAACGTTTGAATTTTTAAAACTGATGTTCTTCTTATTTTCCTTTCCCCCCTCTTTTTCAATCTGTTCTTAGCCTCATTTGGCTTAATCCTGCTACCACAGCGGGTGGGGTGGCCGCAGTGGGTGAGTATATGGTTGGTTGGTGGTGAATCAGGGTGAGAGGGATTCAAGGCCAAGGGGACAGGCGCTCTCCAGTGCTGATGGCACTCCCACTGGATTATGTGTAATGGCACTTAGATGAGAAAATGAGTTAAATGTACAGTGCATGTTTTTAGGTTGTGGTTTGTTGAAATGTAAGAACAAGCACTTAACTTTGCTATGGACATGAATTATCTCTTAAATTGCACAGTTTGTTGAGGAGAGGTGTGCTATTACTTTTCTTAATGACTGGATGACTTGTCACCTGGTGAATGAATAAGTGGTTTTCGCCTACAGAAAATACTTCACAAGCAGAAGTATTGTTCTACGTACGGGACTCAAACCGGCATCTTCAGCATGGGAGGCTAGTGCACTAACAAGGAAGCTAAAGGCTACAGCGTCTAAATTCAGTCACTAGTGCACCTCTTTATGTGAGTGAGGTTTATACACATTGCACAGCTATCTATCAGCTGGCTCCCATTACAATAGCAACTGCATAGGAACACCTTGGCAACCATCCATGACACCCAGTGTGGTGACTTTTGCACAAGCACGCACCACTCACAGTTTTTCCACTCCATCAAGCTCCATTCACGTTCCTCTGATTAATGGAATTGCTGTAATCTAGAATTAATTCATTTCTTAAGATTTCTTCTCTCAGAGAACTAACATACAGTAGGTGCCTAAAATAAATATTTTACTACATAGCCAAAACTAATCTGCTGTGGAAATGTACAGTATCTGTCGACCTCTCAGGATGAGCGTATTCTCTTCTATGTAAAAGGTGGAAGAATTAAATATTGTGGCTAACAGATAAAGACAGCTTAGGTTCTGACTTAGAACTGATAAATGTTCAAATAATCACGTGATTGTGAGAAAAGATAGATATTTGTAGATGTACTCTGAGTTGGTAATCCAAATGATTGCTCTTTCCATTTCCCTCCACACAGATATGAACCATATGCCTCATAACATATGTGATTATTTTTAAGATGGACAACAAAGGGACGATAGTCTTTCCACTCTTTTAATAATCCCAGCATCCGAATTAATATCGCAACTATTATTCAAATCAAAGGCAGATTTTGTTTTTATTATTCTTTTATAATACTCTTATGGTTTCTCCCTATCACTTTCAGAAAAGTCCTCTGCCAGTTAAAGCTAAACGCCTCCTCTACTACCATTGAGGATTGGGGCGTTAGCTTGGTGGAATTAAATTCAGCATTTAAAATTTTTGTTATGACAAAGTATACATGTACTGTTTCAATGCACATCTGTATTTTTGCTGTATTTATTAAATCTAGTCTCACATATTTTCAGTTTTTGGTTTTAAAATAGGAAGTAATGGTGACCCAAAATTAGCAAATGAAAGCAGATGAATGAAAACGTTGCTTTCTGAGAGTCATCCTGACATTATTGCAAAACAAACCACAATAGAGTGAGCAAGACCCTGACACAAAGCTTTATTACACTTAATAAAAAAAAAAAATGACGTTTCAGTTATTTCATATTATTGATATATTATATAATATATAATTATTTTATAATATTATAATGTTAATAAATATATTATTATTATTATTATTATTATTATTATTATTTGAGTTGAAGTTATTAAGATTATGGTTCACCAGAAAATGAAAATTATCTCATCATTTACTCATCCTCATGCCATCCTAAACTCATATGACGTTCTTTCTTCTCTGGAACACAAATGAAAATATTCAGAAGAATCTATTATATGTTTTTGTCTATACAATTACATTTATGAAAAGATAGTGAATAAGGACCTATATTTTGATCTGTTTCTTACCCAGAGTGATCGTATTACTTCAGAAGACATGGATTAAACCATTAAACAATGTCCAACAATGGAGAGTGCTTCCAGGCTTGTTCTTAATTCCTTATGTGTATACTGGGTGGACTTTTATTATGAAACTTTTATGCTGTGTATGACGCTGGTTGACGATAGTCTCCGCTATTCCTTTCACTTTAACTTTCGTTTGCTCTGACACTTCTTCAGGTGTTAATGCGCATAATTTAATTTAAGTATCTTCAGTTATACACAGTTATTAGTGATGTATGCTCATTACGTTGTTGTTACTAAAATTGATGTTGTTTACGATGATTGTAATATGCAAGTTATGTACGGTGATTCACGTGAATACATTCGCTGTTGTCACATATATTGTGTCAGTAACAAGTTGTTGTTTACATTTATGTTATCATATATACACTGATGTATATTTTTTCTGTTTATTTCAGAAAGACCATTCTTAATACCACATTTAATGCCACATTTGATATCACCTTTTTGTGATCATATCACCACAGCTGTATCATATGTAGTCCAAACCGGATCATTGTTGAGGAATCATCTAATGCTTTGTGCCACCATTTGCTCACATCTGTGCTAGATATCTCCTCTGTGTACTACTCAAAGCCTCTGTGATGCTAACTGCTATGTAACGTGCACTTCATTTAAAGAGTTGAACATTTCTCTGTTTCCTGTCACGCTTCTTACCAGAGCCCCATAGGATTAGCATTCTACCCAACTACCTTCATAATAAAGGATTACAGTCCCTTACATTTTGGTACCTCGAGCTGGATGCTTCATTTTTACAGTGATATGGAGTGATATAGCCTTTTTCACTCTCCTGATACCACACATTCTGTTCGCACATTTGCTAGAGCACACCAGCACTCAACACGTCAGCAAGCTTACGAAGTTGCATTGCCTAAATCTCTGGTGCCAGGCATTGGGCTTCATGACAGTCCATACCACCAGCCAAGGATAGACCACACAGCAGCGCAGCTAACCCTCAGTGGACAGGATGAGCAAGTCTTGACTGTGGAACAGCTCCCTGTGAATGAACCATCTCTAGTGTAGTATGGAGCAGGTCAAGATATAGGCCATTTAAGGAGCATTGATGTTGGAATTAGTGATCTGGTGGGGCAGCTAGATGTTGGTAGATCCCTTACAAGTTACACTGCACCAATAGCACAGCAAGGAGAGCACAGTCAGTCCAAATGTGAGTCATTCAGCAGTGGCACTACATCGCCTGTATTCCGAGATATAGAACAGGCTAGAACTAACTCGTCACCTGTGGTTAGACTGAAAGGTGGCTTATGGATCAGTGGCTTATCTCCATATTGGGCAGCATGGGGAGATCCATACCTCATTCATTATGGCCCTCTCTAAGGTAGCCCCCAAGCGGCAACTGTCAATTCCACATCTTGAACTTGTGTGTGGCACTCAGCTCGCCAAGCTTCTCCGACAAAAATTGACCATCACCATAGAGAAAGTGACACTATGGGCTGACTCTACCACGGTCCTAACCTGGATACAGTCTGAATCCTGTAGGTATAAATTGTTCATTGGAACTAGAGTCGCGGAAATCCAAGAATTGACCGAGCTCCACTCATGGAGGTATGTGGATTCCTCCAATAACTTGGCCGACAGTATTACCAGAGGAAGGACACTTACAGAGCTAGCAGGTGGAGTCAGGGTCCGAAATTTCTCCATGAACCACCAGACCAATGACTGATCACACCCTTGACAGAGGTCCAAGATAACATCTCAGAGACAAGGAAAGTTGTCTTCTGTGATCTAGCTGTAAATGACTGTAAAAGTTCTGAAATACCTGATGCATCTCAGTACACCTCCTGGTGAGCCTTGGTTGATGCTACTTACCAGTCTATTCACTGGGCATCTACCGAAGACCCGAGAACGCAATACTACCAGACTGCGGAGGCACTCATATTGAGTCGATGTTAAGAGGAATCTTTCCCAGAGGAGTTTAAGGCCTTGAAGTTAGTGAAATCTGTGCCTGCATCCAGCCATTTGAACGTGCTTGCACCAGAGTTCGACCGCACATTAGCACTGATCCGTGTGGGTGGAAGACTGCAGAAGCTGAATGACTTAAGTCAGATGGAAATCCACCCAATGGTTGTAGACCCTCACCATAAGGTGACTAAACTTTTTATAAAGCACTTCGATGAGCGTCTACTCGATCCAGGACCTGACAGGTTTTTTGCCAAGCTCCATCGCCACTACTGGGTCCTAAGAGGCAGACAAGTAGTCAAGCAACATCAGAGAGAGTGTATGGAGTGCCAGAAGTGGAGAGCCAAGCTGACTGTACCTATCATGGCTGACATACCTTCAGCTCGTCTGCGACTGTACCTACCACTGGAGTCGACTTCTAAATTCCCTATGTTTATACTGGGAAGACTTTTGCTATGCAACCCTGAAGGTCTGAGAGTAGAGCGTAACAACATTAATTAAACCACTTGAGTTGTATGGATGCTGCCTTTATGTCCATTTTGGAGCTTGAAACTTTTGACCCCATAGACTCACAAAGCATGGACAAAAATGTCCTCATACATTCTTTAAAATATCTTTGGGTTCTGCAAAAGCATTAAAGTCATACAAGATTTCCACCTGCTCTGTAATTTTTTTGGTAGTAGCATACACCCTCTAAAGGGGAAGATACTCTAGTCATGAGGCATCAGTGTATTACTTCCTGCTAAATCAGAGTCTGGGGGATGGAGCTTTAACTTCTCTCAAGAGATTATGGGAGAAAGATTTAAATTTGGTATTGGAGGAGGGAGTGTGGGCTAGGATTCTAAAAAATATCAAGTCTACATCTAAAGATTCTGAAACAATTTAAGATTTTGCATCGATTCTATTGGACCCCCTCTATATTGTATAGACTTGGCCTTAAAGACACACCCACCTGCTGGCGATGCAATTCAGAAGACGGGGACACAACCCATGTTTTTTGGGGGATGCGTTAAGATACAAGAATTTTGGTTGAGGGTTCAGAGGTTTATGTGTGACGTATTGGACACACAATTTTCATTTTGCCCCAGACTCTGCATCTTAGGTGATGGGGCGGTCATTTATTTTGGAGATAGCCACTTAAAAAGTTGGGTCCTAGCCAGAGTTAGGGTTGGCAGACAAATTAATCTTAGGGGTGGAAAACGGCTGGGGCACACTCGTAGACTGGCAGCATTTGAGTAGGTGATATCTAGAAGGCTGGGAAAATGGGATTTGTTTGATAGAAAGTGGAGTGGATATTTGGCTTTTTTGGAGGGTTCTTGGGGAGGATAGAGTGAGAAGCTTGCAAGTCTTATCTTTTTACTCCAAACAAAACAATGATCATTATGTCCAATATTTTTATTTTTGTTTCATTAGATTAGAGGACATTTCTCCAAAAAGTAAGACCTTTGTCCCATGGGCACTTGCAAACTGTAGTCTGGCTTTTTTACGGTGGTGTTAGATCATTGGCTTCTTTCTTGCTGAGCCTATGTCGATATACATTAGGACTCGTTTTACTGTGGATATAGATACTTGCCTACCTGTTTCCTCCAGCAGCTTCACAAGGTCCTTTGCTGTTGTTCTTGGATTGATTTGCACTTTACACACCAAACTAAGTTAATCTCTTGGAGACATAATGCGTCTCCTTCCTGAGCGGAATGATAGCTGGGTTGTCCCATGGTGTTTATACTTGCAAACTATTGTTTGTACAGATGAATGTGGTACCTTCAGACCAAAGTCTTTTGGATGTCCACAATTTTTTTTCTTTTTTGAAAGTTTGAAAGTAGGCCTTAAAATACATCCACAGGTAAAAATCCAATTCATTACACCTCCTATCAAAAGATAATTGTCTAATTGTCTAAAGGCTTTACGTCATTTTCTAGAATTTTCCAAGCTGCTTAAAGGCACAGTTAAGTTTATGTAAACTTCTGACCCACTGGAATTGTGGTATAAAAGTGAAACAATCTGTCTGTAAACAATTGTTGGAAAAATTACTTGTGTCATGCACAAAGTTTATGTCCTAAATGACTTGCGAAAACACGAATAAGTGTATGCAAACTTCTGACTTCAACTTTATGTAAATGGCACCTAGCTAGATTCTGTTTGCATGGCATGTGTCTTATCTGCATATAAAATCATACACAATTATTGTGGGGAGCTAATCGAGGTTTAACAATGTTTATAAAATACCTCTGGCCCTCTGAATCCCCCAGTAATCTTTAATCCTTAACTGTTAGGCATAACGCAGACTAACCATACAGTACATGCAGTTACATTGTTTATATTTTGACAGATTTGTAACGTGTCTTGCACATTGCGTGGCGTGGCCTCACTTCGGTTGTGAGTTACAACGACTGTAAGGCTCTAAGAAGACCAAACTCCAGATTTACAGACATCAGAGATCATTAGTGGCCTTGACTAATTTACAAAACTTTAATCCATGACTACCCGTTGTTTACATCACTGAATTAGGTTAATCTACAAGGAGGGCTATTTGCATAAATGTGCATTTTTGAATAATTAGTGGGCCAGAGGGGGTGAATGGGGTGTGATCGGCAGGAGGGGTGACGCGTGGCCAGACTATTCCTGCCCCCGTATCTAGTATAAACAATGGACCAGCTAAACAATTAAAAATAAACTCAGTTGGGCCTGGTATTTAGAAGGCATTGTTGAAGATGACCCAGGACATAATCACTGTCTGGATATAGAATTATAGCAATTACTGCTATCGTTTACAATGCTTTTCACATGTGCCGCACAAACACACAAGATCTAAATTATGAAGACCCTCCCCATCTGCCAAATTGCCTCGTTTTCAAACAATCAAGGCTTTGTTGATTCTATGGAAGTTTGTATTAATAAGTTAAAATATTAAACATCCTATGATATGGAATGATACACTTAAACTGATCAGTAGTTGCTCAACAGTCTATTAAACACAATGTGGCAAAAACACGGAAATCTGCACTGTGCATTAACATTTGTCTTCACTAAGCAGAGTCCTTGTATTCTTCACAGTGGGTGCACAAAAATTGTTGCATTGCACTAGTTCAGATGAATTTAGATTGTGTTCCCAAGCAGGGGCGGATTATGACTAGCAAGGGCCCCAGGGCCAATTTTCTTTTAAAGAAAGCCCTGCAAAGGCATCATTTAAGCAAAATTCTCATAGACTACATTACATTGAAAGAATGTTTAAATTTGCAACTAGTCGGTTGTTTGTGATTTCAAACTTCAGCTGTCAAAACTTACACACAGGCCCTTTAATCTGTTTTAAGATGCTCTCCTCTTAGTTTGTTTCTTTCTTTTTCTGACTGTAAGACCTGTAAAATGTATAACTTCAAGCATTTAAAATGATTTCAGACATTCAGACAAGGTTTTGTCAAACCAACATTATTGTTAGTCTCGACAAACTTTACATATCTAATTAATCTGTACTTTTGTCCCATACAAAATAAAATATAAATATTTTATTTTTCCCAACCACCTAAGCCAAGGTATTTGTTTGTAATGTAGGGCAAACATGCAGTTTTAGTAATGAATGATATAATACAAGTTTTTGTTTGACAGCCCATTTATACAATGAATAAAGCGTAACCATATAAAATCAAAATCAACAAAGATTTCACATAAAAAGATGAGTGCATCGAAATATGATGGTAGCTATTTTGGTAATGATATTACACAGTCTTCTACTTCAAGAAGTGCATGGAAACTTTCACCAGGAAACATTAGAAATCTCATTCACGCATATCATCATCATGATGGTGATGCACAGGCTTTAGAGAGTCATGTATCAAATATGAAATGCACAGTGTTATAGGGTTAAAGAGTGGGTCAAACAAAATGTACAAACAGAAAAGCAAAAGTGTCCTATAAGAGGACTGGGTGCCCTCATATTTACAGGGCCCTGTTGAGTGGGCTTTGAATAAGATGTGGGGCCCACATATTTAAGAATATATAAACATTTGTTTTCAAAGTTGATGGGCTGTGAGACCTTGAACCCCAGCCCAGTTTTAATTTCTGAGTCCCAGGTGGGCTTTTCCATGCTTTTGCACTTATTCTCCAGAGACAAAGAAAACCATGTCCTAACACTTCACACACAAACCTGTTTGTTTCCAGTACTTGGCCTTGGTTTCAGTTTTATGACTATGGTCTTAAATTGCAAAATAAAGTTTTGAATTTTCCATCATACTGTTTTGTGATCCTTTTTAAAAAAGAAATGTGAGTGCAAGTATCTTTTACCCAAAGTCAAAGCGTTTTATTTTCCAATGTGCAGTACAATGGGCAATACAATTCTTATAAGGCAAAGTTATAAAAAAAAAAAAAAACAGTAGATATTTAAAATACTAAATAATTGTGCAGGAAATATTTACAATACAATTTACAATATGCACATCTGTTTATTTTATTTTTTTGCTATTAAACATTACAGGTGTGTAAACTGTCCGTCAGAGGCTTCTAATGCGTGGTTCTGGCTGGTTCTGAAAATGCAGTTGTTAACCTCGTGCTGGAAATGTGGCTGTATATGTGGGACAACTTCCGCATTCTGTGCTCAAGGCTTTTGTAATATGACATCATTGGTGTTTTCACTGGAGGATTCGTCCAGCATCTTTCTGCTGCGCTTCCCCTGAGGCCTTGGAATAGTTGACTGTCTGAAGGTGCTTGGCCTTTGCTCCTCTCTCAGTGCTGTGGACTCTGCTCCACAGATGGTGGATTCAGCTAGGGCAGTACTGGGCCGTGGCTCAGCCTCAAAGAAGGTTATGGTGAATAAACTTGAATCACTATCAGCTGAAGGTTCCTTAAAAAAATGTATTCACCATGAGAAGAATGAATCCCACTACTTCCTGAGCTCTTTCTCTGAGAGACAAGGTCAAATTTTGTAAGCAATATTATTATTACTAGTTAGTATGGCAATTTCCTGTTCCATAAACCGAAATAAGCCTGGCTTATTTTGGAACACAAAATACCCCCCAAAAAAATTTATTTACCATGCACTATCGAAAAATAACACTAATAAGTTTCTGATAAAAGACCTCAGTGGCCAAAAAGGAAATCTTAACTGATATGACCAGTTTGTTTTCGATCTCACGCCAGTTCAGCTTTCACAACACGGTTGATATAACTTTTTCCATAATGTCGTACAGAGCTGGCCTCTCCTAAATCATGCTGATTGATTCGTCTTCACTTGCCTCGTTCCATGTCAATTGAAAATATTTGTGTATTGGAATGTGAAATGCGAAGAAATGAAAATAGCATTCTGTGTGTTCCTTCTTGACTTCGTCGTTTGCTTGCTTCAACGCTTCCGTTTTTCTTCTCGTGCACTGGTGCGCTAAGCTGAACAGCCAATCAGAATGAGCCGACTCACAGACGAGCTCCGCCACCGATTCAACATGCTCAATCAGCTGAAAAAAGTAGACGGTGCGGAACACACCAAAACAACTAGCCCGACAGATGCTCACCGATGGCCCGACATTGGCCAGTGGGCCAGTGACCAGGGGCCCTTGACTACCTGGGGCTCTTGACCTCCCAGGGTGGGGCCCTGGGCTTTAAGGTTGCGCGATCAAGTTTGAGAATCCCCCTGCTCGAAAACCCATCAATAATGAAAATGCCCCTACTCATGCTCAACCACTTTTGAAGGGGGGGCCCTTGGAGATAATTGGCCACGGGGCCTTTGCAATTCATAATCCTTCCTGGGTCAGAGTTGGTTTCAGCAAAAAATGTCAAAACATATTAGTACCTTGCAGTATTCGGTGGCTCATCTGAACACTATGGAATAACTTTTTTCTCCCAGAAAGAAAAAGCCTGTATTTTGAGAACTGAACATTCCTAAAGTCCCATGGAAAAAAACATCAGCCACCAGGGAGTCAATGTAAAGATAGTGAGGCAACAAAAGGCGAACCAATTTCCAAAACAGAGAAAATGAATTACAAAATCTCACAGATTTGTGCATCCACAGATATGCTTCCAGTGGGGCTAAGAATACAAAACCTCAACATATATGATTTAGCACTCCAGGATGAATACTTCACCGGTGTAATTACAATTAGTGACATTAATGTAGCATAAGTTCCAAAAAACAACTCACAGCTTACATAATATTACCCCATCCAAATGCAAATTGTAGCTCTGAGTAAGTTACACATTTTGAGTCTGTTCTCCACTAATACAGAAAACTGATTATCTGTCTGGTCTCCCTTTACATGTTTGAAAGCACCCGAATGAACATAGCTGCATCAGGTTTTCATTATTATTATAATATAAAAGATTAAATATGGTTGGGATGAGCAAAACAAATTTTCAGATTACTATTGTGCACACATTTAATTTAGCTTACTATTAATTTATGCTTTTTTTTTTACCTGATTTGGGACAAATAGGATAGTGGGTTACTGCTGCTTTCTGGGTAAGGCTTCTGTGAAACAGACAACAGCTGACCTGAAAAGTGCAGCTGTCTTCTGTAGATTCTGGTGATTGAATTTCTTAGACTACAATGTGATCCACACAGCGTATTTGTAGAACATCAAGCAAGATGTCTCACAGCATGATCAAGGGATCATCCAGTGTTGTGGATGTAAAAGCAATGAATGGCAGGGCGAGGAGGGAGCTGTTATGATAGTCTGGCTGATGACTGGTCAGACCGTGTTGATACAGGGGTTAAGTGGTGTTGTGTCATGTTCTTGGTGATTACAATTTGGCCCGAATCATAATAGATTGTGTGAAACATCTGGAGATCTAAGCGCCCAGATGCCCAGACACGCCCAGACACACACACACACACACACACACACACACACACACACACACACACACACACACATTTACAGAGCTACCCAAGAATCAAGGATTTGGATTTGAACATCTGCCCAATGTTGTAAAGTGACAAAAAAAAAACAAAAAAAAACAGAATGACCACACATTTTTGACAAGAGGATCCATGATTCATGTTTTGAGGGAACTTGTCCCCTGCGGCTTTCAAGAAAAACTTGTGAGCAGGGCTGTCTTATTCGTTCCTTAATGCAAAAATCAATGTAGCCTATTTTGCTTTGACTTAAAATAACTTTTACCGATCATATCACATGTAACCTTCATGTTCTGTTTGGGTCTGTGAGATCCCAGGCCACTTTAATAGCTCAAATTTATTAGGTTGATGCTTCTTGACTTATCCTAATTTATTTAGAACTGACTGTCTGTCCTCCATTAAAAATAGTGTATTACTTGCTGTATGTTTGTGGATGCAGAGACCAGATATAAAATTACTTAATAGCTTAAATGCAATGCATTTTGCTATGATTCTCTGAATGGTATACACAAGGCCTACACTTTTACCCAAACAGAATACATGATCCCAAACAGAAACAATGTTAGGCTGCTAGAATGATTATGAAACAGTAGCCTGTTTCTGAAAAGCTATGCATTGTTTTACAAGAGAGGGTTAAAACAATTAAATAATAATAATTTAATATAAATGGAATAAAATAATTGAAAGGGAAAATAAGATGTTAATTTCGAACCACAAACATAAAAACAGTAAAGTCTGTCTCAAAAGAACAGGAGGGATATAGCATATGTAGGCTATATGTCGTTTTGCTCAATACATATTTGCCATTCTGTTTGCAGCAATGGGCTATTTCTCCAAGGTGGGTGTTGGGCGTGCGCAGAATCGCCCTGTGCGCGTGCAGGATTGCTGCTATTGCCAGTGGTGGGATCCTGCTCAGAATTAGGGCACGTGGCATGTCTATTAGTCAAGCAACCTCCATGTGCCGCGCGCCATGGCCAGAGAAAATTAGAGCAAACAGCGATTTTTTTGATGTTACGCTCTTTAAGAGATTAATAATCTTGGCGGTGGAGAATCGGCTGGAAATCTTCTCTGGAAAATAATGAGCGGAGAAACATTTACTGATTAGTTTAAACCAGGATTATCTTATCTGATGACACCATGAAACCCAGCCTTGTAATCTGGCCCTTAAAATAAAATCATTTATTTCCTCGCTTTCCCGCAAACGCATTTTTAATAAATTGTTAACGTGAGTTACCTAGCTCCGTGAATTAAAGGCTTTTAAGGGCTTTGTTTTATCTGTCCGCTTCCATTGAGTTGTGCTTGATCCAGTCTACCTAATGAACAAAAGCAGAGCCAGGAATGCAGCCAGCAATCAACGGTCAAGCGTTTGTTTACCATGAAAGATGCGCCACGGGAATGTTTTCCGAATTATAAAACCTGTTTTATTATAACATTATTAAATAATTATAAAATTATACAAATGTTTCTCGACAACATTAAGAGTCAGAACACAGACAAACACACAAATAGGCATAAATAAGTAGCCTACAATAAATAAATAAATGTTTGTTTAACAGGAGCAAAAATGTCTCAAGTATAGGCCATAAGATTTCACGAGTAGCCTACATTTAAAGAGAAATGTAGATCGCATATAAATAAATAAATAGCCTACAATAAATAAATAAATGTTTGTTTAACAGGAGCAAAAATGTCTCAAGTATAGGCCATAAGATTTCACGAGTAGCCTACATTTAAAGAGAAATGTAGATCGCATATAAATAAATAAATAGCCTACTTTTATCAAGTTTTATCAAGGATATGTCTTCTAATTTGAGGTTTTCCTGATTATTTAGGAAATAATACATGAAAAAATATAGGCCTACATTCGTTCCAAATAAGATAGCTAATACTAATAATTAGCCTATTATTATTCTTATTTGCTCATAGTCTATACTTATCTAATATTAGGCTAATAATAATAATAATAATAATAATATAATAATAATGCAACTTAATAGCCCTAACACGATCACATATGATCTCTCTCGTTTTCTGTCCTATCATCACATATCATCATTTAGTTAACGTTTGGTTACATTAAGATACAGTTATGAGGATTAACAGCTCCCTTTAACTGCCAGTTAAAAAGCAGGAGGTCTTACTCGTGGAAATGGGCACTAAGAGTCGAGCTCTTTATGACAGATTCATGTAATAGACAAATTAAATGGACTTCGATTGATTATCTTGATTTCTCTTATTGTTTTTGTTTTATTAACAGACCGGCTTTTATTGAAACACATGTCATCTCTACACGACAACATTAGGCCACCGTAACTTTGACCTCATTTTACAAAATACCCATAAGGATTTCAGTTTCTCTGATTGCTGACGTATTACCTGAACGGACGAAATAAAGCAATAAATAAAATAAATAAATCATAGCATATAATGTCCAATTCATTGCCAACTGTTGTCAGGTTGCTGGACTTAGATGAATATTGAGTGGAAAATGGAATAGCCTAAATTAATTAATTTATACAATTTTCTAACATTTATGTTATACAAGTTTAATAAGCACTTTTCACTATATGTATAATAATTATGATTTAGCCTATTTACGATATTAAAAAGCAATATTCAAAATAACATTTTGTAATTATAATTATTTAAGTATAAAATGTTTTATATTAGCCTATTATTATTATTATTAATAATAACCTAAATAATATAATGGTCTTTAGTATTTTTTGGCATTATTTTTACAAATATAATCTGCCTTATATTTTTATCGGTTTATATGTTGAAGTAGCGGATGAATTCGCACTAATCATAACCTACTTGAAAATAGCTCGTTTTCGTAAGCAGTGTGGATTTTTTTTTAAAGCACGAATTCATGATGTAAATGATGTAAAATGAACTGGCCCTGAGCAGTGTGTCAAGAGCACTGAACGCGTAACAATAATGCATCTCTGCACAATTGAAAAACTACGGATATAGCGTTTTTCTTAGTTTTTTTTTTTTTTTTTTTATTCCTAAGAATGCAATTAACTATTTCTGCCTCATAATGTTTTAGTTATTTGAAATTACGTAGATCTCTTGGTTGCCTGGTCCTAATGATTGTACATTCTGATCATGAAATCTCACATTGTCATAAATCAAACATTTTCAATAACTCAGGCCTAACAAGTCGCCCATATAAGAGCCAGCGCATAGTTATGAGTGAAATCTTCTATCTAAGGGAGGTGTACTACTTAGAACAAATTCAGATAGGGGAAGAAAATCGGATTAAAGGGAAAATTGGTGGCAATTAATCCTTTGTGATTGAAAAAGGGAAACGCCTCCTCGTAGTAGACATATCTGAAGTTGAATCTGATTGGACGATTGCAGTGATCTGCTGGATTGGACAGTGGGATAAATTGTCCCACCAGACCGCTTAACCGTCCCACCAGGTTGCACTCGGCAGAGAGAACGTGACTTAACAGCCACCATGACGGGAAGAGAAGAGGCAATGGACGAAAAACCTAAAGTCAAACTTTACCCATCTTTCGGAATCGACAAATCACGTCTGAATGGATCTGGATTTAGGTCCAAAGGGTTTGCCATCACAGACCTGCTCGGTCTAGACTCGGAACTTCAGCCACATCAGTCTGGTCCGGGGGTATGTGCTAACGGAGAAGGGCAGAGCGCGGGAGTCGGAGGATTTTCTTTCCCGGGAGGCTCTTTGCCGCTCGGGTTAGGATTTCTGTGCAGTTTGGCGGCGCAGCAGCCTCCCGGGGCCCCGTGTTTTCTGCCGAGCCACATCCCGCTCTTACAGTCACGGACAGAGAGCCACTTCATGCAGAACTTGGAACAGCAACGGGACGCCTATTCTGGTACTCATCCCTTAACTATATTTGTTCATGAATTGGATAGTTTGCTTAGTTGAAGAGCTGTTCACAGAAGCTGGTGCTGAACTTGACCATGCGTTCTGATGTTTCTTATTTGCAATGGAGACCAATTAATCATCAATATTTTAAATGAATAATTTTGGGATTTTTGTTACACTAAATAATTTGGTTTTAAATTACATTTTTGATGGGTTAATTCTATTTTGTATTAATATGTATATAATTTCTATTAATATTATTAAACACTTATGTTTGCAAACATTTCTCACAGAGTTTGTTCGACGCATTGCCAAAATCAGCCTTTAACTTGCCTATAGCCAACCTTTCCACACTCAAAAAATATTTGTGCCTGTTTTGAAGATGTATCCATTTCAATAAAATAACAAATTTCCATCTAATTGAATTGCCTAATCTTTAACTAAATAAAATGTACAAATCTTAAAACATTCAAGTTTTATTTATTACATTTTCTTCAAGACAATTGAATTTTATGGTAATTTGTTATTAAATTGAAATGGATACATCTTGAAAATAATCTCAAATATTTGTTTTGGAGTGCATGGTTAACTGTCATGGTTTTGTACTTTTATTAAAAACCAAAAAATGTCATTTATTACAGATGATGACTGTCTTTCCGGTGATCGCAATGATGGGAAAAACTCAGGGAACTCACAAAAAAGGAAGAAGCGAAGGCACAGGTATTAGACTACTCGCTTGTAATTTGGGGTGGTACATAAAATGTTTAACTGTTTGGGAATGGGACTCATTCATTAAACGCTCATTTTGGTTGTTTAGGACAGTTTTTACCTCACATCAGCTCGAGGAGCTGGAGAAAGCCTTCCACGAGGCGCACTATCCAGATGTTTACGCAAGAGAAATGCTGGCTATGAAGACAGAGCTACCAGAGGACAGAATACAGGTTGGCTGATTTTTACAGACAACAAATGATTCTCGTCCCCCCCAACCCTCATAATTAATGGTCAGATTTGTTTTTGGATAGGTATGGTTCCAAAATCGCCGTGCCAAGTGGAGGAAAAGGGAGAAGTGTTGGGGCCGCAGCAGTGTCATGGCAGAATACGGGCTGTATGGTGCCATGGTGCGTCACTCTATTCCACTTCCAGAATCGATCATCAACTCCGCCAAGAATGGAATGATGGGCTCGTGCGCTCCCTGGCTTCTAGGTGAGCCAGCAGGTGGTTTTCCTATTTAGTACTCAAAAAACTCAAATATGTATTTGATCACTTGAATACATAACTGAGGTGTCTCGTGAAGTGTATGTTTGGTCTTTGTGCGTTTTGATTTAGCCTACAAACAAACTGTTTAAAATAGTTCTACTAGTTATATTTATGTTTGAGTAAAGAACTTTTAAATATTCAGGAGCGTATTTTTTATTTTTTTTTAATAGTGTCCTTTTTTTTATAAAATTCAGGAATGCACAAAAAGTCTCTCGAAATTACGAAAAAAGCCCCCGGCACACCTGAATCGACGCATTCCGATTCGTATTCTGACGAACACAGATTGAAAGACAGCGACACCGCATGGTCAACTAGAGCCAATGCAGCAGACGACTCGGAGGATATGGCGATAGATTTGTCCAGCACATCCAAACAAGAGAGCAAAAGCACTTTGAAAAGATCATCACCTCGCACAGAATCCAGCAGTGATTCTGAAAACGAAAGCTAGACATTAAATATGAACAATGTGAATGTGGACAATTTTGCACACATGCACACAGAGACAAACAGTACTTTTTTAAACTTTTAAACTTTTCTTAAAATGTCTCTCGGTCATGTCAACCTTTTGACAATGGTTTTGTCTTTTAGTATTCTTGTGATGTGTTTTTTTGTTGTGGTTTCAAATATTTGAATACTAGAGAGTATTTCTGAATTAATTTATCTTTGATGTGTAAAAATTATTCATTTAAAAAGAGCTAATTAATAGAAAATGTTGCTTTGATGGCATTATCCACAAATCAGATTTTTTTTAAAAAGATATCCTATTTTTTTGTCTCTTTAAAAAAATCTCAGTCACTGGTAATGGTGACACTTGTTAATCATCATTGTGAATATCAGAATATTTTCTTGAAAATATTGTGTCTGATGAAAATATATGTGAGTTTGTGGAGGGAAAAGCACCAGCATGATGGATTTTAAAGCACTTTACCAGCTGTGATGATGAATGTTTTGCATTGACAGTGTCATTCACAGAGCAATATACCAGCAAAAGCAAATTCACATCATGACAAAAATAAAATATATTTTATGATTTTTGATTGCTGTTTCTTTATTGTTTCGGTGTACCAAAAATAATTTTATGTAACAGAGACAATATCTATTATGCCTTAGAGTTGTACTGACTTGCCACATCAATAGAAAAAGAGGGTTGAGAAACTGGCTAATTTAATCACTTGAGCCATTTTCCTGTTTCCAAGGGCATCAACACTGATGCATAGAAGGTTTCCAGTAAGGATGCTACTGACCCATTACATGGTCTGTTAACATCCCTATACCATCTGGAAAAATGTTAAGGAGCATTCAAGCCAGAACAACCAACCAGGAAGGTTAAGAAGTTTGTTCCCAGAAACTGTCTAATTACTTAACACCCCATTATGTCAGCCTGCTTATATTGCTCATGCCCAGAAATTAATTTAAACAATCTTAAAGAAATATTCCTGGATCAATACAAGAAAAGCTCATTCGACAGCATTTGAGGCATATTGTTGATTACCAAAAAATGTTTCATTTAGAAATAAATCGAGGCACTTACAAAGGAAGTGTATGGAGCCAATTTTTGGAGGGTTTAAAGGCAAAAATGTGAAGCTTATAATTTTATAAAAAGCACTTACATTAATTCCTCTGTTAAAACTCATGAATTTTTTGAGCTATAAAATGTAAATTTATACAGTTGTTTTAGGATTTTAGAGTTTGTAGACTTTACATCGTCATGGCAATGAAGTTGTAAAATTGTCTATAACTTTAAACAGAAAAGATTAGTAAGTGATTTTATCACACCAAAATCATGTTTATATGCATATTGTTGGCTATACTTTTGAAAAAGTGAGTATTTTAACCTTTAAAAATTGTCCCCCTTTCACTTCCATTGTAAATGTCTCACTGTAACCCAGAATTTTGCTTTTTTTAAAGAAAAAGAAGGGCAAGTCAAAATTCATTTTTGTGGTAATTTCAATATTATGCCACAAATGCTGTCGATCGGGCTGAATACAGACATGTTAAAAAATCCATTGCAAGAACGTCCCCTCGCAATAGACCTGAGGCCTCCAGATCAGCTGCGAAAACATATCTGAGGACAGTTCTTCTGCTAATGGGTCCATGATCCCCATAGCAGAAACATCCTATGGTACACAAACACATAACAATAATAGATTTAACTATATGTCGCTACATGATCTAAAAAAGTAAAATTCACAAGTTACTGCATATGGAATAGTGTAATTAAAATACACACAAAAGGAATTGTAAATACTATAAATATATATAATTGTATTGGCATATTCTGGATCATATGTAATGTAATTTCAAGAAACATTCAAATGTTTTCATTGAACTTCTCTGATGTCATTTGGTAATGGACATATAAACAATTTGATGGTATCCATTGTTTTAATTTTTTTAAGTTAATCTCAATAATATGACATTAGGAAAGTAATTGTTTTGTTAGAGGTTTAAAGAGAGAGAGAGAAAGAGAGAGAGAGAGAGAGAGAGAGAGAGAGAGAGAGAGAGAGAGAGAGAGAGAGAGAGAGTAGAAAAACAGATTAGCAGAGGACAGGGGCATGAAAACAGGGATTAAAAACACTTCAGCCTGAGACAAACTCAGAACCTTGGAATTAAATCTATTAAAATATTATCAATCACTGCTGATCTCAGTAATCTTTTTGTGCCAACTGCCTTTAACAAAATAACAATTATAGATGATGGGTCCATTATAAACTATTACGCACGGGGGTAAGAAGGAAGATAATCCTGCTTTTTGTTGGAAATTGCCATTAATGCAAAACAACATTAAATAACCTGATTTTAGGGCATCCCAAAAAAGGAATTATATAAACATCTGTAGACAGAGTGTGACCTAGGAAGGGCTGATCACTGCAAAAGGAAACAGTTTAACCATTTTTACATGTCCAATATCTACTTTTTTCTTATTGTATCCATCTTGAGGACATTAAATTAACACTTACTATGCATACATGCTGCAGACAGAAGATGAGGACTGAACACAACTAGTTCCATGATGCCAGTGTCCTGGTAGAGTTGGTTCACATGAACAGTGGTGGAGCTGGTCTCTAATCCCAGTGATTCAATGGGGGCTAGTTCACTCTTGACCCCCATCAGGGACTTAAATCAAAGACCAGTCAACAAAACGGTTTGTCAATAAAACACATTATTCAGTGTTGACAGTGCAGTTCTTCAGCATGTGTGCACAAAAGTAATAGCAAGTACAAGTTTAGACACACTTGACTGTATATACAGTATTTTTCTCATGATCTTAAAATATTTTGATCTGATGGCTTGTGCTTAAATACCTGAAATTGTTTTGTAGATCAATATAATAAATAATATGTATTTTTAAATATTGAAGTAAAAAAAAAAAACTCTGAATGAGTTGGACTGGGTATTGAAGGAAGTGCTCAGCATATGGGAACTCTTTCAGTACTGATTATTCAAGAAACATATTTTTAAACCACATATATGATTAAATGTCACCTAATATTGTATTTACCCTACACATCAGACACTGTCTAATAACATCTGCTTTATAAAGCAGAACACAGACTATGCCAAAAGATCGTTATAAAACAAAAATATGTCTAAATAAATATCCAAACAAATGGTATTATATTAAAGATAACCTAACTTACCATCTGTTCTAGCAAGATGGACTTAACAGTAACCCCAACCAGCAGATTTTCAGATGCTTTGTAGCCAAGCTCCATTTGTAAAAATTAGCTGTGTTTGTTGTACTTTCAAAAACATCTGTATATGAGAGAGATATATAGATATATATAGAGAGAGAGAGAGAATGCTGAAGGGATTGGCAGAAGCCAATGTGTTGTTGATGTTTATGATAACGATGAAGAGAAACATCATGTGCTCTGCTAATTTGTAAGTAGCTTATGAGCACAGAGAGCTCCAAACGTACAGATGTACACTTGGCACACAGCAGTCCTTTGGCAAGCCCTGTGGAATCACATAACTGAACAAAGCTGATTTGGTTTAGCATTTCCATAATGAAGTTGACAAGGTTGCCTGAAGCCAGATTATTTGGCATTGCACTACATGTGAACAGACTCTTATAATGTTGTAAATGTCTTATGTGATTTTGAAACCAGCTAGTGTTTCATAGGGTTTAGCTTTTAAAGGCTCTCTAGTGGGCCAATATCAAAAAAGCATTACATATCATCTAGTAAAGAAGTATTTAAATATGCAAGCCTAAAGTAAACAAAAATACTACATCTCTGCGAAATCATTTTAGTTTGTGTTTGCTTGTAATTTATAAAACAGACAAGATGTAAGATTTCTGAGTACAAGAATCTCTAGTAGAAAAGAGCGTCCATGGCATAACCAAGTGGTGCTGCCATCTAGTGGCTATAGATCTCACTCACAGTACCACCATAACGAACGAAAACGAGGCTGTGAGACTCTTCAATGGCATGCACAGTATAACGCCTTATAAAGCTGTTTATAAATGTTTTTTCCCCCCAATGTTTCATCAGTGGATCAATCTGAAAACATTCCATTACAGTAAATGTTGACATAGTATATGGATAAACCACTAAACAGAAACAGGCCTATTACAGATTTTGTAGAAAGATCTGTACAAATTATGTGCCTTAATTGTTTAACATTTTAACAGTTCATTGGCCCAATTTACCTGAATTAAATGTATTTATTTACCACCAGTATTATAATTCAAGTAAATTATACTAATTTGAGCATTTTGGTTACTTTTTGAACAAATAAATATATGCATAAAACATTTGAAATAAGACCATAATTTATGAATCATAGGTATCATGAGGCATGTGAGCATATCAAAATGATAAGGCAGAAATGAGATTTGAAAGAAAACAGCAGAATGTGACATAAAACCACAGAAAAACAAGCTGATATAACGTACGCAGCACAGTGCAGTGGTGTGCACAGGATGTAGGCAGTAATTATGTCTGATATGTTGTTTATTGGGATTAGTGTAAACTTGCGATTAGCACACAGAACATCTGCATCCTGCATCAAAAATGAATGAGTAATCCCTCACCTCCCACCCACTCAACCCTGCCCACCAAGTCCCCTTTCTTTCCTGTTTAGTATATTTACTGTTACATTTAGGCTAAATCTATTCATTTGGCAGATGCTTTTATCCAATGCAATTGAAGCCACCTTTACACTGCCAAGTAATACATATGACTCTAGTGTTTAAATCAACATTTTCAGAAGTGATATGACAGGTGTGGGTGAGAAACAGATCAATAAGTCATTTTTTGCTTGAAATTCTTCTCCTTGCCCAGTAGAGGGTGGTATGCATGAAGAATGTGATTTGACATAAACACAAGAAGAAGAATGTGAAAGTGATCTGTTTCTCACCCACACCTTTCATATCACTTCTGAAGATATTAATTTAACCACTGGAGTCTTATGGATAATTTTTATGCTGATTTATGTGCTTTTTGGAGCTTCAAAATTTTAGCACCCATTCACTTGCACTGTATGGACCAACAGAGCTGTGATATTCTTCTAAAAATCTTTATTTGTGTTCAGCAGAAAAAAGAAAGTCGTACACATCTGCGATAGCATAAGGGTGTGTAAATGATGAGAGAATTTACATTTTTGGGTGAAATATTCCTTTAATTTAGTCTGGCTTTTATGTGGCATTATGTCTTTACACAGAATTTTCCACAGGCTTACAGCAGGCTTAACTCGGCTGTATCAAGACACCTTTATGGTGCATTCAAACTGTACATTTTATTAGTATGTGCCACAATAATATGAAAGACAAAAAGAGGAAGCGGTCTTCTTTTGATGCAAGTAAGCAAAATGTGGCTTTGCAGTGTGGTTTGGCTGGTCATTGTTGGTTCTGGTTTGTCAACATTTTCCCCAACTCTTTACAGAGGAAAAAGGCAACCAGCTTATTTCTGAACATCAGGTGTTCGGTTTATAAGTGTCTTTTCATTTCACATTCAGCAGGTTTTTCACACTAGTAGTGATTCACACATTAACAAATATTTTAAGTACACAAATCTTTTACGTCCAATTCCATTTTTAATGAATCAGTTGAATCAATGATTCAACGACTTGCTTGTCACGCTTTGCACACATTTGCGACACTTACTGTCATATAAGATGTAAACTACAGAAATGATTTGGTTACTGAACATCAGTGAACGAATCTGAGTGAATCTCTTTGGTGAACGGATTTAAAAGTCAATGGGATGAATCAAAATCCCCAAAATTAGGTTTAAGGCTCTCCCAATTCATTTGTATGATATTCGCAAACAGTGACTTAACTGTCGTAACGTGCTAGTTGACCGTTACGTTCTCTCCTATGATAGAACCACTGAGGTTATCTTTGAGAAGATCTTTGCTAGAGCTTCCATCGTTAAAGGTGCACTCAGTAATTTTATGAAGTATATCGAAGACTGGCTTACAGTGACACCTAGTGGCCTGGATGCTGCATCATTCAAACACACTAGTTTCAGTTACCAATGCCATTGTTGAAATCCACTATTCACATAAGCCATCTTAATCTATGAATGAAAGTGTGCAATAACAGAGCAGTTATTGAGATAAATGAATTTGTATTTAGCTGGTCATGTGAGCTAACATGACTGCCCCCATGAGGTGCCCAAGTGCAATGGACTACAAGGATACTGATATGACTGAACTCTTCATCTCACACGAGTGGCCATGATTTTATACTTTTGTTTCAAAATTACCATTAATTTCTTTAGAAGTAAATCTTTTTAGATGAGGAAATAAATGACTGAGTGCACATTTAATTGACACTTTCAAAGTCTTTCTAGCAAGTCAGTCCACTGGCGGCCATCTTTGGAATGCTCCTGGGATGCCAGTGCAGCTCCTATGTACTTGAATGGGAGAACCCCAAAATCTCAAGATTACGATCATAGAACATATTTCAAATCAGCAGTAAAATCTGACAACGTTGGTATAATTAATTATGCTTCTTTGCTTCAAATTACTTCAAACACTTCCTCAGCAGCATTATTCGAAACCGTATTGTAGCTGTGGAAACTCAATGTTTGAAGTTATGCTATGGTCATATAATACAAAATATAATTTTATAAATGTAGACAAAATAATTCAATAAAATGCACATTTTGAAAAAGTTTGCTAGATTCTCATCTCAGTCTGTGAAAAGGGCCCATAGGTTTATTTCTTAATCAACTTAACTGCACAGAAACACGCTAGTAGGTTCTTGTTTATCCCAATCTGATGGTCTACTGTGCTACATATAGAGCATTGACAGAGTCCCCGAGACCTTTATTTTGAAGTTTTTAGTTTTAAGTTTTTATTTCCGCCCCTGATCACTGCTTCCTTCACTTCCTCAGGCGGAGAAAATAAGCGGAGATCTGATGGCTTTGAAAAGGATCCAGAAGGTAAATCTTTTATTTCCAAACAGAATAGATGTCTTAAAAGTAGAATGTCTTATCGGTGTTTCAACAGATCAACATACGACTAATACAATGAATCACCTTCTAACCCAAATTACACTGTAAAGTCAGAAGGTTAGAAGAATTTATCTTTTTTTTTTTTCTCGGGCAGCTGAAAAGACATAGTGGTGAACAAAGCGAACACAGGAAGTTAAATTTATATAATGTTGTCTTTATTCGTCCGCAGTTAAACAGGCTAAACTATATTTATACATGAAGAAATAGTTAAACAATTATGAGGTACTAAATACATTATATAAAAAAGTTAGATGGACATTTGTAATGTTTATATGTAGGATTTCCTAGGGCAGATTACTTTTCCATTCCTTTTTTAAATTCTGTTGAGTTTTTTGTAACAAAAATCACAAGATTGTGGTTGTCAAAAATGGTCGTCAACTAGTTGATATATACAGTTAATATTTGGGTTAAAGAATGATTGTTACCAAAGTCCAATTATCAGTTGTCAGTTTTTGGTCTATCTGAACCTTGCATTTATTTATAAGTGAAGGATAACAGCTCATGAATCTTGATATTTCAACATCAAGTTTGATATTGTGATTTTTCACCTGTTAGCAATATATGTAAAGGGAGCAAGCTGGTAGGTATGTCAACCTCACTCACCTGGCCTCAAGAGGCGCACTAGCTACTGATGCTAGAGGCTGTATCCTTTAGCCTCCTTGTTAGCATGCCCAACCCTGGTTCAAATCCCACTCGGAGTGGGTCGGCAGGACCGGTTACAGTGGTGCTGTGACTCGGATGGGAGAGAGGGTTAGAGGGTGAGTGAAATGGAAGCCAGTTGGTAGGTAGCTGTGTAGTATGTAAACCTCACTCCCCTGGCCTCAAAAGGTGCACTAGCAACTGACGCTAAAGGCTGTAGCCTATAGCCTCCTTGTTAGCGTGCCCACCTCCAATGCCTCCAGTGCTGGTTCGAATCCCGTTTGGAGCAGGACCAGTTACATATACGCAAATCTGCTTTTCAAACCTTGTTTCAGCCATAATACCAGCTTTGGTGCTTCTTATACATCTGTTTTTGAAGCATAGCAAGTTAACTGTTTGTACTGTTTCTACTGTGTTTGTAGGAGCTACAGGACTTGCAACGGGATCCACCCTCGCAGTGCTCTGCTGGACCATTTGGAGAGGACTGTGAGTGTGTTTGCCAATAATGTACTCAATGACACAATGTCAGTCAATGCTTTGAGTGACTGGATGGTCATTTTACTGTATTGTATTTGCCCTTTTAGTATTCCACTGGCAAGCAACAATAATGGGTCCAGTAAGTACAGATGAATAACTTCAGCTCCATATTCATTTCATGAATTTACCATTATGGCCTCAAGAAAACAAGTGAATTTGCTTCTGTAACACTACTCTTCTCCCCCCAAACCCCCCCACCCCCCAGGGTGATAGTCCATATCAGGGAGGGTATTCTTCCTCACAATTCATTTCCCGACTGATTATCCTTTTAAACCACCAAAGGTGAGTGGAGAATGACATGCACTGCCACCTTTTCTATAGATTGTGTGCTACTTTTCCAGTAAAACATGATCTCATCAACTTATGTGTTGTTTATATGTATATAGTATGTAGTCCTCTAAATTGGCAGCACATTCACATTTCAGTCTGAACTCTAGGCTTAGTTAAACTGTTGGTAAGGCTGCATTTGATTGAGCAGTAGACAAAGGGATAATTGAGGTGATGGTGTCAAAACAATTGTGTCACTCTAACAGCTTGCCTTCACAACAAAAATCTACCACCCAAATATCAACAGTAATGGAAGCATCTGTTTGGACATTCTGCGCTCCCAGTGGTCACCTGCCCTCACTGTTTCCAAAGGTAAAGGGCATATGGACACACATGCACATTTATTTTCAGTCACAACAATTCATAAAATATACATTATATTCATGTGTTACTTTGATCAATTCCACTGGGGATCAACCAGTCAGTTATGTGTGGTTGCACGGTTTACAGTGCATTCAGAATGTATTCAGACCCCATCATTTTTTTTTTCACATTTTGTTATGTTGCAGCCTTATGCTAAAATGCTTTTTTTTATTTTTTATTTTATTACATTAATCTACAGTCCATACCCCATAATGACAAAGCAAATAACAGATTTCTGATAATATTGCAAATATATTAAAAAGAAAAAAACTGAAATGTTGCATTGAAATAAGGGTTTGACCTTTGCTAAGACACTTGAAATTTAGCCCATTTCTGTATTGTCTTTGTGATGTTTCTAACACTTTTATTGGAGTCCAACTGTGGCAAATTCAATTGATTGGACATGACTGGCATAGGCACACACCTGTTTAAATAAGGTCTCGCAGCTGAAAATGCATATCAGAGCAAAAACCAATCCATGAGGTCAAAGAAACTGCCTGCAGATCTCAGAGACAGGATTGTGTCGAGGCACAGATCTGGGGAAAGTTACAAAAGAAAGGGCTACATTGAAGGTTCCCAAGAGTACAGTGGCCTCCATAATTCTTAAATGGAAGAAGTTTGGAACAACCAGGACTCTTCCTAGAGCTGGCTGCCCAGCCAAGCTCTGAGCAATCGGGGGAGAGAGAGGTGATTGAGTAAGAGAGGTGACCAAGAACCCGATGGTCACTGGTTGCTCCAGAGATCATATGTGGAGATGGGAGAAACTTGCAGAAGGACAGCCATCACTGCAACATTCCACCGATCTGGGCTTTGTGGCAGAGTGGCCAGATGGAAGCCTCTCCTCAATGCAAGACACAAAAAAGCACCTAAAGACTCTTAGACTGTGAGAGACAAGATTCTCTGGTCTGATGAAACCAAGATTAAACTGTTTGGCCTAAATTCCAATAGGCATGTCTGGCAGAAACCAGGCACGCTCATCACCTGTGCAATACCATCCCAACTGTGAAGCGTGGTGGTGTACCATCATGCTGTTGGGGTGTTTTTCAGCAGCAGGGACTGGTCTAGGTTGAAGGAAAACTCGATGCTGAAAATACAGAGATATCCTTAAAAAAAAAACCTAACCTGTCAATCAACTGTTGCGCTAAAAAGAGAGTTTAAACTTTGCCGGTTATGAGTGATCAAAAATGAAATATTTGTCCGATTTGAAAAAGCCAATACGGTATATACACAAGCATGAGAACTTCACAGATCATCTTCAGTGTGTCTGAAATCAACATGCAGGGACTTACGAGAAGCACAAACATCTGCAGCTCAGGTTAATACAAGATAATGGATAATTCTGCTCAAAATGTTGATTTTATGCTTGGATTAAATTTCAGCTTCATGTGGGAGAAGTGCGTGCTGTTAGTTTTGCTCTTTGTTTTTTCTGACTTCGTTGAGGATCATTATCATACAGTAACACACTGCCATAGTGATTGATGTATGTCTTCATGAAACAACCTGGAATTCTGTATAATGGTGGAACAGTCCTCAATGCAACCTGAACTACTTCAGAATGCAGCACATCGAACGAAACACAACACGTGTTTCGAGATGCGTTTATAAAAATGTACGTTCTTTTGAAGTTTTTTGAAAATGCTGCAATCGTGCACAAGACGCTGAAAGAAAAAAAACCGAGATTCAGCGCAACAGTCAAAGATGTCTGTCCAACGCATGTTAACAAGTATATTGAAAAACAGTGCGTTTCACACAAAGCATGTTTGAACAGCCCCTAGCTCGCCCTTTATTTGGAAAAACTGACCCAAGCCCAGCCAGAAAACCTGTTGGTTTGTCAGAACTCACGGGTTTGGGTTGAAGACCTCTATTGCATGTGTAGAATAACTGAATATGATTTTGGTATTCATTTAGTGGTGCGCCGAATGGTTAAACGAATATCGATTATCCGTGCACATTCTTAGATCCTGCTAATCCCAGATTATATTAGAGCACTGATTCTGCACAATGTAGAATACTTGGTGAATTTTTGGATACATTAACAAATTATTGTGTTTTCTGTTGTTGTGTTTCAGTTTTATTATCCATATGCTCACTTCTTTGTGACCCAAATCCAGATGACCCTTTAGTTCCAGATATTGCACACATCTACAAATCGGACAAAGATAAGTATGTAACCTTGTGTGCATGACTTCTCGCTCTTTCACTCTTTATTAGTTGACTGACTTCTTCAGCCTGAACCATTTACTCTGCTAACTTGTCATAACATAAGAACATTTTGTTTAAAGGTATGTGACGTATTACAATTTTGGCTCAAGTTTTCCTTTTATAGCTGAAATGTTCTGTTGTTTAATGAGAGTATAATGACTGTGGTTTTCGCAGGTTTGATCATTCCACAGTTTTTGCCCTTTTTCAAAATGTTCTTAATTCCTGTCGAGCATAGAGTAGGACAACATTTGATTACCAAATGGCTCACAATGATCAGCTTGACAGCTGACACTGAAGGCTTTATAGCTTTGTTAAAACTTATTTTAAACATCCACTGAATGGATGAATCAGTATTTGATGTGAATTCTGTTGCCAGATAGAGCTGAACCAATTTATTATGTTTTTGTTTTTATGGGATTTTTCTAATTTCTGTGATTACATTTCCATAGTGTCATGTGAATTTAAGATGGCTGTTCTTTTTTTAATTGTATTTTTTTAGGTATAACAGACTAGCAAGGGAATGGACTCAGAAGTACGCAATGTAACTTAATTTGACTGGACGGCAAGATTTTGAAATGGTCACACATAGACACTATTACTGCACACAGTACTGCAACACACCTGAACGGAGACAGAAGTTTACCAACAGAAGATTGTCCCCACCACAAACCCATACATACCAACCATGTACACACAACTTAAACTGAAACTATTTGCTCAGATGGCCAAGTCACGTGTCCCTCTTCACCGAGGCATCCTGGAACAAAAGCTACCTATCAGTTCACAAAAATATTTTTGTTATCCAACGGACAAGTTACTTTTTCGGTAATTTTATTGTATAGAAATAAGAACTATACTGGATCATTTTTATTGTTTTTGCATTAAAAGGTGTTATAAAAATATATCTCACAATAGCTGTTTTATTGTGTGTGTAAGTGAGACGAGAGACATGACTGTACATGTGTGATCTTGGAATTAGATCACATCAGGGATGAAAAAGTAGAAATATTTTGCTCATTTCTGTTAAAAAAAAAATAATAAAAAGTAATTTAAAGGCGAAGTGAGTAGTTTCTGCACTTGGTGTCACCAAACAGAGTCAAGTTTTATGCATTTATTTAGAGCTAAAATTTTTCTAATGAGGGAAATGCTGAGTGCAACTTAAAGCAAGGGTATGACAAATAATTTTTACATAAAAATAAAAAAAAAAGATGATAAATAATCTTTCTCTGTTGCAGAGGTAGGCCACGAGGTGGTGATATTTATCAATTTAATTCTCTCCAGGGACCTACTTTAGTCGTTCTTAAACTTTTATGAAACTTTCAAGTTAAACCTATTGTAACTGTCTCGTGCAGAGACATTCGTTTTATAATTGTGGCGTTGTTTCAAAAGTGTATACATTGTGTCAGCATATTTTAACCGTTTCAGTGATTAGTTTAATTTCCAGATAATTTCTCGGAGGCGCGCTATTTGGATATGATCTGAAAGTTTGAGAGGCGAATGGGCGGTTATCCAGACACGTGAATGCTCCCGTAGGAGTACTTCCATCCATCTATCCATCTCCTCCAACTATAGTGTGTTCTGGTCCCGGAGCCAGAGGAAAAGTAGAGGGGAGAGGAATTTAGGGGCAGATTGATATAGGTACTCGGGGGGCAGTAACTGGCCAGAAGGGCTTCAAAGGACGACTGGTGAAAACGTGCTCTGGATTCAGCATGTTTTTCTCCTAATGTTGACATTGCGGTTCGCCTCTTGTCCATATAAACCTCGTTTAGTAAAGTTTGAGACACATCAGAAGCGCAATGGCTGACCCGCTGAGTTTCATGCATCAGTCTGATCAGGGCTCCAGCAGCGAGCGGAGCGACGATTCCCCGTCTGCCGTGTCTGAGGATGACTCGAGCGGCAACATCTCCCCGCCTGACCCAGACTGGACCGAAGAGAGGTTTCGAGTTGACCGCAAGAAGCTAGAAACTATGTTACTGGGTATGTTATTCCTCAGAACTTTTACTCAAAACTTCCTTCAAGAGCTTGGAGGGATAATATGATGTTTTAACACTTTTGAGGAAGCGTTCGAGTATCAGAGTTGTGTCTAAAAATAAAACATTTGGATGTTACAATGTTTCCTTGAAGTCTGTCTTTAAGGAAATGTTTTGAGGATGCGGCCTTTGTTGTGTTGCACATAGTTGGACTAATCTGGACTATTGATTTATGTGATGGCCAAATAAGACATTCACACGAACTAACAACATCATAACATTTTTTTGTATTGAGTCCATTTTTTGTGTGTAATATTACGAGTTCCTGCTTGAAAAAATAAATACAAATAAAGCCTAGGCTGGTTAGTTGGTTCCACAGGCTGGTTTTAGTGGGGGTGTGGGGCACTTTGAGCTGGTGAGGCAGTGAGAACTGAGTCTCAGCTAAACCAGCAGATCACAAACTTGTCCAGGCTGGGAGCCCAGTTTAAACGATCTGCCAACCAGCAGAAAAATACATATTTATTTATTAACAGGGGAGCTAGACTTTATCAGTTCAGTTCCCAACAAGAAGCTGTTTAACTAAATATACATAGGTTGTACATTTACATTTATTCATTTGGCAAATGTAAATTTGCCAAAGGTTGTATCATAACATGGATCATGTGAGTGTGAAGATTTAAAGGAGTATTTAACCTAAAAAATGAAAATTCTCAACATTTACTCAACCTCATGCCATCCTAGATGTGTATGACTTCTGCAGAGCACAAACAAAGATTTTTATAAGACTATTTCAGCTCTGTAATGCCTAAATGCAAGTTAATGGTGACCAAAACATTGAAGCTCCAAAAAGAAAATCGATTCTGGATGATAACAGACCAAAATATAACTTTTCTTTTTGCTGTACATCTTGCCATTGCAGTCTCTTGGCAATATCATGATTTCAAGCTTGATTACACTTCCTAGATGCATGCTCAGAGTACTAAGTGGTGCTAGGAAGTGTAATCGACCTTGAAATCATGATCTTGCCTAGACACTACTGATGTCAAGATTTATAGTGAAAAATGTTGGTCTGTTCTCACCCCCAAACTGATAAAATCACTTGAGAAGACATGGATTAAACCAATGGAGTCAAATTGATTACTTTTATGCTTCCCTTTTGGAGATTCAAAATTTTGGTCTTTTGCATTGTGTGGGCTAACAGAGCTGTGATATTCTACAAAAAATCTTCTGCAGAAGAAATGAACTCCTATACATGGATGACATGAGAGTGAGTCGGCTAAATGATTAGCAAATTTAAATTTTGGGGTAAACTCTTCCTTGAAGCTCCATAAAGGCTAATATTCCCATATTTTTTTGGTGCAAATGTAGAATCAGCCAAGTTGTCGCATAACAATGTTCCCCTCGTGCATTTATTCGCCACTTCAGAAGAGGCGAATAAATCTTCAGTCCTCTGGTCTGATGAAACAAAAAAGGGTGAGACTTGCAAGCCGAAGAACACCATCCCAACCGTGAAGTATGGGGGTGCCAGCATCATGTTGTGGGTATGCTTTGCTGTAGGAAGGACTAGTGCACTTCACAATATAGATGGCATCATGAGGAAATAAAATCTCAATACATCAGAGAATGGGCCTTCTAAATGGACAATGACCCCAAGCCTACCTCCAAAGTTGTGGTAAAATGGATTAAGGACAATAAAGTCAAGGTATTGGAGTGGCCAGCACAAAGCCTTGACCTCAGTCTAATAGAAAATTTGTGGGCAGAACTGAAAAAGCCTTCGTGAGCAAGGGGGCCTACAAACCTGTCTCAGTTACACCAGTTCTGTCTAGAGGAATGGGCCAAAATTCCAACATCTTAATGTGAGAAGCTTGTGGAAGGCTACCTAAAACGTTTGAACCAAGTTAAACCATATAAATACAATGCTACCAAATACTAACAGTGTATGTAAACTTCTGACACATTGGGAATGTGATGAATAAATGGGAATGCTGAAATAAATTATTCTCTCTACTATTATTCTGACATTTCACATTCTTAAAATAAAGTAGTGATCCTAACTGACCTAAGACAGGGAATGTTTTCTACGATTAAATGGCAGGAATTGTGAAAAACTGAGTTTAAATATGTTTGGCTAATATATATTCAAACTTCTATCAAACTAGAGACTCTGATGTACTTATCCTCTTGTTTAGTTGTACATCTGGCCTTTCACATCTCTTTCTGTCCTTGTTAGAGCCAGTTGTCCTTTGTCTTTGAAGACTGTAGTGTACACCTTTGTATGAAATGGCAATTTCAAGCATTGTATAGCCTTCATTCCTCAAAACAATGATTCAATGTTTCTCTCCAAACAATGAAGCTTAGAGAGAAAGCTGTTTCTTTTTTGTCATTTTTGACCTATTGACTTAAGACATGCCAGTCTATTGGATAATGTGGCAACTTAAAAACAAACACAAAGACAATGTTAATCTTCATTTAACAAACCAAATAGCTTTTAACTGTGTTTGATATAATGTCAAGTGATTTTCTAGTACCAAATTAGCAATTGAGCATGATTACTCAAGGATAAGGTGTTGGAGTGATGACTACTGGAAATGGGGCCTGTCTTGATTTGATGAAACATTACTTTTTTCAAATAGTGATGGTGCTGTTTTTCAGTAATGTCCAGACTAGTGCTGTCACGGTACCAAAACTTCAGTAGTCGGTACCAATACCTGTGAAATTTCACAGTACTTGATACCATTTTCGGTACCAAAGCAAAAACAGGTTACTAAACAACACTCATTTATTAACAAAGTTAACAAAACATTAGCAGCAGAACTAAGAACAGAAATATGCCATTGAGCAACACTTTAATTTAAATATATTATTTTTGCATTATAATTATAAACTGTACAATGTATGCTTGGAAGTATTTTTTAACACTTATATAAGATTTGCTTCAACTTTTGCAACTTTTAATTTAAGTTTTTACCAAGTAATAAAAAAAAAAACTTAATAAACAAGCATACAATAGAATGAATAAAAAACAATTTCCAAACTAATGTGCAAAGTGCTCTCGTATTAATAAAGCTGCATATTGCCATTTTTCTTCACGATAATAAATGCACAGTGACATATATTATGATTAAATAAGTCGCAAGCCATCGCGTTCTAATCGAGCTGCATTAAGCGTCCGCGCTCGAGGGATGAGCGTCCCGAGGCAGAGTCTCTCAGCCAGGTGCAGTTTCAATCTCTCCGCCTTAGATCGGGACATTCGTGCAACTCATTGAAGAGGCGCTTACCACACAGAGAAATGCCAGTTTCTGAGTTTATAGTTATTAACATGACCTGCTTCTGTATTATTTGAACTTTAATAAAGCTATAACACATTAAATAAGTTTCCTTTAAAGAGCTCCGGCTAAACTTATTCCACAACGAGACTGCTTCTGAATTTACTTTTTACTTTTTTTTTTTATATGTAATTCCCTAATAGTTTGGGGATCTACATAAGAAGAAGCTGTGAAAGTTTAGAGTGCATCTGAACTGTGATCTGTGTAATTATTCTTCTCCGTCAGGAGTGATCTGCAGTGCTGCTCTCGCGCGTTATCATTACAGTTTAATATTAATTCATTTTACGTTAAATGAGATCAAATGACTATTCGACAATGAAAATTTTTCTCGTAATTTTTTTATTTTCGATGTTGTCGATAATGTCGACTAATCGTTTCAGCCCTAATGCAAATTATATGATTTTAAACTAACATGCTTTTGTTGCTTGAATTAATCTGGGTGTCTGTCTTTCAGGTGCTTTATTAAGTTTGATGTGTTTCCTCCTTTCGTCTGAAAATTGCGAAAGCACCGTTTACAAATAGGTTTTTGCTGATCTATGATGTTTCCCTTTTCATCAGCCTCAAATACAAAGAATTTCCAAACCTGGCTTTTTCCACTTTTCTTTTCGACAAGATTCAGTTGGGACTCTGCCGCAGCAGCAGCTTTGCTTGTCGTCATCTTTTGCTTGTTGTAAGCGTTCAAAAGTTCTTGACTCTGCATGGGTACTGGGTAGACCAGGTACTCGGTACTCCGGTACCTTCATAAATTCTTGTATCATAAAATCTTTTTTGTTTCAGTACCAACTTGGTACCAGAGTACCGGTATTTTTGACAACACTAGTCATGACTATATTTTGGGATCAGTTGAATGCCACTTTGGTGAATGAAAATAAAAATTTCCTTCCGAAACAGCAAAATCAGTACATTATTCCTAACGTTTGGCTGCCAGAGTATACACACACACACACACACACACACACACACACACATTCTTGTGGTGCAAACAACATAATTTGTACAAAGCTCATAATTCAATGCCTGCATCATATTCTACAGTCTGGCAGCATTGGAGAACTCATAAGTTCTGTTCTGTTATAGAAAGACCTCTAGTTTACAGTGAAACATGTTGGGGACTTTGCGTTTGCAATCTAACCACATTTATATGGACATGGACTTAAATGCATGAGTGGATGTGCATTCTTGTATATATTTTGTTACTTTACTACTAAGTTTACATATAGTTTACGAA
This sequence comes from Xyrauchen texanus, assembly GCF_025860055.1. NCBI lineage: Eukaryota > Metazoa > Chordata > Actinopteri > Cypriniformes > Catostomidae > Xyrauchen > Xyrauchen texanus. The sequence goes on along the minus strand of NC_068297.1, from coordinate 12,734,396 downwards.
ATAGGTCTTTCCGGGAAAAGTGGAACCTTTTTGTGTTTTTGTGTGTGTGTGTTGATTGGTGTTATTGTATGAGTGAATGCTTCCTTGATATTTAGACCCCCAAGTCTGAAGTCGGTTCAAGGTGAAAGAGTTCAAAGGAACCACAAAGCTTCCTTCCCCAGGCAACGTGTTACAGGACTGCCACTTTCAAACAGATAGTAACAACTACATCAATTCTCACATCACACACATACAGGTGAAACTCGAAAAATTAGAATATCGTGCAAAAGTTCATTAATTTCAGTAATTCAACTTAAAAGGTGAAACTAATATATTATATAGACTCATTACAAGCAAAGTAAGATATTTCAAGCCTTTATTTGATATAATTTTGATGATTATGACTTACAGCTTATGAAAACCCCAAATTCAGAATCTCAGAAAATTATAATATTGTGAAAAGGTTCAGTATTGTAGGCTCAAAGTGTCACACTCTAATCAGCTAAACACCTGCAAAGGGTTCCTGAGCCTTTAAATGGTCTCTCAGTCTGGTTCAGTTGAATTCACAATCATGGGGAAGACTGCTGACCTGACAGTTGTGCAGAAAACCATCATTGACACCCTCCACAAGGAGGGAAAGCCTCAAAAGGTAATTGCAAAAGAAGTTGGATGTTCTCAAAGTGCTGTATCAAAGCACATTAATAGAAAGTTAAGTGGAAGGGAAAAGTGTGGAAGAAAAAGGTGCACAAGCAGCAGGGATGACCGTAGCCTGGAGAGGATTGTCAGGAAAAGGCCATTCAAATGTGTGGGGAGCTTCACAAGGAGTGGACTGAGGCTGGAGTTACTGCATCAAGAGCCACCACACACAGGCGGGTCCTGGACATGGGCTTCAAATGTCAAACGTCTTACCTGGGCTAAAGAAAAAAAGAACTGGTCTGTTGCTCAGTGGTCCAAAGTCCTCTTTTCTGATGAGAGCAAATTTTTCATCTCATTTGGAAACCAAGGTCCCATAGTCTGGAGGAAGAATGGAGAGGCACACAATCCAAGATGCTTGAAGTCCAGTGTGAAGTTTCCACAGTCTGTGTTGGTTTGGGGAGCCATGTCATCGGCTGGTGTTGGTCCACTGTGCTTTATTAAGTCCAGAGTCAACGCAGCCGTCTACCGGGACATTTTAGAGCACTTCATGCTTCCTTCAGCAGACAAGCTTTATGGAGATGCTGACTTCATTTTCCAGCAGGACTTTGCACCTGCCCACACTGCCAAAAGTACCAAAACCTGGTTCAATGACCATGGTATTACTGTGCTTGATTGGCCAGCAAACTCGCCTGACCTGAACCCCATAGAGAATCTATGGGGCATTTCCAAGAGAAAGATGAGAGACATGAGACCAAACAATGCAGAAGAGCTGAAGGCCGCTATTGAAGCATCTTGGTCTTCCATAACACCTCAGCAGTGCCACAGGCTGATAGCATCCATGCCTTGCCGCATTGAGGCAGTAATTAATGCAAAAGGGGCCCAAACCAAGTACTGAGTACATATGCATGATTATACTTTTCAGAGGGCTGACATTTCTGTATTTAAAATCCTTTTTTTTATTGATTTCATGTAATATTCTAATTTTCTGAGATTCTGAATTTGGGGTTTTCATAAGCTGTAAGCCATAATCATCAAAATTATATCAAATAAAGGCTTGAAATATCTTACTTTGCCTGTAATGAGTCTATATAATATATTAGTTTCACCTTTTAAGTTGAATTACTGAAATTAATGAACTTTTGCACGATATTCTAATTTTTCGAGTTTCACCTGTACATCACACACATAGTCATTGTTGTAGTGATGTGAGCATTTCCCCCCACATCTATAACTAAGTGACTGTTAGGAGTGGGCGATATGATTCTATATCATGATATGAGTAATTTTATATCATGATAACGATATTCACATTATAGATAAATTTTTCTGAAAATCAATAAAATTGTATTAAGCCATGTTGCAGTGTGTAATTTTGAGTAATCCCGTCAGTGAATTAAATACTTTATAAATGAAAAGTTCTTCATCTTATAAATCAGCAAAAAAAGAAACATCCTCTCACGTTCAACTGCTTTTATATTCAGCAAACTTAACATGTAAATATTTGTATGAACATAAAAATATTCAACAACTAAAACATAAACTGAACAAGTTTCACAGACATGTGACTAACAGAAATGGAATAATGTGTCCCTGAACAAATAGGGGGTCAAAATCAAAAGTAACAGTCAGCATCTGGTGTAGCCACCAGCTGCATTAAGTACTTCAGTGCATCTCCTCATAGACTGCACCAGATTTGCCATTTCTTGCTGTGAGATGTTACCCCACTCTTCCACCAAGGCACTTGCAAGTTCCCAGACTTTTCTAGAGGAATGGCTTTAGCCCTCACCCTCCGATCCAACAGGTCCCAGGCGTACTCGATGGGATTGAGATCTGGGCTCTTCGCTGGCCAAGGTTGAACACTGACATTCCAGTCTTGCAAGGAAGTCACGCACAGAACGAGCAGTATGGCTGGTGGCATTGTCATGCTGGAGGGTAATTTTAGGATGAGCCTGCAGGAAGGGTACCACATGAGGGAGGATGATATCTTCCCTGTAACACACAGCATTGAGATTGGCTGCAATGACAACAAGCTCAGTCCGATGATGCTGTGACACACCACCACAGACCATGATTGACTCTCCACCTCCAAATTGATCCCGCACCAGAGTACAGGCCTCGGTGTAGTGCTCATTCCTTCAACGATAAACACAAGTCCGACCATCACCCCTGGTGAGACAAAACTGCGACTCGTCAGTGAAGAGTACTTTTTGCCAGTCCTGTCTGGTCCAGCGAAGGTGGGTTTGTGCCCATAGACGATGTTGTTGCCGGTGATGTCTGGTAAGGACCTTTCTTACAACATGTATACAATATTAAGATGTAACAACAGACCTACAAGCCCTCAGTCCAGCCTCTCTCAGCCTACTGCAGACAGTCTGAGCACTGATAGAGGGATTGTGCATTTCTGATGTAACTTGGGCAGTTGTTGTTGCCATCCTGTACCTGTCCCGCAGGTGTGATATTCGGATGTACCGATCCTGTGCAGGTGTTGTTACACGTGGTCTGCCACTGGGAGGACGATCAGCTGTCCTTCCTGTCTCCCTGTAGCGCTGTCTTGGGCATCTCACAGTACAGACATTGCAATTTATTGTCCTGGCCACATCTGCAGTCCTCATGCCTCCATGAAGCATGCCTAAGGCACGTTCACGCAGATGAGCAGGGACCCTGGGGATCTTTCTATTGGTGTTTTTCAGAGTCAGTAGAAAGGTGCTCAAAGCAGTTGAATTAACTCCAGAACCGTATAGGATAATAATATCTTTTTTATTTCTGTGAATCCACCAGTGCCTCCAAATCATGTGGCCACATGAATTACCATTTCTGCAAAAAAGTTTCTATCATTTAGATTTTTTGAAAAACCTACTTTTTCAAACTTGTGCTTCGCGTAATAGAAGTGTGAAGAGATTGTCTTTGTTCCGCAACTAAGTGTGAAGAGATTGTCTTTGTTCCGCAACTGCTTTCGGGACCTTGAATAATGTATAACGTGCGAGTAAGGGCAGCCGGTGTACTTTCTGGTGACCTCCTAGGGAAAGAATGTGCCCCCCTAGGGAGTTGGTGCCCTATGCAGACTGCGTAGTATGCGTATAGGGAGCAGAGGTACTGGTGACAAGACTTGGATGACTTCAAGACTCGTGTCCGTGCAACATTCGCACAAACCACAGCTTTGACGGTGGCTTAAGTGAAATTTCATGCCGCAGAAGTGGAGTCAGTGTAATTTTTCTTGAGTTCTAGAAAAACGTTTCATCTAATGATGAGTCACTAGGGGTGGGTATATCGCCCACCCCTAGTGACTCGTATCCATCCCTTGTCTCTGATTGGATGATGTGCAACATCTGGAGGTGTTTTGAATGACTATTGTTTTGATTGGTCAGAAGCACCTGTAGGCTTGATCATTAATCCAGATATTTGTGTTTTTGTATGAAGGTTTAATGCAGGGCTCTTCAAGTACGTTCTTGTGGTGGCCAAATTAACCAGATGAAAACTTGGAGGGGGCCAAAAACATTTCTGTATTAATTTTAGCTAGCTAGCACTTTCATTGCACGTAATATTTTACTTAAAAAAAACCACCCTGAATACTGTGCAATTATTCATATTAAAATAGTCACAAGGTTTACTGTATTGAATTATAATTTTTTTAAGGTCAGGCCATGAATTCCTCCATAAGATCTGGCTGAAGAACAAGCATGACTTATCTTAACTAACAAATAATTTTTTATCAACTTAACTTAAAAAAAATTATAATAATAATAATTGTAACATTTTAGGTCTATTGTTTAATTATGAAAACTGAGGAGAAACATTTAGATCTGCTAAAGCCCTCTCACAATATCAACCCACAAATGAAAAAAATGCTCATATAGAAGTGCCATGTATACTTAGGAATGCATTTAAATAAAATTTACTTTTTGGAGGATAAATCTCTATTCTTTCATTTTCTCTATAATGTATCATCTTATTCAGTGAGTGAAAATAAAAATTGTCCTGCAAATATTGTGAATTTGCACACAATAGCTAGGACAGGAGCCAGAATTCTGTGCAATAAATCATTGGCAAAAGAAAAACAAGCTGAGTTGGTGCTGTTATTGATTGAGAGTGCTGACACACAGCTGTATAGAACCAAGTATAATCAGGATATTTGCAAGTTCAGTTTCATGTTTTCACTTTTTTTTACGAGCCCTACAGACCCTGAACAGTGAATAAAAGCAAACTTTTCCAGCACATTTTCTTTGAGCGTTCGGTTTTCATAATCGATTTCTCTTTTGTTGGTTAAGATGTGCATATGTGTAAATTTAACAAATTAATTATAAATTATATATTGAAAAATAAAGCTTTAAATAAATTAAAGCAATTAATCATATCCCATGTCTGGACTGTAATAAGGAATATTATCATTAGAGTAATACAAGCTTTAAGTACCACCTGTTTTCAGCAGGGGGCAGTAAGCTAAACTCCAGCTGTATTGGCCATGCGCAGCTGTGCAGACAACAAACCACACTCAGGATTTCTTGACACTAACGACAGCGCAAGATGAGGACGTGTTCTTGCATTCAAACACAGCTGGACAGAGCACAATTTCAAATGCTCTTGATATGTGTTTTTCTACATTTCAAACTGCGTTAAACTTGACACATTGACCGAAAAAAACGCTGTTTATGACACGACGCAACCAAAGTGAGACACTCAAAGAATCGGTCTGATGCATGTGTACATTGATGTGTCCTTAAATAAATCCTTATAATAAATCTATCTCAATCAGATTGATGAATTCAATTGCAAAATTTATTGCTGTGGACTGTGTGCTAATTTGCCTATGTTCAATAATATTGAAAGAAACAATATATTCTAAAGTCACTTTTTGTATTGTTTATCAGTGCCACAATAATGTAATGCATACATTTATTTATATATTAATTATTCAGTATTCATAATTATTATAGTATTATTAGTTAAACATATACTGTATTATTGTCATCTGGGGGGCATTCTCAGCAAATATTTATAAATGTGATTAATCTACATGTTATTTTAATTAGATTAAATTAAGTTGATTAGAAATTTGAATCGATTGACAGCCCTAGTTAGTACACACAAAAAATGAATATTCTGTCATCATTTACTCTGCACTTTTTATCAGACAATGAGAGTGAAGGGTGACAAGCTGTAATTGTGCCACAAACAACTTGAGGGTGAGTAAATTATGTCAGAATGTTCATTTTTGGGTGAACTAATCCTTTAATATCCTTCTTTAGACAAACCACGACAATATGCACTCATTTTATAGGCTTATTCAGAAAGAGTAATGGAGAGAAGTGGATCACCTCTGATTCATGTTTACGTAAGGAAAACGAATAAGCAGTTAGGTTTCATCGGAAAGCACCCTAAGTTAGATCATAGTCATTCTATGATGTCAAATAATCACTCAAAGAAGTATTAAATAATTGGAGGGAAAACATGTGTAAACACCCATTCAAACATGAGTCTCCCTTTCACTCAGTTTTTCTTGCTCTCTGTCTTATTTGTGCTGAATTTTCTTGAAATCGTTTGTATATTAGCATTTTGATTCTTTTTTTTGTACCCTAATGACTTACATCAGATGTCTGGTTTTGATTAAAAACAGAAGAATGTATGCTGGCTTGACCCTTTATTATGTATGATAAGGAATTATGAAAAGAATGTAGTGTTTATTCGGCACTTTTATTAAATTAATTTATCCCCTGTGGCTTTTTGATCAAAATGTGTATTTTTGTGGGTTGTTCTCCATCGCAGCAAGAACTAAAACTTAGTATGAACATAATAAAGATATTACCAGCTCTAATTTTTAATATATCTCACCTACCAGTTAGCTCCTGGCTGTTGTGTATGCATGTGTGGATTGGGTTGGCAAGGTTTTGTTAGATACATTTTAAGCAAAAGTACTGCGTGTCAGTAATTTGTTTATGCACATAAATTCTGACGTGTGGATTTTATCTGGTGAGTCTAATGTTGTTTGACTGCAAGTTCAGTGTTTATGAACTGTGTGTGTGTGTGTGTGTGTGTGTATACAAGTTGCTGCATGTGTGTCTGGGTTTGTGAGTGAAGAAACAGGAAGTGCGTTCTGTTTTGGGAATGTGTTCATGGCTCGGTTCGCTGTTGCCAGGGAAACACAGGTCTGTTGCCTGTGGTTTTGGGTTTATGTGTGCATATATGTGCACATATTATGTGTGTGTGTGTGTGTGTGCTTGAATATTGAAGGCATACTCGCATGTTAATTTAGACATCTGTTTAATAAATAATATATATCAAATATATCAATCAGACATTGATTTGTATTTATAAATTATTAACCACATTTGTTGTTCCTGAATGTAGTGTGTAGTGATTCATACAAGTCTCGTGTCATCTTGATAACAAGAGTTTTATGGATTGACAGACAAAGCACAGTGCATTTCAAAGCCAGCAGGCTGAATTTTTAAAAATTGTATTTCAACAGGCTGGCCATTTTAACTAGTGTTATAAATACCCATGTAGTAAAAAATGCTGCAGTATTCTTCTCAGAAGACTTCCATGTGTCTCTTTACAACTACAAACCTTTTTACTGGGATTCACTATTTCATCAGGTTTAAAAAAAATGTTTTTGTGTGAAGTGCTTCAGACTTCAGAGCTAAATCTCAAAGAACTGATGTGTTGGATCAAAAATAGTGAGGAAGAGTTTTAGATTTGCCTAAACCTCACATAACCCATCAGACCAAAAAAACAAAACAAAAAACAAATGCCCCTGCTTGATATGAGGGGAGAACATTTTTCACTTTCATTCACAATGCAGCTAAATCCTTGTATATCTGACTTAAACAGACACTTCAGAGAGCCCTTGAATACATTTTCTGCACACCAGATATATATAAGTCTAGCATCATTTTTGCTGATTGATGTGTAACAGTTTGTGCTACGGACATGAATAATACCTCAAAATCACGCAGCTTGTAGAGGAGAGGGGTGTCCTACTCTAATCGGCTGGACATATGTGACCTTCAACATTTTGAGTCACTTTTTCCTAGAGTCACTTTACGAGGTTTATGCACTAAAGTAAAAAGGAAAGCATTTGAATAATTACTGTTAATCAGCCAAAATGTAAAGAATTATATCTCGACAATGGTTTAAAGTAGAAACTAGAAGCATAATAATAATTATATTTTTCAGAAAGCTTAGTTGTTCCTACTTAATATGAGGCCAACCCGTAAACGTTAAAATACTTACTGTTTCAAAAATATAGCTACAAGATGTAAACAATATGCATGTTTACATGATTTTAGTGTGATTAAATAACCTTTTCTGTGTAACGTTATATCCAATTTTAAAACTTCGTTCCCATTACAACATAACTCTGTAAACCCTAAAACAGCAGTAAAAACGATGATTTAAAAGTCTTCACAGCTCAGAGTTTTATATGAGTTTATGTGCTTAAATGTCTTTTAGAAAATGATAAGCTTCACATTTCTGGATTTTAAGCCCTCCTAGAACCCTATGATTTCCATGATGCGATTAACTACATAATACAGAATGGCATGGAATTTGACACGTTTGAGATAAATTACATTCGAGGTTGACCAATAGTGGATTTTACCGATGAGTAAGTTGGGCAGTAACTTCCGATAACTGATTAATCAACTGATAGTTTATATAACTGATACTGAATGAAAAAATAACACTCAAAGCAAAATAGTCTTGAACTTTATTACAAAAATAAACAGTACTTACTGTACCATGAAAATGTATTTTACTTCATCCATCCATCCATCCATCGTCAACCGCTTATCCTGTGTACAGGGTCGCGGGGGGCTGGAGCCTATCCCAGCTAACATTGGGCGAAAGGCGGGGGACACCCTGGACAGGTCGCCAGTCCATGTATTTTACTTGTTTAATTAAATATATAAATATTAATATTTATTAACTAATATTTGAATATTAAAGTCAGCTGATTTTTTAATTAATGTTGTTTCCTTAGTCCACAAGAGGGTGCAATAAATACATAAACCATTCAGCACCGTTATATTATTGCATAGAACATTCCTGTCCTGGCTGTTAAAAAAAGAGCATTTCATTTTCTACTAATAAATAAATAAAACGTTTTAGTCGGTCCATATTCCCAAATGTTAAGTCAAAAGTAAATATACAGTTCACATGGTGTTACACTTGCAATGATTCCTACTACACCAGACTCAAGCTTCATAATAACAGCGAAATACCACATTGTTTTTTATTTAGTACAGTTGTATGTATAGTAGCAATATTCATAGATAGCAGTGGTATTTGGCTGAACTCGGTGGCAAAATGGCTCAGACTATGAGCCCAGGCCAAGGGCTGTTCAAACAGATGGAACACAACAGACTGGAACCGAATGCTAGGATCTCGAGACACATATTTCCAAGTTGAACAACTTTCCTGACAAACATTTAAACAAGTTAATGCTTAATCAGAGAAACGCTTATAAGAGAGCAAGACACAATGGCCAAAGAGCTCAACCAACTGTAAGGGGCTGTTCACACCGAACGCTTTTGCAACTATCCGTTTGTTTTTCTATGTAAGCACACGCTAAAATATTAATTAATTTAATATTCCTTTATTTTTGTTTGTTCTGCAGGAGCGCTGTTTTTTAGATGATGTGTCTAATTAAAAAGAACTTTAAAAGCATATTGAGACACCTGCTTTCTGTTAAACTGTATTTGTTGCACTGTGTCTAGCCTTTTTTAGTTGCAAGAATGTGATATTACAGCAAGGATAATTTTTTTTATTGAAATCAGATGCATTTCTGATTTGTTTATATGCTTCTCTCTGCTGCATGAAGGTCTTAATTTGCTTTCTCACATCACTAGCTTTAAATATGCAACTTAGCTAGCTAACAAATGCATAACCGTGACCAGCTGGATATAAACTAATGCTAATAGATGGTAACAGTCGGGACATTTATACTTTTGGGTAGGACTTGCATGTATTTTTCACATTGTTCTAACTGCCTGAGGTTAGCTTTAATGTTAGCATCCTCTCAGCCTTGTCGGCAAAGAAACTGCTGTTCTCTACTAATGCAGCATCTAGTCAACAAATTAATTACTTTATAATGATGTGACAACATGTACTATATACATACCTTTTGTCATGTCAAAACAAACACCACAAGGCATGAGTGAAGCAATAGTTTTTATTTCGCCTCTAGAGGCCGGTCTCATACTGTATAAAGACAGTGGACCCTTCCCAGCCGCTCAAGCCCCAGATGCAACGGGGAAAAAATATTGGTATGGATTTTGCAATCAGTTATTAGTGCAGATTAATCAGCAAAACAGATCAATTGGTCGACCTCTAAATTAAATGTATGAATGCACAATTAATCAAATTAAAATCATGATATGCCTTGATGATGATTAAACCACCAAAGACTGTTATTGATTTAAATAAGTATTCAATCTACATGTGCTGTGCACATTCTGTATTTGTAGATGACAAATACTAGAGCACTTATTCACTGTGAAGCATGCAGCACATGCAGACCATGCATTTATAAAATTGAATCGCAGCCTTTTGTGATTTACTAAGCACACTAAGCCAGAGCTTCTCACTTCCGCATAAGCATCCTGCTTATGCGGAAGTGAGAAGCTCTTGTCAAAAACATACAAACTAAAAGTGCTTTGTTCAGTTTTCCACCAAAATAAAAGCTCAGTTTAAGTAGACGAGTGACACTGAAGAAATTGTGACAGAAATATATTACTATTACTAATTACTAATTCAATGTAGTAGTAATAAGTAATATTAATAATAAATAATACAAATCTATCAATATATTTAAGCAAAATCTCACAAGCAAGGGTTCTGTTGTACTAAATAGAGGTTTTCTTCTGTGTAGCACTGTATTTGAGAAAAAGTAGCTCCAATGTTTTGTTTTGGAATGTGCTGTGAGAATCCGCAAGCACTTCATTTGCCACAAATAATGCAATGGTATGTTAATAAGTAGTTGTTCTGTTTTCATTTGAATTAAATTATATTAATTTATTTGATTAGACAGTTTTTTATGGTGATTTTGTTTAACTTTTCTGTAGCTCCTGTTCTCTGTGGGGTCCCACTGGGATCCATTCTGGGGACAATTTGTACATGCTCCCTCTTGGAAATATTATTAGTAGACATAATATCTTGTTTCATCTTTACACTGATGCCTCATAGCTTTATCTGCCATTGAAACTTTCTCCAGCTAAACAATGATAAGACTGAAATGATTATTTTTGGTTCTGCTGAATCTAGAAGCACTTTTGCTAATAAGCTTGGTCAAACTTCCTCCAATGTTAACTCGCATGTAAAGAATCTTGGTGTCATTACTGACTTGGGCTTAGTCAGACAGATTAATTCAGTAGAGAAAAATAGTTTTTATCAGTTACGAATTATTGCTAAATTTAAATCAGCTTTATCTTTTCAAGACCTGGAGACTGTTATTCATGCTTTTATCACCTCCTGATTGGATTATTGCAATTCCCTTGGTCTTCCTCAATCCTCTCTTTTCCATCTTCAATTGGTTCAAAATACTGCGGCAAGATATTTGGCATCATCTAGAAAATGTGATCATATTACCTCAATCCTGGCCTTTCTGCACTGGCTTTCTGTTTATTTCAGGATACAATTTAAAATACTGTTTTTTGTTTTTAAAGCTCTTAATGACAAGGCCCCATCATATATTAGGGATTTAATACAGCATCTTTAAAATCTGCTGACAAATTATTATTGCATATTCCCTGGTCACGTTTTCTATGTAAGGTTGATAGAGCCTTTGCAAGAAATGCATTTTACGTACTTGCTTTAAAACAAGTAATTCAGAAAACACAGAATTTGGGAAAAAATAAAACTGATTTCATAGGTTTCTACTCTCCAAAATCTGTCCCTATTCACTTACTTTGTAAGTGCCTCACTTTAACTTTGGATTTTGCCTTTTTGAAAGAAAAGGAGGGATGCGTTGAAATAACTTTTTGTGATAATCAACATTATGCCACAAAGGCTGTCAATTGAACTTCTATTGAACTCTGATTATTCCTTTAGAAAACCACTCAGAATCCTCTATTAATCCCATAGCAACCCTTTGGCAACCATCCAGAACACCCTAGCTTCATGTTAGGACCCTCATGTTTTGTACAGAAAATTTTAGATTTTAAGTAAAAATCTAGTTGTTCATATTGCTTGTTTTCCATCTTAAGTCAGATTGGAAAATATCAGTACAGTTTCTGAAGAACATTACTGGCCCAAGTATTAGTTTCCTGTGGCCAGATGTTTCAGCTTTGGTGTCTGAATTTGCTTTTGTTCAAACACGCTTGTTTTTCACATGTTTTGAGGACAAGGGAAAAATTGTACAACCAATGCACGTGTTCGTAAAGTAAAGTTATGCCATTGCACACAAGAAGATGAAAGCTTAGAATCTGTAGAACAAGTGGCAGAAAAATTAAGTTTACACTTTGATAGGGTCATGCTTACGTATGCCATGATTTATGTTTCCTGCCACGAGAGGTTTCCGTATCCAATCAGATTACACTCCATTCTATCAAAGGTGCAGTGACATCACAGCAGTTGAAATTAAGACTACAGTGGATGTGAATCACATTAGCCAGTGATCTGCCACTAGTCTAAATCTTTTTCTCATAATGATGCAGATTTGAATCCAGAGGCGGATCTCGGATCAGTATCTCTGATCTCTCGCCAACACTTTGGATAATCATGGAACTTCCCTTAAACTCTAGAGCTAAGACAAACACACTGATACAATTACAGTTATATTCTTACACTCGCTTGCTCAACACATTCCTTACACAGAGTTCACAGGAGCTATTCTATAATCAAACACTAGTCTCTTATGTGTGTATGAAGCTGTGTTTCATTAGAGCAGAAATGTGGAGTTCTTCTGACCCACATCCTAAATAGAACACAGGCAAGAGCTGAACTCAACACGTGCACACACTGCATTTAACATTCTGTCTGGTTTGAGGCTTGCAATTTATAATTTTTCCTCTGTGTTGTCTGTGTGAATATGTAGCTTGTTTTTAATTTGATGTATGTTTTTTGTGGATGTGAATGTAGAGCTGGACAATAGAACTTTCATATCAATGTCTTTTTAGCTTTTGACTATGTTCAAGTATCACAATATTTACTGTATGTTTTTGCTCTGAAATGGTTTAGATAAGTGCTTTTTATTTTATCAGAGAAACAATTTTTTCAACTAAAAAACTGTATTTCAACATAACTGTATTTCAACCAGCAAAACAAGCAGATTCTGTGTTTAACGCAATGCAAAAAATATAGTGAACTCTATACTGTACAGCCTTGTTTATCATATTTAATTCATGATTTTCTAAAGTCTGTACATCGTCAACATGAATATTTTGCTGAAAAACCTGTTTTATGCAATGCACTTGATTTCTACTGGTCTTAGTGAAAGTTTTAGTGCTTTTCTGGAAGTACACCTTGTAAATGGTCTGCACTTATATTGCGCTTTTTTAACCTTAGAGGTTACCAAAGCACTTTAAACTGTGTCCAATTCACCCATACACATACACACTCACGTTCACACACAAATGGCAGCAGAGCTGCCATGCAAGTGTCTTGCCCAAAGGACACTTCGGCATGTGGAGTCACGAGGGCCAGGATTCGCCAACCCTGCTATTAGCAGCCGACCCGCTCTACCTCCTGAGCCACAGCCGCCCCCTACAATTGTAATTAACTAGATATTCAAGTCGACTGTGTTTAAAAAACTAATGATGATGATTAGTGGGCTGAGATCCTGTCACAAAATGGATAAAAACAGGTACACGGTGTATGGTAACATTTGGATATGAAGAAGATTTTGTTCCACTGTTTATATATTTAATTGTTTGTGGTTGAACTGAAAAAAGGTCTCAGTTTGGTTCTTTTTAAGAGGGTTCGTGAAAACCCCAGTAGCCTTTTTGCAGTTGAACTTGTGGAAAACATTACATCATAATCACAGTTCAAATCGCAATATTTTTCTAAATAATCGCAAAATGACTGTCCAAATCGTCCAGCCCTAGCATGTGGCTTGGTTTTCTTTCTGTTTTGCCTTGTTTCTCTGCCTTGCGTGTTAACCTGTTTGATTTCTCTCCTTATTTTAGTTTCCTAGTGTGTGCTGTCCAGTGGCAGCTTGTCTGTTTGTTGGTCTTGTTCCAGTCAGTCCTGTGTGTTTTTCCCTTTTTCCTGTAGCATCCTTTACCTTGTTTTTTCATAGTTTGAGTTTGTCTTTTTGTTTATTTTTGTATTAATAAAGTTTTTTTTTTTTTACTCTGTATTTGGGTCCTGCCTCCGCTGATTCTAAAGCGAAGTGCTTGAGAGGGCTTGCCTTGAAGATATTAGATAAATCCACCACTTCTCAGACACAAACACAAGATCCAATCGCAACCAAACATCTGGAGAAACGGCATCCCACCAAAGCAAACAAATTCTCAATTTTCCTGTGAACGCAATGTTTCCATTGCACCTGTGCTTAAAGCAATTACAGATCTTATTGATGTTCTTAAAATTACACTTTAATTAATTTGTTACATATTTGAGCGATCTGAACTCTGATGAAGGTGTTGCAAATATGATGTAGATCATCATACTTACAGTTTAAATGGAGTTTATCTTGTGTCAAAGCCAATTATGAGACATGCTTTACATGCCCAAGCCATATGCAAGCATCCTGCTGCAGTGTGGGGGTCAATGAGCTAGCAAAAGTGTGTTTACTAAGATTTATGAGGTGTCATTTTGTGATCTATAACTCAGTGAGTGAGTGTGAGCTTGCATACAGCTGCTTGTGAGTGTTTGTGTGTGTCAGAGCTTTTTTGCATACGTGTGTGCATGTGTACATTGGAATACAAAACAAGCATGTGTGAGACATATGAGATACAGGTGAAACTCGAAAAATTAGAATATCGTGCAAAAGTTCATTAATTTCAGTAATTCAACTTAAAAGGTGAAACTAATATATTATATAGACTCATTACAAGCAAAGTAAGATATTTCAAGCCTTTATTTGATATAATTTTGATGATTATGGCTTACAGCTTATGAAAACCCCAAATTCAGAATCTCAGAAAATTTGAATATTACATGAAATCAATAAAAAAAAGATTCTCTATGGGGTTCAGGTCAGGCGAGTTTGCTGGCCAATCAAGCACAGTAATACCATGGTCATTGAACCAGGTTTTGGTACTTTTGGCAGTGTGGGCAGGTGCCAAGTCGTGCTGGAAAATGAAGTCAGCATCTCCATAAAGCTTGTCTGCTGAAGGAAGCATGAAGTGCTCTAAAATGTCCCGGTAGACGGCTGCGTTGACTCTGGACTTAATAAAGCACAGTGGACCAACACCAGCCGATGACATGGCTCCCCAAACCAACACAGACTGTGGAAACTTCACACTGGACTTCAAGCATCTTGGATTGTGTGCCTCTCCATTCTTCCTCCAGACTCTGGGACCTTGGTTTCCAAATGAGATGCAAAATTTGCTCTCATCAGAAAAGAGGACTTTGGACCACTGAGCAAAGGACCAGTTCTTTTTTTCTTTAGCCCAGGTAAGACGCTTCTGACGTTGTTTGTTGTTCAGGAGCGGCTTGACAAGAGGAATACGACATTTGAAGCCTCAGTCCACTTCTTGTGAAGCTCCCCCACACATTTGAATGGCCTTTTCCTGACAATCCTCTCCAGGCTACGGTCATCCCTGCTGCTTGTGCACCTTTTTCTTCCACACTTTTCCCTTCCACTTAACTTTCTATTAATGTTCTTTGATACAGCACTTTGAGAACATCCAACTTCTTTTGCAATTAACTTTTGAGGCTTTCCCTCCTTGTGGAGGGTGTCAATGATGGTTTTCTGCACAACTGTCAGGTCAGCAGTCTTCCCCATGATTGCGAATTCAACTTAACCAGACTGAGAGACCATTTAAAGGCTCAGGAACCCTTTGCAGGTGTTTAGCTGATTAGAGTGTGACACTTTGAGCCTACAATACTGAACCTTTTCACAATATTCGAATTTTCTGAGATTCTGAATTTGAGGTTTTCATAAGCTGTAAGCCATAATCATAAAAATTATATCAAATAAAGGCTTGAAATATCTTACTTTGCTTGTAATGAGTCTATATAATATATTAGTTTCACCTTTTAAGTTGAATTACTGAAATTACTGAACTTTTGCACGATATTGTAATTTTTTGAGTTTCACCTGTATGTTTAGTCTCAGCAGGTAAGAATGTATCTCTGCATTTGTGTGTGTAAGTGAATCTTGTGCGTGAAAGTTGTGTTTGATCACCAAAATCTATCACCATAACAATCAGTGTGGGCTATAGGACAATTGCTTTCCATTATAACAAATGTATTTGTACCTTAAAGCTGCATTATGCATGATTTTCTGGTTAAAAATGAACAAATTGCCATTATTGATTGAGCGCACAAACAATCAGTGTTCAAAACAATGTCCTTACCTTACGACGGTAAGCCTATAAAACTGATTTGTGTTTTGTGCTGTCAGGTTTGATTTGGTGCAAAATCACTGGCTTATGACGTACAGTACATCTTTGCATCATTACGTCATGTCCTTGAACATAGGAAAGAAGAGCCGGCTGTCTCATTCCCATGTAAACAGTGGATGGCTGTAATGCACATTTAATTTGCGAGCAGCCATTAAAAAGAAGAAAAATACTTCAGTTCACTGCAGTCACATGGTTTCAGACAGAATCGCAACAATCCGAATGGATGTTTATGTGTTATCTGTTTGGCAAAGTTGTTTACCTGCTTTAATGCTTGGATATGTTTTCTGGTAGGGTTGTTGAATCTAATATTGCTTGTCATGCTTGTATGAATCGAACAGTACTCATGTGTTAACGGACCGTATCTACATTGTAGGGGGGAGTTATTGTGATGTCATGTCTTGTGTTGTCTTGTCATAATATGTTTTGTTCTTGTTCTTTCCCTCTACTCTTTCGCCCTCTGCTGACCCTTTTAGTTTATTTCTCCCCCTTTCCCTCTTCCTCCAGCTGCTCCTCATCTCCCCTTAATTCTCCGTTAATTCTCTTCCCACCTGTTCCTGCTTCCCACTGATTCAGATCTCTACTTCTTTCTCTGCTTTCGCTGTTGTCGTTGTCTGAGTCTCACTAGAGTTTCACACGTTGATACAACCACTGTCTTGCTTGTCGCTGTCCAGTCCAGTCCTGTCCTGTTGGCATCCGCCACTCTACGCTATCTGTTCACTGATAATTATCTGGATATATTTGTGTTCTGTTCAGTGCGCCCTGCGCTGCTAGAGGCCTGGACACCACTGTCTCACCTCGACCCTTGTCTACCCCTGGGGAGCCTACAGCCTGTCAGTGCAACACTACAACCCCCGACTGCTGCCTAAAGGGACACTCCCTGAGAAGCTCTGAAGAAGCTTCCTTTATTTTTCGCCCTCTCTGCAGGTTGTTTATGTTGAGCTATACCTCTCGGAGGAGATTTGTGTTCAACTTTTGCTTCATAAGAATTCTCATTAAAGACTCTATTTTCATTGACGTCGCTCTTGGGTCCTCACTTACCTCCACAACAGTAGACTCAGACCAAGATGGACCCAGCGACTCCTGATCCTTTACGGTCTGCCGTCAAGTTCCAGGGCGCGATGCTGGGCAGACACGAGATGGAGCTATCTGCTGCGCGACATGTCATCGAGACCCTGGCTGCTCAAGTCGCCGACCTCACAGGTCAGGTACACCTTCTTCGCCTTGATTCATCGGTCGCCTCCAAGACTCCTGTGCCTCCTGGATCCAGGATCAATAACCCGCCGTGCTATGCTGGTGAGCCCACAGAATGCCGCGCGTTTCTGACCCAGTGTGATGTAGTTTTTTTCCTCCAGCCCACCACTTACTCCCAGAGCAGAGCTCGTATCGCCTATGTATTATCTCTCCTTTCTGGACGGGCTCGAGAGTGGGGAACGACCATCTGGGAGTCGGAGGCTGATTGTTTGACCCGATATCAGGACTTTAAGGAAGAGATGATACGGGTTTTTGACCGTTCTGTTTTTGGAGAAGAGGCTTCTCGGGTCTTGTCTTCATTTTGTCAGGATAAGCGGTCCGTCACTGATTACTCCATTGAGTTCCGGATTCTTGCTGCCTCCTGCGATTGGAACGAGACGGCGTTACTCGCCCGCTTTCTGGAGGGTCTCTGCGCGGAGGTCAAGGATGAGATTCTCTCGAGAGAGGTCCCTTCCCGTGTGGACTCCGCGATTGAACTCGCCATTCGTATTGAGAAACGCTTCAACCTTCATCGCCGAGCTCGTAGAGGAGAGCTACTGGTGAGCGCTACAACTCTGGCCTCTTACTACCTTTCCTGTCCATCTCCGCTGGACCGGTTCTTCAGCCACCTGCAGGGCTTTGATTGACTCTGGGGCGGAGGGCTGTTTCATGGACGAGACCTGGGCTCGGGAACACGGTATCCCTCTTAGGGTTTTAGAAGAGCCTACGGCCCTGTTCGCCTTGGACGTTAGTTCTCTCCCCAGGATTCAGCGTGAGACGTTACCTTTAACCCTCACTGTCTCTGGTAATCATAGCGAGACCATTTCTTTTTTTTTTTTAGTCACCTTTCGCCCCTATTGTTTTAGGCCATCCCTGGCTGGTTCGACATAATCCCTCTATTAATTGGTCTAAAAATACTATCCTTTTGTGGAACGTCTCTTGTCATGTGGAATGTTTAATGTCTGCTATTCCCCCCATTTCCTCTGTCTCTTTCTCTCAGGAGGAACCTGGCAATTTGACGGGTGTGCCGGAGGAGTATCACAATCTGCGGACGGTGTTTTGTCGGTCCCGGGCCACTTCTCTTCCTCCGCATCGTTCGTATGATTGTAAGATCGAGCTTCTTCCGGGAACCACTCCCCCCCGGGGAAGACTTTACTCACTGTCGGCTCCCGAGCGTCAGGCTCTCGAGGATTATTTATCTATAGCGCTCGATGCCGGTACTATTGTTCCCTCCTCCTCTCCTGCCGGGGCGGGGTTTTTTTTTGTTCAGAAGAAGGACGGGTCCTTGCGCCCATGCATTGATTATGAATGACATAACAGTTAAGAATCGTTACCCGCTCCGTCTGATGTCTTCAGCTTTCGAGATCTTGCAGGGGTCCAAATTTTTTACTAAATTGGATCTGCGTAACGCTTACCATCTCGTGCGCATTAGGGAGGGGGACGAGTGGAAGACGGCGTTTAACACTCCGTTAGGGCACTTTGAATATCGGGTCCTTCCTTTCGGCCTGGTAAACGCCCCAGCTGTCTTTCAGGCGCTGATTAATGACGTCCTGAGAGACATGCTGAACATTTTTGTTTTCGTCTACCTCGACGATATCTTGATTTTCTCGCCGTCACTCCAGATTCATGTCTTGCACGTTCGTCGTGTCCTTCAGCGCCTATTAGAAAACCGTCTTTACGTTAAGGCCGAGAAATGCACTTTCCATGTCCCTTCCGTAGTTTTTCTCGGCTCTGTCATTTCCGCTGAGGGTATTAGGATGGATTCCGCCAAGGTCCAAGCTGTTATAGACTGGCCCGCACCTAAATCACGCGTCGAGCTGCAGCGCTTTCTCAGCTTTGCAAATTTTTATCGACGCTTCATCCGTAACTTCAGTCAGGTGGTTTCTCCCCTGACCGCCCTCACGTCCGTTAAGACGTGCTTTAGATGGTCCGCTTCCGCCCAGGGGGCTTTTGATCTCCTCAAGAGTCGCTTTACGTCCGCGCCCATTCTTGTTACCCCTGATATGTCTAGACAGTTCATTGTCGAGGTTGACGCGTCCGAAGTGGGCGTAGGAGCTATCCTTTCCCAGCGCTCTCTCTCTCTGACAACAAGGTCCACCCTTGCGCTTCTCTCATCGCCTGTCGCCGTCAGAACGTAACTACGATGTGGGTAACCGTGAGCTGCTCGCCATCCGCCTAGCCCTAGGCGAATGGCGACAGTGGTTGGAGGGGGCGACCGTTCCTTTTATTGTTTGGACCGACCATAGGAACCTAGAGTATATTCGCTCCGCCAAACGACTTAACGCGCGTCAGGCTCGCTGGGCTCTGTTTTTCGCTCGATTCGATTTTGTTATTGCCTACAGCCCGGGCTCTAAGAACACCAAGCCTGATGCCTTATCGCGTCTCTTTTCTTCAGAGGTCTCCACGGACCCGGGGGGGATTCTCCCTGAGGGTCGTGTCGTCGGGTTGACCGTGTGGGGAATCGAGAGACAGGTTAAACTAGCGCTCGCTCGCACTCCTTCGCCGCGCAACTGTCCTAAACATCTCCTCTTCGTTCCCACCCCCACCCGCCTGGCCGTCCTTCAGTGGGCTCACTCGGCCAAGTTGGCAGGCCACCCCGGCGTTCAGGGTACGCTTGCTTCCATTCGCCAGCGTTTTTGGTGGCCCACTCGGGAACGTGATGCGCGTCCTTTCATGGCGGCTTGCTCCGTCTGCGCACAGACTAAGTCCGGAAACTCCCCCCCCGCCGGTCTTCTCAGACCACTCCCTATCCCCTCTCGACCGTGGTCTCACATCGCCTTAGATTTTATCACCAGTCTTCCTTCGTCGGCAGGTAAGACAGTTATTCTCACGGTTATCGATCGATTCTCCAAGGTGGCCCATTTTATTCCCTTCACTAAGCTCCCCTCCGCCAAGGAGACGGCGCAGATTATCGTCGAGAATGTTTTCAGAATTCATGGCCTTCCATCCGACATCGTTTCGGACAGAGGTCCGCAGTTCACGTCTCAGTTTTGGAGGGAGTTTTGTCATTTGACTGGGGCTTCCGTCAGTCTCTCGTCCGGCTTCCACCCTCAGTCTAACGGTCAAGCCGAACGGGCCAATCAGACTGTTGGTCGCATCCTGCGCAGTCTCTCCTTCCGTATCCCTGCTTCCTGGTTTGAGCACCTTCCCTGGGCTGAATACGCCCATAATTCTTTTCCGTCGTCCGCTACCGGTCTGTCTCCTTTTCAGAGTAGCCTCGGGTACCAACCTCCGCTGTTCGCGTCTCAGCTCGCCGACTCCGACGTTCCCTCCGCTCAGGCTTTCGTTCAACGCTGTGAGCGCACCTGGAGGAGTGTCAGGTCAGCCCTGTGCCGTTATAGGGCCCAGACTGTGAGAGCTGCCAACAAGCGTAGAACTAAGAGCCCTAGATACTATCGTGGGCAGAGGGTATGGCTCTATACTCTCAACCTCCCCCTTAAATCCGCCTCTCGTAAGTTGACCCCACGCTTCATCGGTCCGTTCAATATTTCTCAGGTCGTTAGTCCCGTTGCGGTGCGACATCTTCTCCCCCGCTATCTTCGCCGTGTCCACCCGGTTTTCCACATCTCTTGTATCAAGCCTGTTGTTCGCACTCCCACTCGCCCCCCCCCCCCCGTCCTTGTTGAAGGCGCGCCCATCTACAGGGTCCGCAAGATTCTAGACATGCGCCCCCGGGGTCGTGGTCATCAATTTCTGGTAGATTGGGAGGGATTCGGTCCCGAGGAGAGAAGTTGGGTTCCCTCTCGGGACGTGCTGGACCGTTCGCTGATCGATGATTTCCTCCGGAACCGCCAGGTTTCCTCCTCGGGAGCGCCTGGAGGCTGTCTTGTGTTGTCTTGTCATAATATGTTTTGTTCTTGTTCTTTCCCTCTACTCTTTCTCCCTCTGCTGACCCTTTTAGGTTATTTCTTCCCCTTTCCCTCTTCCTCCAGCTGCTCCTCATCTCCCCTTAATTCTCCGTTAATTCTCTTCCCACCTGTTCCTGCTTCCCGCTGATTCAGATCTCTACTTCTTTCTCTGCTTTCGCTGTTGTCGTTGTCTGAGTCTCACTAGAGTTTCACACGTTGATACAACCACTGTCTTGCTTGTCGCTGTCCAATCCAGTCCTGTCCTGTTGGCATCCGCCACTCTACGCTATCTGTTCACTGATAATTATCTGGATATATTTGTGTTCTGTTCAGTGCGCCCTGCGCTGCTAGAGGCCTGGACACCACTGTCTTACCTCGACCCTTGTCTACCCCTGGGGAGCCTACAGCCTGTCGGCGCAACACTACAACCCCCGACTGCTGCCTAAAGGGACACTCCCTGAGAAGCTCTGAAGAAGCTTCCTTTATTTTTCGCCCTCTCTGCGGGTTGTTTATGTTGAGCTATACCTCTCAAGGAGGAGATTTGTGTTCATCTTTTGCTTCATAAGAATTCTCATGAAAGACTCTATTTTCATTGACATCGCTCTTGGGTCCTAACTTACCTCCACAACATTGTGACATGTTTACTAATATTTTTGACTTGATTGACTTGTTGTATTGCATTTTTAAGCATATTATTTTCATGTTTAATAAATTATATTTTATCTCCATCATTATTGAATCCTCATTTTATGTTTTTTGTTTACCATGATATTGTGTGCATTCATAGACATACTATTTTAGTATTACGGTTCACTTGCAATATCAACTGAGGCTGTACCATATTATATCAAAATAAAAAAGTCTTCCATTGAACTCGTATCAACCATATCACGAGTATAAGCTCTTAAATTGATAAGTGTAGGTCAAACCAAACATTAATAGTTGATGAAATACTTCTAAATTATATTAAAATATACTGGTAGTGATTGAGTCCCCTATGTAAAAGCGCTTTCTGTGTAAAATTCATTCATTGAGAATACAAGTGTTGTTTATCTTCATCAAAACAAGTGATATTTCAGTTTTAAGTGTTTCATCATATAACATTATATCAACATGAAAATAGCACATTATGACTACGGCTCTGAATATCTCCAGTCATGATCACACATGCAGGTGATGTACAGTTAAGCTCAAATCATGAGATTCATCCACCAGAAGAGCAGTTTCGAAACACAAATGCTGTTAGATAGCACAAAGTTACGTAGTGCTGCTTTAATAATATTCTGGTGAGCAGAGATTACTATGAATTGGTAAATGTAAATGTATTTCTATTTTTTTCTCACACAGCTGCCAATGAGGAGAGGATAAATGGAGGAGAGGATTTTTTTCAGAAGGTGAGACTCTTGTTTTTCAGTTTAAGTTTGTGTATTTCTCAGAAATTCAAACAGTTACTGTAACATGCTTCATAATACGCCTCAAAGTCTCCATCTGCTCTTTATTCAAACACATAATTTTACTCTGTATTGCTCATTTTACGTTTTTGGTCATTCAACTGTAACTGGCTATCTCTTATTCTGTTCAAATTACAAAAAAAAAAAAATCAGAACTCTTGCACAGTGTTTATTGGACATTACTCGTCTTTATCTTGTCTAATAAAGAGTCGAAAGCCAAAATTAAAGAGACAGTTTATCACAGAATGTTGACCTTTGTCAACATTTACTTTCATTGTAACTGTTTTCCATACAATGAAAATTAATTGTAACGGATGCTAACATTCTGTCTAATATCATTTTGTGTTCCAATGGAAGAAAGAAAATCATACAGTACACATATGAACAACATGAGGGTGAGTATAAAGAAGAAACATTTAATTTGAGGCTAAACTGTTTATTTAACATGACAAAAGAAAGAACGAAAATACTTGCTTCTATTTTACCATTACCTGTAATTCCACTACCACTTTCAGTCTGGGTGCATGTAGCGAGGAGTTGTTTAAACAAAATACATTTGACTAAAGATATTTGATGAAGGAACCATGACAGAAGGGATTTCTAATATGAATGATAATTGCACTATTTCACTAATTTCACAAAATACAATGGTAATGGTCTGCACTTATATAGCACTTTTTTTTAACCTTAGAGGTTACCAAAGCGCTTTACACTGTTTCCCAATCACCCATTCACACACACACTCATACACCAATGGTGGCAGAGCTGCCATGCAAGGCGCTAGCCTGCCATTGGGAGCAACTTGGGGTTCAGTGTCTTGCCCAAGGACACTTCGGTATGTGGAGTTGTGTGGGCCAGGAATTGAACCACCAACCCTGCGATTGGCAGCTGACCCACTCTACTAACTGAGCCACAGCTGCCAGAAGAAAACAAGGGCCAAAGAAATCTTTGCCTCAAATTAATTTGGTTTGCTTATTGTCTGTGACCAGCATTACTCTGGTTGCAGTTTTGATCACTGGTTTCTTTCTTTACTTACACTTTTGCTGTGTTTCCATGGTTGATCCTCAAATTATGATAATAAATGACAGTAGGTAGGCAGTTCAAAGTGGTAGGTGTAGACAATTCTATGCAACCAAATATATATTTTATTTATTTATTTATATATATATATATGTATATATATGTGTACAAATGGAACACAGTGGTGGCCAGTGATTTCAAAAGTGGGGAAGCACAGATTTCTCAATAATAAAAAAGCTGCTTCTCAAACAATTACTGAAACTGTGAAATTACCAAATACAAATAAGTGATCAAGTTTAGAACTATTTTGACAATTGTTACACCAGTTTGGCAAAAGAAAGAATTATGAAAGCTAAAATACTGCAAAGTTCCACCCATTTGGAAGCTCGACCAATCTTCAGAAAGTCAAGCCGAGCATCCTGGCGGGACAAAAATGCATTGATTGAAAGCGCAATGTTTAATAAATAATCAGAACTCAAATAGTGCTCACGAAGCTCTCAGAGAAGCATGGTGTCTGGGCAGGACACAAAAAGTTGTGTTTAGAGCCTCTCTTTCCATAAACATCTTTACACCCTAAAATATAATGGTACAGCTATACAACTTACACTCCCATTGAAGCACAACTTCATTAGTGTTCTATGGGTCATGCATCCACTGCCTTCAATGGATATATTTATGTAGAACAAATATGCCTTAATGTTATTCCTTAAACTATTTAAAGTTATAGGGTTTATAGGTTGTTAATTTGTACATACTGTATAATAAACATGTCATTTCCACTTTTCCGATGACATTTTAAGGGGAAGCCATGCTTCCCATGCAGTCTTGAAACACTCGCCACTGATGTAACCAAATATATTGTTCATTACTTATGTTACACTATGAGCTCATCTAGTAGTTTTTTAAATATATAGTACTGCAGAATGTATAATGGATGTTTGTTTCATTATCCAGGTAAACACCTGTGCAGTTCAGCCTCTAGTGAAAATGAAGGCATTCCTAGCCTTGTCCCTCATTTTCTCTTCCTTACACCTCTTTTCTTTCCTCGTCTTCTTAGTCCTCTTCAGCTGAATAAACAAAGGAAACAGGAAACAGATTTCTATACACACACTCTTGCACATACTCTCTTTCATACACATCATTTGTAAAATATAAACACACTGTTCTCCATCACGGTGCCCATTTTAATGACTTTAATGAACATCAGAGTTTGTGTGACGCATCCGTGGTGCTTTGAAGATCCTGCTGATTGGAACTCCTTCTCTTGTAAATGTGGAGTGTATATATTTCTCTGACAGGATGATATTGGGTGTGGGGAAGTAGGAAAGGAGCATTTAAATGTATAGTTAACCCAATTTTCTGAAATCGCCTGACCCATTTGAGAGGTATGTGCTGGTCTGTCACAAAAATAAACCGCAAACCCCAAAACTGCTGTGTGGTCTGTCAGAAATCTCCCTCTGCAGACTGAAGCCAAAAAAAGTAGGCAAGAGAGAAAGTTAGAGCAGGTCAGGAATAAAGACCTATAGAACACACAGCAGCAGGGCAGCACAACACAAACACACAGAATGGAAATTGGAACTGGCTCTCGACCAATAAAATCTTTCAGCACCGTTCACCTTTTCATCCCAGTTTAAGTTGTTCAGAGGGTTTCCTTCCAACATTTTTGATTCTGTCTCCATATGGCTCAAGGTCATCAGTGCGCAGTGCTCTGACATTATTACATTGCTTAATGGAAACACGTTAGCTTAGGTTTTAAAACCTACTGATCTGCCTACTGCCTACATAGTACATAGCAATGTGATAAATTAATGAGCAATAAAAGTATCTTCTCCTTGTTAATCAGTTTTTGTCTTAAACAGTCACGACTACGACAAGCGGCAAGCGATTGTGAGTGATTTCGTCAATCACTTGGTTTATATTTCTATATGTTTTGTGGTGTGGCATAATGGTTAAAGTTCAGTGCTTGCAAATGTCCCTGTTTCCAGGTGGACTGATTAAAAACACCCCGTGCACCCTGACACCTGGAAGTTGCGTAACAGCCAATCAGATCGGAACTAGCCAGTTTTAAGGTATTTTTGTGTGCAATTTACACCAGACAGACAAAATGACTACTTACTAGATTCAGTCAATCTGTCAGATAGGAACAAAACTCTACCATGCTAATTAAAATAAATGTCATTAAAATTAAATGAATTTTATTTAGTATTAGTCCAGAGACTGTCACATCAGATAACTCTGCCCACTTTGAACTCTCGTTGATTCAAAATCCTGCTCCAGAACATCAGTGGCTGTAATTTGTATGACAATTACACATTCAGTGTAGACAGACAAATTACTTCTCGCTAGAATCTTATTTCATCACACCTGGTTAGTACACAGTTTGAGGCAGAGTGTTAAAAGAGTGTTAATGGTCAGAATACAGACATAAGAATGACGATAAGAGAGGCATATCTTTCTTTGGGCAGATGTGTGGATGGCTTTTGGCTGCAGATGGCACACAAGTGAAGCAGCATATTAAACAACAAAGTGAATGGGCACTAAAGAGTATTTGAGTGGATTTGATTCCTTTTGCAGACTAATTGAACAAAGAATTGTTTGGCATATTCTTTGAAAATGTCTCTGCACAAATGATTGTACAGATGTAGGTAAGTTTGCACCAGCTTGCTAATAATGCTGCATGTGTTCATGCTGACTGCTTCTTATTGCTGCAGGTCACACCTCCCGATAGTGTGGACCAATGGCAGTAAGTTGCTAAGCAGCCAGGATGAAGTTTTCTTGAAAGTATTTGCTGAGGAGCTGTTGCAGACCACCAAAATGAACTCAAAAACCCCTTCGCTTTGGCCAGATTTTGTTCTAAATGAGAGAATGAACAGACACCTGTTCGTTCTTCGATTTTGTATAAAGTATACTGGGGCCTTAACAGTGTGATGCTCTAATAACCATAAAAATACATAGCAAACATAAGTATGTGTGTACATTTTATACCAAAAAATGCCTTTTTTATTGCAACAATCTGTTGTTTATCAAAACTTCTCAATTTAGAATTAGATATAGGGAGGGAGTGGTGGTGGCATAGTGGGCTAAAGCACATAACTGTTAATCAGAAGGTTGCTGGTTCAGTCCCCACAGCCACCATTGTGTCCTTGAGCAAGACACTTAACTCCAGGTTGCTCCGGGGGGGATTGTCCCTGTAATAATTGCACTGTAAGTCCCTTTGGATAAAAGCATCTGCCAAATACATAAATGTAATATACAGTAAGTGCATTTGCAATCAACAATGCTTGTAACCAATTTGGCCAAAATGAGGTTTCTTCAAAAAGATGACAGCATGATTAAGACGCCTACCTTTTAGAAATGCTCCTTTATTAGGTAGCTCGCTACTTTTTTAAACAGAGCAATCTGAAATTGACTGACAAATACTGTATATGATGGCTAATATTGCAGTACAAATGAAGAGATGATCCACAGACAGATAATACACTTATGTTATTTTATTATTAGATACATTTTAGGGGAACAGACACAGATGTATAGGCACATAGACCTTTTCTCTGTGTGTGAAATAATCAATGTATCCTTTATATATTTTATACAAACAACATCTCTATGGCATCATCATGTGATTTTACATTCTCGGTCATGATTTGTCACAAGATAGAACCAATTAGTGCTTGAAAGATCACCAGGTGCTCACAATAATAAACACACAATTAACATATAATTCAAGTTACCATCCCAGACATACCTGAATACACATTTTTTAAATAGCTAAATCACAATCAGTACTAAACACAAAGAATTACAAAATGCTCATGATTTTATACAGTCACTGAACAAGAAGAATCAGTAAAGTGTGAAAGATCCAATCGTTGAAACATCAGGTTTATATTGTCATAAATCAAACTTCACAGTTTCTTCACAGTTCAAATTCCTGATGATGTCCTTTGCCAAAAAACATACATTGGCAAAAACTCAATTAACAAATTAATCAAATGTTTAATTGTAATTTGATCAAATGAAAATTCATTCAAATTATTTGACTGTTTATATTCACCAATGTTACAGAAGCACAAGTGTTTTTAATATCAAAGGGTGTCATTTATGCCTACTTTTTTAGATATTTCTGCTTTTAATGCTTGAATATCACATATACTGAATGAGGCATGATGCCTTGAATTTTGGACTGCTTGTGGGGTCTTGAATTTCATGACACGACAGTCGCTGGCATAGAAAAGCTAATGACTATAAAGTTTTCAGATTAGTGATACAGATTTTGTCTGATGCAACTGGTTAGATGTTATGTGCTGAAGAGTATTTTGTGAAAAGTCATTCATAAGGTTTTTTCAAAGTTGATTAATACACATCGTCATTCAAGCAAACCGCAGAATTCCCAAAGAGTGTGTAGTCCACCTTTGCATTATAGCTTTGAACTGAACTTTGCTGTTCTTAAGCCGTCAGTTTACACATCTAATCACCGGGTGTGTCACAGCTATGCATGTGATTTACAGATGTATGAAAATCTGGAGAGATTAATACACTTTTGCACTGTTCCCTTTATGTAAAAAAAAAAACATTCTCATGTTCTTTTGTCCTCCTGTGGTGTCAAAACCAAATACAAACTGAAGCCTGCTGTTGAACCACAGGTCCCAAGATTAATGAAACCTGGAAAAGCATGGCTCGTAAATTCTTGAGGAAAAAGCAGCACTGAATGTTCCCAGCGTGAGCACGTGCAACACAGGGTGTAAACTTATTGTAGCTGAAGTATGGGGGTATTTGTATGGCATGATGTCATGTGTACTTTCTTATGACATCACACACTGCTGCTCAAAGCTTTTCTGATTAGGTTTTGTGGTGTGGCATAGTGTTTAAAGTTCAGTGCTTGCAACTGTCCCTGTGTTAAAAACACCCCGTGCACCCTGACACCTGGAAGTTGCGTAATAGCCAATCAAATTGGAACTGGCCATTTCAACCAGTTTTCAGCCATTTTTGTGTGCAATTTACACCAGACAGACTAAATGACTGCTTATTAGATTCAGTCAGTCTGTGAGATAGGAAAAAACTCTACCATGCTAATTAAAATAAATGAATTGAATTCTATTTAGTATTAGCCCAGAGGATTGAGATTCTCCTCAAGGTTGTGTGGAAAAACTACACTAAAGCATTTTTTTTAAATTGTGGCAGTTTCATGCTCAGATAATATTTTTCTGAGAGAAATTGGGTTGGTAGCCAAAACTTGACATGAGAACTGCTGTACAGTAAAGCCCTTCTGACCATGAAAGCCAAGAGGTTATTATAGGCAGGAAGATACAGAGCACTCCACAAAACGGCTACAGAAATGTGTTTTCTATAGAGACAAAACATTTTGTTGCCAAAGTTGTGGTTTGCCCTAAAAAAAATTATTTACATGAAAGAGATGAGACAAAACCACAAAAAATAGTGAAGCGCTATGCTTTTTTCCAGAAAGGTTTTAAGCTCAACAGAAAATCAGGTCAGAATTGTATTTAACATTGCCTATAGGCATTAAACATGCACATACAATGGCCCCAAAAGTATATGGACACTGTTGGACAGTTAAGTCACACTTAAAATACTTGAATGCCAATGTTTTAGAAACAAGGTGTTTTCAAGGTGTTTAAACTGTGTCGTTTGTCACATTAGCTGTGGCCACATTCCTAACCTTACGTTTGTTAACCAGACAGTGTCACTATCTATTATTGTATATCCTCAAGCCTAATCCAAATGGCACTTTGTTAAATACTTTATATAATGCAAAGATAATTATATAATTTTAAGTGCGGCTAAAGTGTCCAATTACTTTTAAGGGGCCAGTGTAACCATATAGGTGTGAATTATCATAAGTATCTCTTTTGTGGATGTTGTATGCACACAAATCACACACACACACACACACACACACACACACACACATACACACACACGCTATTGACTGTCTCTCTTTCTCCTTTCCCATATGCTACTGGTTAGTATACTAGGCTTCTCAAAGGTACATTGCCAACTGGCTGTTACATGTTTTAATTTGAGCGTGTGTGAGAGAGTGGGGCATGTTTTAGTCCAAGAGATGTCTTTTTTTTTAAACAGCTTGAATATTTCTGTCAGTGTGCATATTTTAGCATAATTGAATTATTTGAGTTTGTGTTTGAGAATGACAAAACTTGGATTTGACAGTGTTAGTGTAGTGTATGTTTTAGTATGAGTGCTTATGAATTATGTATTTTTGAAATGTTATTCCACACTCTCAGCATTGTGATTTTTGTTTCAGGTCATGGATGAAACCAACACTCAAATCGCCTGGCCATCTAAGTTAAAGATTGGAGCCAAGTCCAAAAAAGGTATACACACATCCACACAGACAGACGCCATAGTTATGGCAGATGTCCCTGCTCTAGTCACACCACACAAACCCACAATATGCTCAGAAGCAGCTGTCTCTAACTAAGAATGTGGTGGTTATATCTAGCTGGTATCTTACTGAATTGTTTGTCTTTGCAGAATGGATATCATTTTCATGTTTCATTAAGTCATTTGCAGACTGTACTTTTGGTAGTTTATTGAAATAATTTAAAAGGCTATTTTTAAAGGAATAATGTGAGATGATCTGGCATCACAAGGCAAATCTGTCTGTGGTTCCTTAAACATTTTTAAGAAGTGAAAGAGTGAAGGCATAACAAGTCTTGATATATTGTCTGACAAAACACATTCTTGCACTGAAAAAAATGTAGATACTGCGAAACAAATAAAACAGAACGCAGGTGTATCGAGATGCATTTTTTTTTAAGTTCTTTTTAACTTGAAAGGACATTTAAAAAAACGTGCTTCTGCACGTGATGCAGAAAAATAGCTAGAAGTAGCAGTGACAAATGTCCATCTAGTGCATGTTTATATAGAAAAACTAAAAACTGTTGCTCATTTAACATAGAAGAGGTACGTTCTGTAAGTTTGCATTTGTTGAATCCAAGCTGCCAAAATGACTCGTTCTCTGCTTCCTTCAAGTATTAAAGAAGCAGCACCAAAACAGAGTGTTTCTGAGAGAGGGTCACTATGAGTGTGGAAAATTGTCATGTTTTACAAATATATGACAGTTTTTCTTTGTGCAAAAAACTTAACTAAAATTATAATTGAACCTGAAATTTCAGGGCCTGAAATTCGGTGCGGGATTGCGGGTATAGCACACAATTTTAATAATTCCTGCAAGTTCCACGTTCAGAGCGTGGGAAATTCCCACACACTTTCATTCACTTTACAAAATATCTGCAAATTATTACACCAATAGATACAAATGAACAAGTCAAATCAATAAACAAACATGTTTTTGAATCAAATTGTTATTCCAGAATTGTCTTTCCCTCTCTTTCTGCAGCTGTCAGCAGGGCATTGAGCACTTGTTGAGTTTAGTGTGAGTGCGCGCAGTGAGGGAGCGCTTTGCTGCATTCTTACTGAACTTAAGATGTTACAGAGTATAAACCTTTTAATTCGACGTGCAAATGTCGTTATACTGCGTTTCCGTTAGGGAGCGATGCGATAAACTGTTGCTTCTGTTTATAATTAACAAAGCTGTTACATTGCAAGCGCGTGACATTTAACAATCTATAGTTTTGACGCAGCACATTTGACAAGAAAGGCAGAAATAACAAAAATGCTTTGTGTACCAGCTGCATGATGAAGAAAGTCACTTAAACACCAGTTCCATCTCTCATCTCCATCAATCTAGTGTTCCATCCAGGGTCGGAAATTAACAGGGACTCTGGGCAAAAATGCCCCCTAAATTCAAAATATGGTGGCAAAAATTGCCCCCGCAAAGAGTTCCTGTTGTTTTATAAATAACATCTGATACAGACCTAATCCAAATATACACATTGTGATCTTCATTTGTGGTCCGTTGTGCAGATGTTGCCAAGTCAGGGCACTCCGTTTCTCACACTCCGCATCAGTTCAGTGTCGTGCTCACATGCTAAATTACGTGACTGTTAATTCAAAATATACTGTCCTAGTGACTGAGTAACACTTCACTGTGCTATCCTACTTCCCTTGGCTCATGATAACTTGCATCTGTCAGTTTGAAAAGCCTCCTCACCAGATAGTAGCCAAAACTGTGTGACGGATGTATGTCATATATTTATTAAGTCAATCAGCTCTGAGAACACAAAATATAATGCAACCAAATGCTACGATGTAGTTAATAATAATATAAAAAAAAATTATAAATAGACTTGATTTTAAATATAACCCTTTTCTCCCAATTTGGAATGCCCAATTCACAATGTTCTTTTAAGTCCTCGTGGTCGCGTAGTGACACGCCTCAATCTGGGTGGCGGAGGACGAATCCCAGCTGCCTCCGCGTCTGAGACCGCCAACCCGCATCTTATCAAGTGGCTTGTTGAGCACGTTGCCACGGAGACATGTGACGTGTGAAGGCTTCACGCCATCCACCGCGGCATCCACGCCCAACTCACCACGTGCCCCACCGAGAACGAACCACATTATAGTAACCACGAGTAGGTTATCCCATGTGAATCTACCCTCCCTAGCAACCGGGCCAATTTGGTTGCTTAGGAGACCTGGCTGGAGTCACTCAGCACACCCTGGGATTCAAACTAGCGAACTCCAGGGGTGGCAGCCAGCATCTTTACCACTGAGCTACCCAGGCCCCCAAATAAAACGTTAATGATACAATGATAGTTTGACATTAACCACTTTTAATGTATAAATCATATTTTTGACATATTTTTTCGTTGTGAAATGTTTTTTTTAATTTTTTTCAATAAATTGGCATGAAGTTGTGATGTTTTTTAAGCTTTAAATCATACAACATTGATAAGTGCAAGTATTTTGTCTTATTATCACATTCATTGTTAAAGATTTATTACGTCAGTGTTCAGATCTCCAGATATTTATTTCCATAAATTCACAATTTGCCACTTTTCTTTTGTCCCTTTCTGTTTCTCCCAAAAGGCCCCCCCTTTGATCGTGTTTTAAATATAGTCAGTGTTTGTGACTCACAAAGCTGAACTATATTTTACATTCCCAGTTCTTGAACTTTTTTCAAATTTTCTCTCTCTCTTTTACTTTTTTCGGCCACTGCCTGTAACAGATGTTATCAATCTGAGAGATGTCTATTCCACTCTGTCCTGAGTCAGTAAATCACTTTTAAATGAGGCTGTCTACCGGACAGAAAAATCACTCTTCTGTCTTCTCCACTGGGTTGCAGAGAGGCCAGACAATTTGGTTCAAAAGAAAGATAAGTGCTCCAACGACTTGAAGCCAGATCCAAGAAAATGACTACCCATTTTGTTTCATTTTGTAATATACTATATTTGCTCTCACTGTAAAGTATGCACCTCTTCTTTAATATTTTAAACAAAAGGTGTTGCAGACAAAAAACACCATAGAGTGTACGATTAGACACTTACAGTGGGGTTCAAACGTCCACATTATGTGCTGCTATTTTGCTGCTTTTAGTATTTATATCTCCCTTTTGCTTTAATGATAGCTATAAAACCTGATATACCATGTTCTCCCAGCATGATTTGAGAATGTTCCCAAGAGCATCTTGTGTGCTAAAGTGATAGCCAGAAAAGCTGAATTGTTTGATAAGCGACCTATAAATAGTGCAGATAATATTGCTTATTCATTTGATATTATAATAACATTTCTTTGTTTTGCTTTTCCAAAATCCTTGAACTTCCAGGTTTAAATTGGATTTTGAATCCTAGACTTTCAATGTGGACTCAGACATTTGAACCCCACTGTACACAAATATAAACCACATGCAAGCATGCATTAACTATCCACATTTTCTACAGACATGCATAGACATTCTCCATTCATAAACATGCAGGCCACACATACAACCCCATACAAACATTCACATGCTAGAGCTGATGACTACCACATGGCAGGAAGAGGATTGTATGGTAGGTTGGACAGGAAGACCCCTACTGATGTTACTCTAATACCTCCCCTAAAAAACAGCGTACTTTGTGTGTGTTTGTGTGTGATGCATGTGACCCTTCCTGTGTCATATCCCCCCTGCTCTCCTAGCTTCAGTCCTTAAAATCTGGGGGTGTATTTGAGGTTTAGAGGGAGAGAGAATGAGTCAAGGAGTGTATGTAGAGAAAAACAGAATTCCAAGTAATAACTACAGGAGCAATTTTTAGAGCGCTGCAGTACGCTAGTAATGTACATTTCTGATGGGGGGACTATTAAAAGCACAATTATGATTTTATTTGTTGTAAAAGTATGAAAGATATTGAACCATGTCTATTAAAACATATTTATTAGCAAATACACAATTATGACCCGCAACAGTTGCTAATCCTAATTTGGGCTTCATTTGGAAATTTTTCATTAGTGGAACAAAAACAATGACAAAACATTGCCATACTGAGTCTAAAAATGTAACTTAATCAATATAAACGTATTTCTTTATAAAACTATTGTATAAAAGCAATATCTCACAAACTAGAATGCTGTTATACTCTAGTTAATTGATTTTATACAACCGTTCATTTACTTCTCTTGTCCTGTTCATCCTCACAGATCCACATATTAAGGTCAGTGGAAAGAGGGAAGATGTGCGAGAAGCGAAAGAGAAAATAATGTCCGTTCTTGACACAAAGGTAACTATGTGAAACGTGATTGTCATGTTCCTGTAACAACTGGAAAACTCCAGTGACTGGTCTGTGACGGATGATATTATCTTGAGAGAGGGTTCTGTCAGTCTAAACTCACTGAAATTAGTTTAGGATCATATAAAGAATTCTTATCTTTCAAGAAATAAAAAAAGTAGCAAGAAAATATCCCTCTTAGCTTCTTTTAGCTATTAACGTAGATATTGACCTTGAAGTTACAACTAACAGACTTTTTTCATTGTGACCCCAAAAATCTGTTAATTTGTGTGGCAAAATAGAGAGGATATATATATATATATATATATATATATATATATATATATATATACAGTATATATACTATTATAATGTATTATTAATGATTATTATGATTAAAGTGATAGTTCACCCAAGATGAAAATTCTCACATCCCAAATGTTTATGACTTTCTTTCTTCTGCAGAACACAAATGAAGATTTTTAGAAGAATATTTCAGTTCTGTAGGTCCATACAATGCAAGTTAATTGTGTCCAGAACTTTGAAGTTCCAAAAGGCAGGATGAAAGTAATCCATAAGACTCCAGTGGTTAAATCCATATCTTTTGAAGTGATATGATTAGTGTGGGTGAGAAACAGATCAATATAAAAAGTCCTTTTTTAACTGGGAATCTCAACTTTCACTTCACCATTCATTTGCATTGTATGGACCAACAGAGCTGAAATCCCTTGCACCTGCATGCCAGTCTAATTCTTGCAGTAATCCTTCTGCATTGTCACAAACCTGCTTTAATTGTTAACTAAATGGGAACCCAAACACCTTTTTTTAGCGTTTACATGGTACACAAGCTGCTGATAGCACAGTGCAGCACTTTTATATTTGATCTCCCCTCATTTAAAACCAGTTTTACTGTATATGATGCATTTCATGTTATGTAATTCAGGCTTCATTGGCCATTGTTTCTTTGTATTTAAAATGTTTAATGGGACATGACTGTCAAGTACTCAATTTGCCACATATATGGCTTGTGATTTTCAGGAAGACAGAAGAAGCTTGAAACAAATGTACAAGAGAGCAAAGAATATTTGCTTATACAGACCTAAGAGCATCAGTGGTGTGTTTTTATTCTAAATCATGACCTTTGACACACAGAGTAATCGTGTGACTCTGAAAATGGACGTATCACACACAGAACACTCGCATGTGATCGGGAAAGGAGGAAATAACATCAAACGAGTGATGGAAGAGACTGGCTGCCACATACACTTCCCTGACTCTAACAGACACAGCCAGGGAGAGAAGAGTAACCAGGTATGCATACACACTCCAAGTCAACAGGAGCCAGCACTTGCACACATTCAAACCTGGTTTGTCATGATCGATCGAGACATGCAAGAACCAATTGTGTCTCAAAAGCAAAACTTTTCCACCAGCAGCGGCTGAACTTGGCTGAATCTTTTTATTTATAGGGACATGAAGCAGTTTGTGTTGGCTGGTGGATGAGAATGGTTCACAGTATGATGTATATGATTGGCTGCTGCATGGCTCTCAGGTTTGAATAGACTGCTGAGTGGCCTGATGAGGCGTGTAAACAGTTTGGAATGTTACTAGTGTGTATAAGCACACACATGTGGCACAAAAACTATTTACAGCAGACCATTTTCACCATTAATTTGTACAGGCCATGATTAAACTTGTGTGTGAGAGAGAGGGTTTACTTAGCTATACTTTGTGGACAAATTTGTGACAACACATCTCTTTAGGGACATTAGGGGACATCCACATTTGGAAAAATTATTTATTTTATATATATATATATATATATATATATATATATATATATATATATATATATATATATATAAAATTCAATATGAATTCTAAAAATGCTAAAATTTGAAAAGTCTTCGTTTAAGTTAGGGTATGTTTGATAGTTAGTTTATATTAATTATAAATAGATAGGTAAAGTTTGTCAAGACAGGTTTGACAAAGCCTTGTCTGGAAGTTTAAACTAGTTTTATAATTTTGAAGTTGATAGATCGACATTATAGGAAGTAAAACAGCCAGCTAGATAGTCAGATAGAGTGTCACATATAGGCCACGTACCAGAGAGTAATTAGCAGAGACGAGCCACCTCTATTCAAATTAATCAGAGAAATTGGGAGCGCCTAAATTTCAACGGATGTAGAAAAGCCAGTCACCTTTTAGACACAGACATCGCCCGTCAATCAACTCGAGAGCGTGCATTAGCTATACAAGTTGGGAAAATGTTTCTAGCTTAATCTGAGATAATGAAGCACAATTTATGATTCCAGTGTTATCAGATTTTAGTGCTGATTTGAAATATGTTTTTGATAGTAATCTTGGCCAACCGTTTTGTAGATTTTGGTATTTCCTCATTCAAATATATAGGAGCTGGACAGGCATGCCGCTTGTTTACATAGAAAATAGCTGCCCGAGAACGTTCCGAAGATGGTCGACGAGTGAACAGACTTGCTAAAAGGACTTTTCCACATACACACTGCAACTAAATAAGGTTTTAGTTCACCTTTTAGTGCTTAATCCCATTCTGTACTCACACAGTTCAGTAATTTATGGGAGTGACAACTGCATTCTACTACCGAATGAACTCCCAAAAAATTCAGGTCGTGACAACTGCTTTTTCATAAATTCCATGCAGTGTGTACGGAACTGAACATAACTAGTTGTTAATGATGTGATCAGTAGCATGTGTGACATGCGTCTGTCTTCTCCTTGTGTAAATCATGCAAACAGAGGTATGTGTCTTAAATCATTCATATATTCCAGTCTCTTTCTCCACTGTAGGTTCTCTCATCAGCCCAGCGGTCCCAGGGTAAATTGAACATTATAGTCCAGAGGGAGCACGTGTGGTGCTTAGAAAAAGCTGCTTAGATGCACATAAACAAAACTGTGACGTAATGAAGCTAGGAAGCAAGTTGCAAGTTGACAATTAGTTTATTGACAGTCAAATTGAGAAGATAGGGGAAAAGTCCGGGGTGATGGTCTAGTGGCGCAGAGTCTCCAATGGTCAGATGATCGTGATGAGAAGAGTGAAGAGAAGTGTTGAACAGACACGGCGAATCCGGGTAACAGCAAACAGGACACTGAAACAGGGACAACGAGAGAACTGGACTGGAACTCTGAAGAGCGAACAACACCGGACATCACAAACAACGATCTGACAAGGAGATGAGAGAGTGGTGAGAATTTAAAGGGAATGGGAATGAGTAACAGCTGGTGAGAGGAGTGATTGCGGCAGAGCGCTAATCATGGTACAAACAACACGCCCACACATTCACGCACCCACACAACACACACTAAGAACAAGGCACGAGACAAGGAAGAGACATAGGATTAAATACCGTGACAAAAACAAGGCGATTCTGTCGACAGCAGATAAATAAACGTTGCAGGATGATAATATGTCTCTGGTGGATAATCTCTTTGATCAAAACAAAATGGTTTAAACTGGTGGCATTCATGCTTCTTGTTCACAGTCACGAGATGCTGCAGCGTTGCTATGGTTCTCACTTGTCAATTATCGCAATAAAGCGCAATAGTGCCCCGCCCACTTATTCAGTGTCTGGGTTCCGGAAGTATTTTTCCCTTTGGCTTTTCATAAAATCCTCCATAAAAGTTGGAAGCCATGAAGCAAACCAATCAGCTCTGAGGTGAATCGCAACATCACACACATTGTTTTGAGGCAAACAAGTATTTGAAAATCTGACAAAAAGACAAAAGTGCAATCAGTGACGTTCCTCCCTATAGGCAAACGAACTATTAGCATAACTATTAGTTCGCACAAATTACAATTTAGGGGATTCATTTAAATGCA
Source organism: Xyrauchen texanus (assembly GCF_025860055.1). Classification (NCBI taxonomy): domain Eukaryota; kingdom Metazoa; phylum Chordata; class Actinopteri; order Cypriniformes; family Catostomidae; genus Xyrauchen; species Xyrauchen texanus. The sequence continues at coordinate 12,696,245 of NC_068297.1, read as the reverse complement.
GTTGTCACTCCAAAACTTTGTAGTGTGTATGTGGCCATATAGTCAGATAGAACGTCAGCTAGATGGATAGATAGAGAGGAACTTATATCAGATGAAAGGCCTTTTATGGGTTTGTTGGCATTTAAACATTTTTTGACCATTGGAATTTGAATTAACAAATCCGTTGTCCCATTTGAACATTCTGTCAATGTAAGTCTATGGGAGTTCCATGAGTTTTTATTGTTCACTGTGCAAAAACTGTGAGTCTGGTCTGTTAGAATAGATATACCACACAATTCCAGAGCAGTCTGAAGGTCTCTGCTGAGTTTGGTGGATGCAGCTTTAAAGGTTAATGTTTGACATTTTTGGTCTCGGTTTAGAGATTTAGCAACAACCCTAAACAAAGTTTGTACATAACAGTATGTTGGCTATTTTGTGCCAAGATAATTAGCTTTATACTGTATAAAACAATGAATTCTTTGTCCCCATTTAGATATCCAAGTAAATGTGCGTGTGTGTGGGTTGGGGGGGATGAAAAGATGGAAAAGAGAAATTAAACCGTTCATTCCCAAAGCAGGATCTTAAATTAGTGCTTAGGCCTCATGCCACACTGGTTCTTTGCCATGCACACATATTTAATGGGTAATAAATCAGGTTTCTGGATTTGTGACACTGTATTATTGTAGCTTTGCTCAAGATTAACCAAAAATTCTTAGAGGATGAGAGAAAGGAATAAACATCTGCACCTATAATGAAGAAAGTACAATAATCAAGAAGTACAATAATTTCTTTGTTTCTCTCGCTCTCTCTCTCTCTCTCTCTCTCTCTCTCTCTCTCTCTCTCTCTCTCTCTCAGGTGTCAATAGCAGGGCAGCCGGCTGGAGTAGAGGCAGCGAGAATTAAAATAAGAGTAAGATGATGTTTAAGGTCCTTTTTGCTTGCTAGTTTTCTTTTCTTGCTTTTCTTTCTTGTTTGAAAGAACTTTCTTTGCTTCATATATTGCAACTTAAGCCATGCATTAGTGGCTTTATGTGCTGCACCCTAGTGGCCAAAATAAAATTGTCATAATTTTTGGTTCCGTATTCTCTTCAACAAAACAAATCAAACAGAATTGTTCTCCACCCCTCTCTGTAGGAGTTGTTGCCATTGGTGCTGATGTTTGAATGTAGTGGGGTGGTACAGCAGGTGGACTGTAGCTCTCCGGTAGTTCAGCATATATCCCACACTTACAACGTCTCCATCTCCTTCAAACCGCCCTCTCGTCTCTATGGCAACACTGCCATTGTCCGCGGCAACCAGAACAATGCTGATGGTATTAAGGTGAGGGATGAAGTGGTAGACACATTATATTAATGCTGTTGAAAGAGCTTTGTGTTAAAGAAACGGAAGTGGAATCACGAGTCAGGTTTCAAATAATGGCAAAAAAACAAACAAACAAACAAACACTTTAGTCATTAACACCTCCCCAAGGTTTTTGTGAACTAGAGTCAAATACAGTTGTGAATAAGGCCACCAAATCTTCACATCTCTCTTCTACAATATAAATAAATAGTTTTTTCTTCCCGTAATGTCTACATTTAAAATTTGCAGAATACAAACTTGCAAGATTCATAATGCAAGGTTTATTTTGCCTTATATTTCAAATTAAGTCATAAATAAGGTCAATATGTCAATTCTCAAGTAATATTTGTCAAGTCAGCAAAATTAAGACTCATCTCAGGTCTTGAGTCATATACATAAATGAACCTTCTCATGCACTCACATATAAAGAAAATTACACTTAAAGCCCTGTGCTGAAGTTTCCTTCATAGTTGCAGATATAAATGACTGAAGCTCTTGAGTAGAGGGAGAAAGAATTAAACTAGGTCATTCTATGAATTGGAGAGATTTAATTTTCAAGTAGAGCTGCCAGAAATGAAACCAAAAAACACTGCAGACTTCTCAACATAATGTAATGCTTTAGAAGAGATGGGCAAAGGTTTTAAGTTCTCTAAATGTGTTTACAGTGGCCCCGAAATGTATTTGGACACACTTCATTGCGTTAGATACAAAATATCATCTGCAAGCAATATGATGCTATATCTTTTCTCAGAAATACATTTACTTTTGCAACACTTTCAATCAACTTGCCCAAAGTGCATTGTAGATGTATTAAATCAGTTCCTCTCAAGTTCACATGGATGTCCTAGCAGAGGAACTACAGTTGTAGTTCATCACATTAACTATGGACATGTTCCACAAAGTTTGTCAACCAGAAAGTGTCCAAATATACATTTTGAATAATACATATATTTTTTTGTCATTTGTAACCTAGCACACTTTTCGTAAAACATTTGGCCTTAAAAATTAACTTGTCCTATCTTTTTTTAAATAAATGCTACTTGGTTTGATGTTTTGTTATAATGCAAAGACTTTCATACATTTTAAAGGAATATTCTGGGTTCAATACAAGTTAAACTGAATCGACAGCATTTGTGGTATAATGTTGATTGAAACTCATGTATTATTTGAGCTGTAAAGTTTAAACATTTAAAATTTTTACAGTCATTTTAGGGTTTATTGACATTGCATCATCATGGCAATGAAGTTGTAAAATTGGCAATAAGTTTACACAGAAAAGGTTTGTAAATTATCTTCTCACACTAAAATCATGTTTACACGTATATTGTTTATGTCTTGTGGCTATATGTTTTAAAAAGGGAGTATTTCAACATTTAAAAATGGACCCCCATTCACTTCCATTGCAAGTGCCTCGCTGGAACCCAGATTTTTGCTTATTTTAAAGAAAAGGAGGGCAAGTCAAAATACATTTTTGTGGTAATCAATATTGTGCCACAAATGCCGTCGATTGAGCTTAATTTGTATTGAACCAAGAATATTCCTTTAATGCATGGCTGAGGTGTCCTAATAAGTTTAGGGGCCACTGTAGGTGTATTTACATGTTGTTGTGTGTATGTCCATTCAAAATGGAAGAAATTGTGTATTTGGATTAATGGAGATGTTAGTTTTTTTATTTTATATTTTTGTGTGTGTGTTTCAGCGAGGAACAGCTTTGCTATTGGAGCACCTCGCTGGGTCTTTTGCCGGCTCTGTTCTGGTTGGCACACAACTGGACATCGCACCCCAGCACCATCTCTTCCTGCAGGGTCGCAATGGAGCCAACATCAAACACATTACCCAGTGCACAGGAGCCCACATACACTTTCCTGACCTCAACACACACTCACACTCCCCCACGCACACTAGCCGCTCCGCAGTCTACATACAGGGGAGCATTGATGCCGTATGTGCAGCTAGACAGCAGCTCATGGTATGGAAACACTTTGTCTGCATTTTTTATTTTCTGTCTGTCTGCATGTCTGCCTGTTTGTCTTTTGTTTGTCTTGATTTAATACTGATGTACATATTTGTGGCCAGTTGGCGAAAAAGTTTCCGTGTCATGGTGAAAGAGGTGAAATTGAGAGAGATGTTTGGATGAGAGTGCCTAAAAATGCTGACAGATGATTGGGCTCATGCTGGTCTGGATGAAGATCTTGAGGCTTTTAGCAATGTGCCAAAGCAGAGGGGTTTCAAGACACGTGTCATATTGATTATACTCCTCGCATCTTGTTGTTCAAAACAGGAAATCCAGATTTAGCAGTTTGTCGTTTTAATCTGTAATCTAATCTCATTTAAGGCTTCGTAGTGGTTGTGTGTGAGCGAGAGAGTGTATACATAAAACATAGATTATAGCCTGTCACTTCTTGAAGGGGATATTTCTTACGTGGTGTGGGCTTGTGTGCTTGTATATCGTGGTATTGATTTTGTGACTCTCTAAATGACACTGTTTATTGAGTACTGGAACAATGCAGGCTACAGAACTGAAAAAATGTATTTATCAAGGAGTTATTTTGGATTCTCCTATTAAACATGTTCAGAGGTATTTGCACGTTTGTGTGCATCCTCCTGCTTCTTCAGATTTTTTTTTTTTTACAAAATGTGCGGTTTTCTTTGCCTATCACCCAGTATGTTTCAACATCGTCAGTTAGAAAAATTATGTGTATTTAAAGGGATGGTTCACCCAAAAATGTTAATTGTCTCGTCATTTACTCACCCTCATGCAATCTCAGATGTGTTTGACTTTCTTTTTTCTGCTGAACACAAAGATTTAATGGGTACCAAAATGTTGTACCTTTTTTACTATAAATTCTCCTCCCTGACCAGTCAGTGGTAATATGTGCGAAGAATGTGAATTTTCAAAAAACAAAAGAAGGTGAAAGTGAAAGGGGAGATTGATATTGAAAAGGACTTAAATATTAATCTTTTTCTCACTCACTTCTCATATTGCTTCTGAAGATATAGATTTAACCACTGGATTCTTATGGAATACTTATATGCTGCCTTTATGTGCTTTTGGATCGTCAAAATGTTGTTATCCATTCACTTGCATTGTGTGGATCAACTGAGCAGAAATATTCTTCTAAAAATCTTCCTTTATGTTCATCAGAAGAAAGAAAGTCATACACATCTGGGATGCCATGAGGGTGAGTAAACTGTCAAATCTTGAGTCCAAAGGGTGGATTCGAACTCATTCCATGTATTGAAATGTTTTCTTGACAACTGATGGTGTTGACAAAAAAAGCATATTTTGCACATCACACATGTATGAAATGCATTAACCTTTTTTCTGGTGTTGCTAGCTACTAATAGGACCCACTTAAAACAAAAGATCTATATAAAAAAACTTGGTTTACAATTTATGTGATTCATGGTTCATGGTTGTGACAGAAAATATAAGCACAGTTACTTATAATGTTAAATAAAATGTGTGTTATAAACATTTTAATGATAATTTCTGATTAATTTCAAAGTGTAATTGTTATTTTCAAAAGTAATGACAGGTAGTTTGTGCAACATCTTTTAATTCATGTCTCAAAAATCTGTGTTGTGTTTTTCAGGGCTGTCTGCCGCTGGTGTTGATGTTCGATATTAAGGAGGAGATGGAGGTGGCGTCTCAGGTCATCACTCTTCTTATGGAGCACCTAGACGTCTTCATCAGTATTAAACCAAAACCGAAACAACCCAGCAAGGTAACAAATACCTTGAAACATACAAGTGAGACTTCCTTGCTTATCATTTATAATCCTACTTGTAATTGAAAGTAGCTTGTAACCGGCTTCACAATATAAATAATATTTTTATATAAAACTAAACGAAAAGACACAAACACACACATAGGACAGATAGATGCCCGTAATTATTCTCTCTCTGTCGCACCACCGTCCGCACCGGCCTTTATCCCTCTCGGAGGCTTGATTAGGCTGATAAGGGACCGGGTGTGTAAAATCACGACCCGGCCCCACCCTCCGCCTTTACATAGTTGAACTACTGTACAGTCAAGCTACTAATAAAAAGTAGTTAACTAAACTATATGATTTAAATTTTACAATCAAAGCAAATTAAAAACTTTATCTAGCACATAAACTAGAAGGATCTGTGTGACTTGAAGAGATAATTGTACACCAAATACAACTGATGAAATTAGTAAACATCCAAAGTTATATAACTGGGTCAAGAACATAATGATAAACAGCAGTAATAGCTCAATTTGTAATTTTTCTACAAAAGAGATGTTAATGCTGCATAGGGACTTCTGTACAGGGATTCAAATGATTTGTTGAATCATTTTGTTTACTTATTCATTTAAAGGTATGTTTTGGGTTCAATACAAGTTAAGCTGAATTGACAGCATTTGTTGCATAATGTTGATTACCACAGAAAATATGTGTGTATTATGACCCATCACTTGTTTATATATATACAAAGATAAAGTTTGTGAGTAATTTTATCACATGTTAACATGTATGATCTCCCCATTTACTTCCAATGTAAGTGCCTTACTGTAACCATCATTTTTTTCAATTTTAAATAAACAAGGAATTTTATAAACAACATCCCAATGCTACAATGATAAATTGTGCCTCTCTGTCTTTCTGTCTTTTAGTCTGTGATTGTGAAGAGTGTGGAAAGGAATGCTGGTAGTATGTATGAGGTACGCAGGATTCTGTTGGGGCTTGAGTCCAGCTGTGTTCCCTCCTCCATTAGTCCTATCGCTGTGAACGGACATACTTCTGCCTCCCCTCCCTTGTTTGGCTCCGTTGGACAGGACCCTCTAGCCTCAGCTGGACTGAGGCTAAGCACTTTGGGTAATGTAATGTTAATGTATATATTTTATTACTAAACCTCAGTGTTGGCTTTAAATCTTTAAGTAATTTCTTGATTGTGCATTCTAAGTAAAGCCTGTTTGTATCCATACTTCACGCATACAGACACACACAGTGCTGCTTTAGATTCAGTTACCATAATTACTACTGTCTGTGTTTGTAGATTACAGTTCATGCTGCCAAACAGCTCCATAAGTAGCTACAGCTGTGTGTGTTAGTGTGTTTGTCTGTGTTCCACATTCACACTCGCTCACACACATTAGTGTGAGTTAAAACAGTCCTTTCTGTTGTATAGTCCTTTTCATAATGCACTCTTTAAAGATGTCTGTTGTTGTTTGCTGTACAATATTAAGTTTGTAGTTAAAGTCACTAACTGTAAAATTTGAATTACTGTAGGTACATTGTAACATTGGTAACATGTATCAGAATAAGGGCTGTCAATCGATTACAATTTTTAAATTTCAATTTTTTATTTAAATTAATTTCTTGACATACTGATTAATTAATCTAATTGTGATTAGTCTGATTAATTAATCAGCATGTAAATTAATTTAATGAACAATTTTAATCGATTGACATCGAGCCATATTTTATATTAACTAATAAATTCTTTCCATTTCTGGCACTATAATGTAATGTATTCTAATTATCTGAATTATTATACATTACATTATAGTTGCAGAAAAGGAAAGAAATAGAAAACATGGCTTTAGAAGGCAATACATTGATTATTTCCATATCATTGGACATAAGCATAATCATTGGCCAGTCCACAGCAATCCGTTTTGCAATTGAACTCATCAATCTTACCGATGTAGACTTATTATAAGGGCTTTTCGTAGGACGTGTCATTGTATATATGTGTCTGATGAGCGCTTTTGGAGAGTCTCACTTTGGTTGTGTCGTGTCATAAACACAGCATTAAGTTAAACTTAGTTTGAAAAACACATTTCGAGAACCCTGCATTGTGTCTGGATAGCTGCGTGATGCCTGTTCAGATGGAGTTGTGCTTACTGCCCCCTGCTGATTGATACTCAGAAGAATTCCTTATTATGGTCTGGGGGCATTTTTAATTGCATACATTTATTTAGCAAATTTTTTTTAGCCCTTTTTCACCCAGTTTGGAATGCCGTATTCCCAATACGCTTTTCTGAAGTCCTCGTGGTCGCGTAGTGACTCGCCTCAATTCGGGTGGCGGAGGACGAATCCCAGCTGCCACCGCGTCTGAGATGTCAACCCGCACATCTTATCACGTGGCTTGTTGAACGTGTTGCCACAGAGACATAGCGCGTGTGGAGGCTTCACACCATCCACCGCGGCATTAATGCTCAACTCGCCACGCGTCCCACTGAGAATGAACCACATTATAGCGACCACGAGGAGGTTACCTCATGTGACTAAATAATTTAAATCTGAGTCTTAGTATTCATATTAGTAATTCTAACTTTGTTCATGGAATGTTCCATTTTAAATACAATTTAAAGGGAAAAAAGACAAATACTAATAAATACAACAAGATGAAAAATTCTGTAATTATTTACTCATGCTTTTACTAACCTGTATGACATTCTTTCTTCTGTGGAACACAAAAGGAAATGTTGGGCAGAATGTTAGCCTCAGTCACCATTCTCTTTAATTCTCAACTCTCTTTAATCTTTTGACTGAGTCTAGTATTCTATAGTAACATCCTTTCAAAGAAGAAAGTCATAGGAGTTTGAAGTTACATGAGGGCGAATGAATGATGACAACATTTTTGTTTTTGGGTGAATTATCACTTTAAGAATATTCCTTTAATGCAGTTGCAATTACTAATATGAATTCTAACACATAGTCGTGTAATTTTTTTCATACTTTTGCATTCTTGGGTAATCAAGAGTAGGCCACAGATGCTGTCAAAAGGGCTTAATTTGTATTTCCATCCATCCATCCATCGTCAACCGCTTATCCTGTGTACAGGGTCGCGGGGGGCTGGAGCCTATCCCAGCTAACATTGGGCGAAAGGCGGGGGACACCCTGGACAGGTCGCCAATCCATCGCAGGGCCACACATAGACAGACATACACTCACACTCACCTCCACATCCACATCCACATCCACACCTAGGGCAATTTTTTTTGGAGACACCAATTAACCTAGCCTGCATGTCTTTTGGATGGTGGGAGGAAGAATATTTATTTAATATTGCTGCAATATCGTATTTATTCCTCTCTGATCTTCTCTCTATCCCTGTCTCTTCAGCTGATCTTCTAAGGTCTTCAGTCAGCCCCGTTGCAAATGGTTCCTCCAACCCAAACTCTGTCTTTAACGGACAGGGCTCTGTCTTAAACATCCAGAATGGAGCATCAAACAACACACAGCACATTCATTCGCCCTCTCACACACCTGCTAATTCACACACACATTCACATGCTTCTGTTCACACAGCGTCTCTTTGGCCTTGTGCCTTCAGTTCAACAGCTAACACAGCAGGTGAGTCTGAGTCTCTCTAAACCACAAATATCACAGTCAGTTTGTACATAGAGTCCTTGTGTTCAATTCTTCTGACACCCTAGACACTGTTTTTAAGAAAGTCAGTCCAGAATCATTTTTATAATTTTTATGAATGGAAAAAAAAAGAATCCTTAATATCTTATTTCGATTTTTATTAATACATTTTTTTACGTGTTATTACCATGAAAATAGCCATACAAGCCGTCATGGCGGCAACACCTAGTATTAAAGGATAGGTTCACCCCCATAAAATGTCACCCTCATGTCTTTTCAAACTCATATGACTTCCTTCATCCATGGAACACAAGATAATTTTAAAGTATGCTGACACTGCTCTATTTTCCATACAAAGAATGAGAATATTGACTGAGCAATGAAAGGAGAATTCAAAAATGAGGAGCAAATGAGCTGTTAATATTAGCATCAAACAGGTTCAGATTTGGATATAAAGTAAACCATCTCTCCCCGTTTCAGGGTTTTCCTCCAATCTGATGTTGCAGTCTGTGTCTCAGGCGACTCTTAGTGGTCTTCTTCTCTCTGGTGTCCAGAGTCAAACACACACACCATCCCCTCCACCTGGACTTGCACCGATACACAAACCAGCCAGCACCGAACATCTCAATGGACATGTGAGAAACTTACCAAAGCTTGCTTGTGTGTGCTGTTTTGTTTTAAATACATTATGCTTCCTGTACTTGTTACTGCTGGATGCCATTGTGCTTGTTTGTGATTGTGTGTGTGGGTTTGTTGTAGCTTGCCAGTTCTGTGTACAGTAGGATCTCCTCTGTATCGCTTAACCCCGCCCACTGTGACACTGCCCAGGAAGTTATCGGACATGCCCAATCTGAATCCATTTCCAATAAATCAACAGATGAAGGTACTGAACACACATACACATTACAAAATGTCTTCTCTAGATCCCATCATGCCCATTCAAACTGCATGTGCCCCCTCAGATTTTAAGTAGTACAAAGGTAGGCGGAGTTCCGGGTCAAGCCTACCAATGACATGGACCAATGGCAGTAAGGTGTTTAGTAGCCAGTAAGCATTTTTACTGAAAATTTGCCCAGGCGAACTTTTACGAACCACCAAAACGAACTAAAAAACACCTTCTTTTTGACCAGATTTTTTTCTAAATGACCTATACCTGTTCGTTCTTCGATTTCGTATATGAAATGTGCAGGTGCCTTTACTATTAAAATGTCAAAGCTGCTCTTTTTCTATACAATGAAAATGCATTCCTAGCCTTCAAGTACAGTTGCAATTTTGCTTTGTTTATTACAAGAAATTAAATATTAGGACGGGATTTTAACCTGAGTCTCAAAACAAAAAATGTATAGCTAGACGAACACATATTAGACTTGTGTAAAGAACTTCTAAGTTGTTAAAAAAAAAAAAAAATATTATCTTTGAGTGCCTTAGCTTACTAAGGGAACCAAGTGAGCCAAGACTACCACTGATATATATATATATATATCCATCTACTTTTTCTCTGTTTCTCTCTTTCCAATTCATCTTAGGCAGTTCAATGTGTTGATGTGCTGAGTGGTTTACTTGTTCATGCACGCTCAGTTTAAATGAATAATCCGGTTTCAATACAAGTTAAGCTCAAGCTGCAGCATTTATGCCATAGTGTTAATAACCACAAAAATGTATTTATTCTTTTTGTACTTTTTTCTTAAAAAAAAAAAAAAGAACAAATCGGGGTAAAATCTTATAATTTTATAAAAGCACTTTAAAACTGAAACACTGAAAATCCCATTAATTCTTCTGTTTAAACTGGTGTATTATTTGAGCTGTAAAGTTGTTTATATCATAATTTTTTACAGCTATTTTATCGTCATAATAACAACGTCACAACGCAATTTTATCACACTTTAAAAATCATGTTAACAAACATATTGTTTACAGCTTGTGGCTATACATTTAAAACTATTTGAACATTTACGGATTGGCCCCAATTCACTTCCATTGTAAGTGCCTCACTGTAACACAGATTTGTGCTTTTTAAAGAGAAGGAGGGACATGTCAAAATGTATTAACCCCGTAATGTTCCTTTAACTGGCAATGGCAATTCTTGCCATGTGTTTATGCAAAGTAGAATTGTTTTTCAGAATCATGGGCTCCATTAATTTTTTTTAAATCATCAGGGGTGGAGAACTGTTTTGGCAATACTTTATGATGATAAACATTACAGTACATCTCAGTGTCACTGTTTGTGGCATTATTCTTTCCACCCTGGGTTCACTGTATACAGAAAGGAAACATTTTAATCTTACATATGTATGCATGTTTCAGGCTCTGATACATTTGTTGAAGTGGGCATGCCCAGGAGCCCATCTCATTCAGCCAATAGGAGTGAGCTAAAGCAGATGCTGACTTCCTGCACAGCATCCTCAGTGAAACGACAAACGGTGGAACTTCTGCAGAGAACCAAGAACTCACTTCTCCAGTATGTTAAGTCATACATTTATCTTTCCATTATCATGACAATTTAGTGATGTTAAAGAAGTGTGTAATATCTGTGGCACCAAACAGTAATGCAAAATAATTACTTTTTTCAATTCCAAAATGTCACACTTCACCTTTAACTAATTACGTTACACTACCACGATGAGGTGGTCGTTAAATGTTGTATTTTTGCATGTAGTGTGGAGTGTGTGTTGGCAGATTCCGAATGTGAGAATGCAGTCACTGATAAAAGAGCACCAGGGAGTGAGAGAGCAGCAGAAAGAAGACTTGCACCACATTTACAGGTACTCACACATATACACATACACTACTCGCATACAAGTGTACAAAAATGAGAACAAATTTACTCACCCGCTTTGTGTCTGAATGTGTTTCAGGCTTTTGACTATGAGAAAAAAAAGCTACTAGCCACTAAAGGTGAGAGAAGATTTAATCTGTTGATTAAACATGTCTGAATGTAAGGTCACCAGCTAGGTTGTAGCTAAAGAAGTGGCTAACTTGTGTTGTCTTTGTATAGCCATGTTAAAGAAGCCGGTTGTAACAGAGATTCGGACCCCGACAAATACCTGGAGTGGGTTGGGCTTCTCTAAATCATTGCCAGCAGAGTGCTTGAAAGAGCTGCACAGGGCGAACCGTGTGCCATATAAACCCAGCATGTGCACGACATATGAGGTACACACAAACAGAAACTCACAGGGGGAATTCACCAAGTGCCATTTATTAGCATGCTTCATTGCTTTAGCTTGTGATTCACAGGGTATTGTTGAAATCAGGTAACGGCTCAAACACGGCCAAAAATGTAGTCCTGAACACAGTTTGGATGGCGCAATTATAAATCTTGCGGTGAACGGCTTTTGTATTTTGTTACGGTGAACAAAATACTGTTTACTGCCTGCTAACCATGGGTGGTTATAGCACAACATTAATTGCTTAATCTTTTGTAAACATGCACTAGATGGACATGATAATTTTTTTGATCATTTTAACGCGTTTCTAGCGATGTTCACCTCATTTTAAGAGTGGTTTAAGCGCAGCTTTTGGAAAAACACATGCCGTTCTGTGTGTAAACAAACACTGTAAATGTGAGATGTGAAGACCCACGTCTCTGCTTTGGCCTGTCATTTCACCCAACATCACAATGGACTGTATTAAGTTTGCATATTCAGAACATTTCAGCGTGGATTGCATGTTTTTGCATGGATTGCTTGAGATCCAAGCTTTGGAATGAACTGTTATTGAATGAGCATAAATTTAAAAATGTTAAAATGTTTTATTGATTCAACTATTAAACAATGAAAAACAAAACGCATACAAACAGAATCAGCATTAAACCTCATAACTGGCACCCCCCAGCCTGACCCCCAACAACACCCCAGTGGTTACCCAACCATAGACAAAAAAACAAAAAGAAAAATATATATATATATGAGCGTGGATGCTACGGAGAATAGCCTGAAGCCTCCACACTCACTACATCTCTGTGGTAACGTGCTCAACAAGCCACATGATAAGATGCGTGGATTGACAACCTCAAATGCGGAGGCAACTGAGATTCGTCCTCTGCCACCTAGATTGAGGCGAGGTGCATTTAGCGCCTGGTTAAACTTGATTTCATTCGGTTAGTGACTGACACACTGTATACACTGGACTCGAGCAATGTCCTTCACAGCACCTTGAGGCTGTCTACACTCTATGTGTCAAAGTGAAGTTCTAAAACTCTTGTTGGCAGGAGTAGCACCAGCATATGCAGCACAAAATAGAGGGGGGTATCCGTTTGCTGTCTGCGTAGCGAGGTACGACTCAATGGACTCATACAGTGTAGACAGAAACATTGATAATTATGGGAGCAATTCACTTTTGTTGCATCGTGCAGCTCGCATCTGGTGTAGACAGGGCGTAAGACAACAGTGAATTCTATTGTGAATTCTCCCCACAGTTGCACAGTAACAAGCTGCCTGATTTCAGATCAACTAAAGAATCGTTTTTCCATATCCTTTTGTGCGTGTGCATGCATGATTGTGTGTATGTTTGTATGTTTTTGCAGGACTCTCATCTGTCTGTGTCACACTCTGGGAGTCGAGAAAGTTTGGGTAATGGCACTGAATGTGATAATTGGGGTGATCGGAATGGGAATGTTAACATCAATGGGAACGGACTCTCAGGAAACTCTGAATTTTCCCCTGCTGTCAGCAGCCCAAAGAGAATCAAGAACAGATCTAGTGAGAATAAAGATCTTATACTCATAGAAAACTATCCTTACTAAAGAAACAAAGTAATGCCTCATTTACTTACTACTACTTTCGTTCTCTTTATCTGTTTGTGTCTGTCAGTAGGTGAACAGTATCTCAGCAGCAGTAATTATATGGACAGTATCTTTATGTTGGGTAGTAATGGCTGCTCTCTCAGCTCATCTCTTAAAGGAACAGACCTCCCTGAGCTTTTCAGCAAACTCGGTCTCGGCAAGTACACAGACATCTTCCAGCAGCAGGAGGTAATTAATGAACAAAACCATCAATGAATCAGTATGGTGATCTTTTATTATTTTTGACTCTGCAAATTTTTGGTGTGTGTGTGTGTGTGTGTGTGTGTGTGTGTGTGTGTGTGTGTGTGTGTGTGTGTGTGTGTGTGTACTCTAATAGATTGATCTGCAGACATTCGTCACCCTGACAGATCCAGACCTGAAGGAACTAGGAATCGCGACATTTGGTGCTCGCAGGAAAATGTTACTTGCGATCTCAGGTCAGTTTGTTTGTATGTAATGGAAAGGAAAGAGAAAGAAAGGATAAACCTTAATAAAAGATGTTTAAAGAAAAATTTTGAAGTCATTGTTGTGTAATGGAGTTGTTGGGTGTATGGCATTTCTTTCACCAAGTCCTTCTAGTCAAATATGAGTTGCTGCCTTTTAAGGAAGCTTATTAATTACTTATCATATTTGAATGTTTCCTCTTTAGAGCTGAACAAGAGCAGGAGGAAGATCTTTAACACACCCAACATTCGCTCCTCCTTCCTAGAAGGCGGGGCCAGTGGACGGCTGTCGCGGCAGTTCCACGCAGACGTGGCGAGTGTCAGTGGTTGTTGGTGATCTCATATCTTTACTTGCTCACAAGCATCTATCCTTTCCATGACTTTTCCCCAGAGGTGAACCAGCGATCCCTTACCTAAACTGGACTCTAGCTCTTATTCTTACTGGACTCTAGTTGATGTAAAAAGGCGAAATGAGATGCAGCGACGGAGCTTAAAAATACGCAAAAGGGAAATTATTCAATTTTGTTAGAGAATGTGCCAATAATGTTGTCTTACATTAAGTCTGGGTTAACAGGTAAAGCTCAGAGATTATAAACAAACCATACTGTCAGTGGCAAGCACACTGCGGTATTGGTGTCTAGCACTTTAATCTGTATACTCTGCTGTTTTTGCCTGTTGGTTGTATGCAACTTTTGTTTTTTGGGGGGGGGTTGTAACTTCAGTTTTTCCAGTGCCAAACACAAGCACTTATTCAGCTTGAAATTTCCAGGTCACACTCAAAGATCAGCTGCTTGGTATTCACAACCAGGCGATGCTTTTGTTGTTTACCGCTTTTGATTGACTGTTGTACTCCTGTTCAGTGTTTCAATACCCATTGCAGTATTGTTGTATTTTAAAGACATTTTATTTCCTAGTTGAATTATGTTTTCATATTTTTGTTAATTATGTTAATCTTTTTAAAGAGGTATTATCAGTTTGCTATATTTTTTTCAATTTGGTAAAACTTTTCGATTAAGATCATTTGTTTTTTTACTTCAATAGAAGTTCGAGCAGTTATCTCAATCAAATGTTAATCCGTGTAGATCCACTTTGTTGAATGTGAAGAATAGCAGTAAAAAAAAACATTAAATATCGGTTCTTAATTTGTTTAGAAATCGGCTTCATGAGTTGTATTTACGTTTTACCTGTTGCACAAACATCAGATATTATCTGCATTAGCTGCTATAACTACAAATGTAATTGGGTCTAAAATCTAATCATTTTGATGTAGTTTTGGCGAGTCTTTGTCAGTGTGTGGGTGTCCGAAAATGTGCATGTGTATCCTTCACTCATTGCACAAAGTCATTTATAAATTCAAGGGCTACCGTCATTAAAACTATTTTCAATGTCTTTGATTTTAAGTGTCATTGAACAGGGAAAAATAATTCATCGGTTTATGTACTTTCAGTAGTTATTTCATTAGGGGTTTTTTTGTTTTTAAAACCAGATTGTGTATGTCATCTTTGGATGTATTCAGAGTAATCAAGGTTATGCAGCCTTTTGTATAAGGTTTGTAGTGCATTCACGGTACAGGTTACAAAAAGAATGTAAACCATGTAGAAAAAGCATTTATTGTTAAATACTAACACTTATCATAAGAAACCATGCTAATCTCTTTTATATGCATAAAAATATGACGGTTTCTGAAGTATTGCACAAAAAGTTTGCAGTATTCTTGTATTTTTGCTCAGTGATGTTTGTAATGTTTGTTGTTCATCAAGTCCAATGTAACACTCTTGTATGGTTCATGTGCAAAGTATGGACTTTGATTATAAATCCTCACAATAGTGGAACCAATGTATATGGTTACATTTCTTATAGAGCAGGGAATCCTGTCAGTATTTGTGATCAAGAATCATTTTCTTGTTTTTGCATCTGACAAATCATGTCTATTCACTTTTCAAAGAGTTGTTCCCCACTTTTCACCTGAAATTACTTCTGTTGCAATAGTGTCTTTTTTTTTTTTTTTTTTTTTTGCTTAGGGAACAACTGTGTTGTTCTGTTTATTGGTTGAGCTACCTTCCTGTTGAAGAAGAGCATTATGGGGGCAGTAAAAAAAATTATACCGATGTGACTGGCAATTGGATCACATTTAAATCTTTGACAAAGGGAACAATGTTCATGTTTATGCCTTTTAAGAATGTTCTGTAAATCCAAATCAGTGTTGGCACTTAAGCCATTTGCTGCCTGTGATTAGTGTTGCCAGAGTATTCCTATCTGTAAGTAACAGAAAAAAGGGAATAAAAACAAAAATATTTAAAATGTTCACCACAGATTTGTGGTATTGTTTTAGAAAATAAAAATGTATGCAAGCCAAGTCAAACTGTCTGCATTTTTATTACAAAGTCCATTGTAATTTCACATTGATCATCAAACACAATCTTAAGGTTCATACAACTCAGTCACTATTCTCTTTCAGTGGATGAAAATGCAATGAAAATGATTGGTGACTGAGGCTAATATCTCCTTTAGTGCTCCACAGAAGAAAGTCATATGAGTTATAAAGAACATGAGGGTGACTAAATTATGACATTTTATAGTTATTTTTTGAACAGTCAAATGTTGAAAAATGACAGAATCAGTCCCTATTCTGTACCCAGCAAAAGCTACCAATGACATCTTCGAGAAAAGACATAAGGAAAAGCTCCTAAAGGGAAAACCAGAGACATTACATAAGATTGGGGAGTTTAGCAACATAATATCTTATACACAATGCCCAGAAGCCTGGCATGCTGCAATTAGACAACACAACCTCACAGTGATCAGAAAGGGCATCAGTTACAGATGGAAGTTGCAGATTAAAGAAGAAGAGGACTCTGATGTGATGACAAACTTATATAAGAATGGAATGGTAATTGTACAGGGCAGTCTAAAACAGTTTGAGCAGGACCTCCTCCACATTAAGGGAAAGCTCAGCCAGAGAAGAGTACCAGTGAGGGCAGTAGCCCCCAAACACCAAAGCAGATGAAGAATAACTGCACACAAGACCCCTCCCATCAGCCGCTCATCACTGACATGGAGAAGTATATAAGAGGTACCTCCCTTATATACATCCCATGGCCCCATATGCCCCCTGCCTCCTCATCCACACTCAAGCAGCAAGCAGAGCACCAGCCCCTACTTCTACCCCTGCGTCTATCATCAACAACCCCTCACCGGGAACCAAGGAACTCCAAGACATCCAGCAAATGCTAAGCCGGCTATGTTCTCATCTAGTGGGTTAGTAACTTTTTGAAACTCTTGAAAAAAAGCAAATAAAAAAAAAGATGAATGCAAGTATGATTGTGTGTGTGTGTGTGTGTGTGTGTGTGTGTGTGTGTGTGTGTGTGTGTGTGTGTGTGTGTGTGTGTGTGTGTGTGTAGTGTATTAGGGTTGCTCAGATACCAAAATTTTGGCTTTGTTACGATACCAGCCCTGGTATCTCGGTATCGATAAAAAAAAAAATAAAAAAAAAGGAAAATTACTTTAAAAGAACTGCATAAAGACTTATAGATACAAATTATGCCTTTCTTTTTTAATTTGTCTGGATTCCATGTTACATTTTTTAATTAAATGCTATGATCAAATTGTGTTTAATCAAATAAAAATATTATAATTTTCAAGAATACAGAGCCAATAATAACATTTCAACAGTAATGATATATTATTTTTGGTAAAAACAAAAAAAGAAGCATAACAGGGCTTTACCGCATTAATGACAACATTAAATTAAAACAATCTGATTACCTGAGGCTAAAGCCTGCCATGGCTGTATCACAACATGCTGATATTCAGTATACTTGCTTTTGTGATATTGCTTATAGATAATATTAATAATATAACCATTTAATATAATTTTTTATGAAAGACTACTTTGACTATTACATGTTTATACAGTAGTAATATTTTTCTGTGGTAATGTCACACATCTGGTTGAATAGAGCTCTTATTTCAGTGGGACTTTTATTTTGAAAGACCTTTCAAGTTATTCCTGTATGTGTACAGTTCATTATATCAAGCTTCCCAGGACTCATGAGATGAAATCTCTGAGCTGCAATGGTGAAAACGGTCATTTTAT
The DNA here is from genome assembly GCF_025860055.1 of Xyrauchen texanus. NCBI lineage: Eukaryota > Metazoa > Chordata > Actinopteri > Cypriniformes > Catostomidae > Xyrauchen > Xyrauchen texanus. The sequence goes on along the minus strand of NC_068297.1, from coordinate 12,678,261 downwards.
AGTTTACAGCTAATTATACACTAAACATACTGCTCTGCGGCTCTACAGATGGATACTATTGGACACACTGCATGGAAATCAAGCATTAGTAGCGTGTGTTGCATTTGTGTGCGCGCCTGCTTGTGCGTGTGTGTGTGTGTGTGTGTGTGAAGGAGATGACAGCAGGACGGAGCCTCTTTCAGCCCATCATTCTACGGCATGCATGTGACTGTATATTATTTCATTAAATGACATCCTTCTGCTGTTTAATGATCACACTTGGCCATATCGCGATTTTTTTAAAGGGGTCATGACATGGGTTTTTTTATTGTATTATTATGTTCACTTAGGTGCAATTATAGTATTAATATATTTTTTTTGAAGAAAAACTTTTAAAATCTAGTGATTTATGACCTTTTCCCACCCTGTTTCTCATCCTCTGATTCAAACAGTCTGTTTTGGGTGCGTTTTCCATTTAAGACTTCAGTGTTAACGCCCACTGTTATGATTGGCTAACGTCAGTGCCTATGTATCAATTATTGACGCCCCAGCCAGAACAATATGCAAGTAAACTAAGTAAAAACACTGTGATTATTCATAATGAATGAAATTGCGCTTTAAAAAGTAGTTTAAAGTTTAAAATAGATTACTTACAGTTTGCGTCGTCTTTGTTCCCAGAATAGTCGGCACGGACTTATCTTTGAGCAACAGTTTTCTGGCAAAGCCAGCATCATATTGAGATTTGTTCTCAAAACAGTCATCCTTAAAATGTACAGAACAAACGCTTAAGTTAACACTGCCGTGACTGGGACGTCCGCAAAAAATAAACTGCATCCATTTTTCCCTGACGTCTGGATCTTTCGGCAGCTTATTCAGAGGTTTTGTTTGACCACAGCCAGGAACAGCACATCTGTGTGGCATCGTAATTTTCCTGTGCACAAGTAGTCTCTGTCAGAGCTCGCTGTCCATCGACTGAACACTTGTGAGGTGCACGGCGATACTGAAATGAGCGTAGTTGTCTTGCGCTTAAAGCGTAGTTATCTTGTGCTGGAGGCGGTCATATGCAAACGCTGTTACGTCACTTCTAACCGACACGTCACTTCTAACCATGAATCCAGAACGAGCTGTATTTTGAGCTTGATTAAATAAATGATTCGTTTAGAATGGGGAGGACGTCTTAAAATATTAAACTTGCAGGACGTTTTAATGATACAAAGACCTCTTATATACCAAAAGATCAAGGCAAATTTGGTTTCTCATGTCATGACCCCTTTAATTATTATTTTCAAATGGTCTTTGATTTAATCTCAAAACTCTTACATTACATTTTGCTAACGGCAACATACTTAATGTGGAACCAAAATGAACAACTAGGTGATATTGTACCATTTCAATTTTATACCATTATAAAAGTGACCACACTTTGATAAAAAGAAGGTATTCAAGTAAAATCCCAAAAAGTATAATCCATTAAAAACAGGGTGGAATCAAGTCTCATTCCACCTACTCCACATAAAATACTTTGTGCAATTGGCTTCCACACCAGACTTTGGGGTCCCTTCAGTAGTCTCAGAATAAATTTGAGGCTCCTCTGCTGACAAAATTAAAAAGACCTTGACCTCCTTCATCTTTAGGAAGGAATAGAAGGCTTTGAGGGGTCCAATGTAAATTATCCCAGAAAAAGTTTACCATTTCTCCTTGAAGCTTTGGTAAAAATCCAACAGGAGAATCGATGCAAGTGAGTCTGTGCCACAAAGAGGATGCCACCAAGTTGTTGATTATAAGTGTGCACTTTCAATATGACATTTGGGGAAGTAACAATTTCCATTTTTGCAAACATCCTTTGTCAAACATTCCATCCCAATTCCTCTGAATAAAATCACTATTTCCTAAAAAAAACTCCAAGGTATTTTAAACCTCCCCTATTCCAGGCTAAACCTTCTGGTAGGTTGGAATGCCACCTGTATCATTCCCCCATTAACAGAGCTTCACTTTCCCCCAGTTAATTTTTGCAGATCATTGACAATAAGTTCTTGATTGTTCACATTATCAGACCCGGAAATAAACACAATTACATCATCACCATATGCAGAAAGATATAAAGAGACATTACAGTGTGGCTTTGTAAAACCATCTAGCTCAGGTTGTAATTTATGGAGTAGTGGTTTAATGGCTAGAGAGTACAGCATTCCTGACATAGCACACCTTTCATCTGAACTTTAAATGGGGCACTCAAATCACCACTGACTTTGAGTACACTATCAGTGTTAGAGGACATAGCATCAATCATGCTTATAAAACCATGACTGAACCAAACGCTTCCAAAGTATTTTGTAAATATATGTGATCAACAAGGTCAAAAGCGTTTTCCTGGTCTAAGGAAATCAGACCAAACCTACCACCCGATATCTTTGACACATCCAAAACATCTTTAATAAATATTATCAAAGATTGACCTATTGGGTATGCAAAACTTTCTTGACTCATTACTTTGTTTAACCTTGTAGCTAGGGCCTTCGGCAGTATTTTATAATCACCCTTCTTGGGTAATAAAGTGAAAACAGCTCTTCTGCAACTTAGTGGTAGAAAGACATTTTCAGACTATTATTAAGAACAAAAAGGAAATTTTTATACAAGTCAACATGTGACCCATGAATGTCAGAAAGCAAGAGACCCAAGCACAGAGGAGCAATTCACAGGATGTATTGACAATAAATTAGAACACAGCAGGGCTGACAAAGAGTTAGGAACCTGGAACTGTCTGCAACAGGAAGGCAGTGAGTGTGTTTTGGTCGTGTTTTTCTCAGTGAAAAGTGTGTTCGTAAGCGTTTATGTGTCGTGGTAGTAGGGAGCAGATCTGTGAGGAGCAAACAATACAGATACACAAGACAGGACCAACTGAGGCAGAGAGAGCGAGGTGATGAGTTACTTGAACACACAACAACAATCTAGCAAAGATCATGACTCAATGAATGGTTTAAGTAGGCAGAGAATCAACGGAGAACAGGTGCCTTTGGCATGCTAATAAACAATCAGTGTTCACGTGGAAACGCATGCTGGCAGCACTTGAAACACGTGAGGGAGATAAAAATCATTCATATTAAATGACGAAATTTTAGAGAAACGCATATAAATAATTAAAACAGTTAGAAGTACAACGATTTGTGCCTGAAAAAGAAACTTACACCATAGCCTGTTTTTCATCCTTAATAATTTGCTTTTTTAATTTACTCACAATCTTTCATAGACAGTAAAAAACTTTATCAGTGAATGCACCCTCTGTCTTTAAAAACCTTGCATCATTGATGAATTTTGCATGGTTAGGGAAATAATCCTCCTGTACTCCTGGTAGCCCTTTTTTCTTTGGCTTTATATAATACACTCTGATTTTCATTATCATTTTGTGAGGATAAATATAAACAATCAGAAGTATTTGAATCCGTAGAATCACCATTGTCTGAAATCATATTTTCTGCCTCGCTTTTGTATTTTTTTACTTGCTTGTTCACCTTGCTTTGACAGATATGTTTTCTTTTTTTTTGGGAAACATATCTGAAAAAATGGATGCAGCTCAGGTACACTTTGATAGTCCTGGCGTAAAGACTTTTGGATTGATTGAGATGTGATATGTAGTATGAAAGTAGTTTGTAGGTTCCGTTACAATTAAACATTTCCATGCTTTCCAGTATGTTTGGAGAATTCATGGGGAGATGGCTTGGAGAATTGAGTCCAGAGATGCTTGAGTGGGTGGTTTACTGGAATTTCAGCTCTGAACAGGGAGGAACTGGGGTTGGTGTCGGGTTCGCCTCTGGAGCCAAGGTTCTGAATTTCTGGAAGAGGAAGCGCGAGAGAGTTAGCGATCTGATTTTTTGAGCCTGGAACGTGCTTGGCCTGAATTAAGAACTGGTTGCAGATGGATATCCATATTAGATGTCTGAGAAAATGTGCCAGTTCTGGAGATTGGAATCTAACTTTGTTAATGCACTGGAACATGGTTAGGTTGTCACAATACCAGAATAATTTTAGTAGTCCATTCAGGCCCCCATAGGGATGCTGCTACCACGATGGGTTCAAGTTTGAAAAGGGTGGAGGAAGCAGGGTGAGGAGGTAAGTTAATTAGATTGGGGCGGCCAGGTGGACGTGAACCAGCAGCCCTGGCAGAATCCTCTGAATCTGAGGGACGGGGCTGTGTCCGTGTACAAATGGATATAGCTGGGGAAGAAAGTGAGATCATTCCAATGGTTGAGATAATTTAGACATAGTTGCAAGTCTGTGCAGCATGATTTGTCTAGGGTTACGGGCTAGTTTAGTGAGCTGAAGGATGAGGCTAATGAGAGGTGATGAGAGATGAATGGACGACCTTATGGGATTATGCGCATGGCAAAATTTTGATGACCAAGGAGTGAGAGGAGATCATACTAGGTACGATTTGGATTAGATAAGAAGTTAGAGATTATTGAGATGTTCCTATCAATCTTTTTTTTGGGAAGGGAAGCTTGGAATTTTGCAGAGTTGAGCTGGATGCCTAGGAATTTGATAGACGTGGACAGACCAGCGTTTTTTTTCTTCTGAGATGGAATCCCTAAATCGGAGAAAACTTTCAGCATGGTTTTTAGGTGGAGGGCTAGAAGAGAATTATGTGGCAAGATGGTGAGGAAATCATCGAGCAGGTGTATGAGGTAGGGCAAGGAGTGGTTTTTTGATAGTATCCAGAAGTTCGCTTTGTATATAGCATGTCAAATACTTTGGAGCTTCTTTTGCATCCAAAAGTGAGGCGAACAGCAAAATAATATTTGTCATTTGTCATGTTTAAAAATGATTACCACCAAAGGAGAGAGAGAGTGTTCAGTGATTATTGACAGGTAGTCGTTCAGTTCGCAGTATCTGTGTGGAAATGTAGAGCAAATGACGTTGGTGTAGCGACCAAATGCGAGAGACTTCAGCAAAAGTAAGTGTGCGAGACGAGCTGGGTGAGGGGTTTTTGTTTTTAACGGAAAACTCACCATAGTCTATGGATCAGACTGCATTGCTGTGAGGGACTGCTGAAAGGAGGGAAGAGAGATCTATATCTGCACCTGCTAGGATTTAAGTGTGCAGGTGATTGAAGACTGGTGGAGGCTCTGTAGCTGAAGCATTGGAGGGTATGGCGAGAGGTATCACTGTTTGAAGTGAAAACGTGTTGGAATGGGCTGGAAGAGGGTTGTTGTGGGGGTTTCCAATGGTGCTGGTTGTTTGAGATGCATGGATTATTGGTGTAATGGATGTGCTTTGGTTGGGAGCAGCCGATTTGGAGCACTTGGAGCATTTTGAGGGGGTGAGCAGGTGGAGTAGGTGTTGATGGGATGAGTGAATCACTCCGTTTTGCTCCAACATACAGATCATGAAGCTGTGTTTTTTGAACGGCACGAGAACGGGATGTCTGTGGCTGCTAAAGCATGCCGTAAGCCATTAGCAGTCCATTTGGCAATATTGGGAATATCTGGGTAAACAGGCTGATCTGTTTAAATTGCCTGACCTGTACATTTTTTTTTTTTTCAGGACAAGCGCGTACAAGATTATCTTTTTTAGCACAACCAAAGCATTTCCTAATAATTTCAATACTGTATCATCAAAACAATCTTAACATTAAAGTTAAGACTTTAGAAGAAGTTAAACTTTAACATTAAAGGACAAATTAAGTGTGTCAGCATTATTTTTCAGAATGATGCACACCTGTCTCTGAAAGGACACGATATGTTTCAACAAAGGTGATTTGCACCCGAGAGCAATTTTCCTAATGGGAGAGACTAACTTACAAAGACAATTCTTGTGCAATTCTTTCATCTGTTACAAATGGAGGGACGTTCAAGCTACAAAGAGGAAGCACAGGTATAAGCGATTCATTGATTATGACTCCTGTTTGAACAACCTAATTAGCTTTTTCAATCGTGTTTAAAAAAAGATCAATCACGTTGTTTCTTCCTAGAGGCTGATAAAGTGTTGTTATTACCCACCATTTTTCCAACTGCTAGACAACACTCCTCAACACTGACTTCAGACAAGAGTTTTATACCATAACGCCGAGTTAAGATTTCACAATTGATTGCACACGGAACAGTCATGCTTCCCAAAAGAAAAAGCAGTTGGAAATAGACTTGTTAGGCAGGTGCACTAACAAAGAGACTAAAGGCTACAGCCTCTAGCGTCAGTCGCTATTGCACCTCCTGAGGTCAGGAGAATGAGGTTTGTACATATTGCACAGCTATCTATCAGCTGGCTCCCATTAAACTCACCCAACCTAAATCTCACTCCAATCCTAAATCTCACGGCACCATTGTGATGCTCCTGTTCTACCCACTCATATGGGACTCAAACCTGAGTCTCTCGCATGGGAGGTGGGTGCACTAACAAGGAGGCTAAAGGCTAAAGCCTCTAGCTTCAGTTGCTAGTGCACCTCCTGAAATCAGGAGAATGAGGTTTATACAGGGACTGGTCAGTATTTGTACAGCTTAGGAAAGTGTTACCACTGTACCCTATAGCCTCATAATCTTACTCAGAGCAATGCGTTTATATTTGAGATTTCTTCATAATATCCCATGATCAAAAAAACGTATGCTGCTCTCATACTGACTAACAGTATGTCATCTAAATACTGTAGTCTGTGTCACCTAAATATTTCTGTTCAATGTTACAGTTTTTCTCAATCGCTTTGGCTCAATTCTCGAATGAGAATAATTTTTTTCAAAACATTAAGTTCAAATCTTTGATCAATAAGTTTCTTGTTCACACCAGATTTTAATTTGTTATTTATTTAGGCAAATTGCATGTGTTTTGGCACATGTGTGCAAAAGAGTAAGTACAATTGTCTACTATTTGCACAATAACTAAGTGCACATGGCTTACTGATCAAATCTGATGAGTTGATTCTCAGTGAAATTAAATTGTCATACTCTTAGCAACTTCTAAACATTCTTTCATCGTGTGTGCTATCACGTGCAAAATGATCCATTCAATGAGCAAAATCTGTTAGACATACATGTATATTCCATAAATATCATTAAATGTTTTGCGGTTTTATAAATTTTTTGCATTTATGTCATTATGTGGCGTTTTCTGTTCACTATATATGACTTTACATGTAGTAAATTGGTAAAAATGGATATGCAAATGTGAATTTTCTGTTTACATGTAACGCATTGCTGCAAAAATACATTTACTGTATACATACAAATGTGCATATCCTTTTTGTGTACTACAGTATTGTACAGTATTGACTTTTTCCAGTAAACGTTTACCTACTGTTGAAATTGGTGTCTAAAACCTCTGCGTGATACAAAATTGTATTCAGCTAGACAAAACTGACATTCTTGTACAGTACAGTAAGCAGTCAGTGTCAATAAAAAATGTGAACAAAAATGACTTTTGTATATAACAAACATTTCCAGGGTTGACTGCCATGGTGAAAACACATCTAAAAAATTTTACCAGTACGGCTCACACAATGACAAAAATCTTTTCATTTTGGTGCATTGGCAAATTTACTGACACAATAACTAGGTTTTGAAGCATGAATAAATGTTTTGGGTGAGTTACTACGTTATTAAGACATGCAATAAAGTTGTGATTTCCCATAAAACAGTTGTGACAATTGCACTTAAAGTTTAGAGGATGTTAAGACAAAAATTAGCCAAAGAGATTAAGAAGAACTGTAATAGTTGAAGTGCACCAGAGGGCGCTCGTGAAAATATTTTGTAAATTTGACCAGGCAAAAATCCAAATCATGGAGACAACTGTAGGATACATGTGTAAAACTCAGAGCTGGGCTTTTGAATGTGCAAGAGGCTGCTAAGCTAAAATATTGGGCTCTGAGTAAATTTACCTTCCCACAAAATAACATCTGATTAACTGTCTTCTAACATCTCATGTAAAAAGTACTGTGTAGATAGCTGGTTCTGTAATGTAAAGGTGCCAATATTTGGCAACAATTTCACACATATAGCTGAGGGGTAGACTACTGCTCATCGTTATCATACTTAACCTAACACATACTGTAGGTAATATTTATTTGCTGCAGTTCTGCCCACAGCATTCCCTTTGTCTGTTCCTCTGCAGACTGGCAGCTTGACTAGTGCACCATTCATGCCATCATCACTAACCTAGACTAGAATTTCAATCTAAAGATTTAAAGGGATAGTTCACCTAAAAATGAAAATGTACTCACCCTCATGTCATACCAGATGTGTATGACTTTATTTCTTCTGCTGAACACAAATACACATTTTTAGAAGAATATGTCGGCACTGTAGGTACAATGCAAATGAATACTGGCCAGATCTTTGAATTTAAAAAGCACATAAAGGCAGCATAAAAGTAATCCATACGTCTTCAGTTGTTAAACCCATAGTTTCTGAAACTATATGATAGGAGTGGGTGATAAACAGATCAATATTTAAGTCCTTTTTTTACCATAAATATATTTTTTGGCGATTCACATTCTTCGTGCATATCACCACCTAATGGTCGGAACTGGTCAAAGGTGGAGATATAAAAAAGGACTTAAATATTGATTTGTTTCTCACCCACACCTGGGATGGCATGAGGGGGTGCGAAAATGATGAGAATTTTCATTTTGGGGTGAACAAGGCTATCCCTTTGAAACCTCATCCTCATCACTTCAAACGTTTTTCTTATATGAAAGGACATGCATTTATTCATATATCGTACTTTAATTGTATCTCTTTAATTATACCATTATGGTTTATACAGTATATAAAAGCACATCATACGTACTATTCTTTGAACAAAAGAGATAAACTTGAGGTCGAAGCCCACCCTGAATCCGCGCGTTCCTCTCGCACCTGCGCCACGGAGAAGCTCGTGAGCGCGCACTCCGTTTGAGTACCAAATAAGGACAAGAGCGCGAGCGCTTGAGATTACGTCAGTGAAATAGATGGTTGAATAAAGAGTCTTTTGCGGAGAGGCGGGAGGAAGAGGTTGAGGGGGAGCTACCGAATGTGCAGAAATTGAGAATTAACGGGAGTGTAGTCCGTAATCTCGTAACATAACGCGTCGTTGAATGCGCCGTTCGTTCATCGCCGGCCGACTGACACAGTAAGCACAGAGAGAAGCACACTTGTGGCGCTTGTCAAAGCGATATAACTCGCATTCAGTTGTATTTAGGCGGGAACTACATTCATTTTATCAAGCCACTATGAGAAATTCGTTTTCCTTATAATATGTGTCTATCTTTTTTCTTCTATGTGCAGCCGTGACGCGGTTTCCACCACAACGCAAGAAAAAACGACAGGAACGACACAGAGTGCCATTCTCTCCCTCTTTTCTGAAGAATATTCTCAGAGACATCCACGCGCCTCTGAAGACATGGAGGCGCCGGGTTTGGCACACGGGATCGCGAGCCCGCTAAACCCGCGAGAGGGCATGATCAAGAATGCGAGCCTGGAGTCGCTCCAGCTGTGTGAGAGAGACGGTAAGAACCGCTGGATCAAATGCATTCAGCCCCTGATAAATATATATATATATATATATATATATATATATATATATATATATATATATATATATATATATATATCATATATATATATATGCTATATATATATCATAACAATACGCTTATTGTAAATGCTTGTTTTCTCCTAACAATACGAATGTGCTGAGCGCCCAAATGTAGCGATACAGGTAGCCTAGGTTGGATATTTGCAAATTTTCTGTAAATCACATGTGTCACAGTATATCGCGGTTTTCTTTGTGTGTGCTGGCTGTGCTGTTACCTCGTAGTGAAATCTCTGCTCCCTATGTGGCCATGAAAGGGTCTTGCTTCAGCACCATGGACACTGCACGGTCTCAGCGTTAGCGACGCTTTTCTCTTTTAATCTCGTCTCATTAACGACGCCGTTACCATGCATGTCAGTGACGCTTGAACCGGTACTGTAAATCTGTAGAGAAAAGGAAGATAAAATGATCAAATCTATGATGTTAAGCCTCACTGTGTATTTGTGTGTGTGTGTATATATATATATATAAATATATATAAATAAAACCGCAATATATAAAATCTTATAGGCCTATACAAATATATAGGCTATATATATATTTATATACAGGGCTCGAGTTGAAGGGGGAAGCGTGGCGATGCCATTCCCGTTGTTGCAAGAAATACCAAAAAGCATCCCCTTGTAAAACCAACATCCCCCCTTACCACCCCCTTTAGATCAAGTGTGTCATGTATTACTTAGAACTAATAATGGAAGTAAAATATTTTATATTTAATTTTAATACGTTTGATAAATAACAGACTTTAATTAAGGGCAATTAACCAGTCAGAATTAGATTTCGACATGTGTGAGGTTGCCATATTTCTATAGTTGAAATCAGCTCTGGACAGGTGTACAGTTTGGATGCTGCCAGGGTGATGCTTTGGCAACCTTAAGCGCGCGAGCTCTCTTTCCACTGCGAAAAAATACGCCGGTTTTCTGAAAACACCGGTAGGTATGTCGGAGTTCGCGATGGGGTTGACTTGTCCTACCTAGTGTTCACATGATACTTCCGCTACAAGTTTTGAAATGTTTCACGCACTTTCAAACATGGTCAAGTAGTACATTGAAGTAGAAAATATGCGTTCAAGATTCTGGGCGAGCAATCAAGAAAAAACCTTTTACATGATCATAACGTGGATTCTTTTCACAAAATTAATCATAAAATGTAATTACAGAGGGTAACAGGTGCGTATTATGGCCATGTGCTCTAAGGGTCAGTGAAGTGATGCTCATTTTTGTCCTGATCTATTAAATTAAAAATACATACATAAAAAATAAATAAATAAATAAATGCAATACATACAAACCATTTACTTGAATATGATGAAAATTTTTCATTTGCTGAAATTAAAGTCAAAGTCTCATTAACATCTGAAATTCCTGAAAAAATAAATGTTTGCATGACTAGTGCAGAATAATATTTTATTGTTATTTCATAAAAAAAAAAAAAAAACAGTTAAACAATAGTTTTAAAATATGATTCATATTTTAAAACGCTTTTTGTCCACCAAATCAAAATCTTTGGGTGTAACCAACATGTAGGTAGCCATTTTGTTGTTTATACTATAAAACACAGTAAACTAGTGTTTTGTCAGTATTTAGTTTGCTGAGATGCACATTGGTACTAAGATTATTTAGTATAGATGGGCCACTTCTATTAAAAATGAATGGCTGAAATTGGAATGCCCAGCAGTCAACAGGTGTAGAAAGGAAGATGTTTAAAAAACATCTGATATTTATTTTGACATGTTTATGAAAAGGCAAATTTTGTTCATGTGGTTTAACCCTGAGAACAATTCTTGATACTTTTGACAAAAAAATTCATAAAATTATATATTTTTTAATTCCTTGTAACAATAATATATATATATATATATATATATATATATATATATATATATATATATATATATATATATATAGCCTCTGCCACATCAGCATGCTTAAACACAAATACCATACCATGACCATCAGAAATCAATTGATGGTTTATGACTAAATGTAACCAGCTTCTTACCTACAAGCAGCATCAGATATTAATTAATAGCATTGTTTTCACAGCAGAGGGTGATGTCAGGGATGCACATCACACACACACACACGCATACACACACACACACACACACACACACACACACACACACACACACACACACACACACACACACAGACACACACACACACACACACACACATGTAGTGTTTCCATGTTTTATGGGGACTTGCCATAGACATAATGGTTTTTATACTGTACAAACTTTATATTCTATCCCCTAAACCTAACCCTACCCCTAAACCTAACCCTCACAGAAAACTTTCTGCATTTTTACATTTTCAAAAAACATAATTTAGTATGATTTATAAGCTGTTTTCCTCATGGGGACCGACAAAATGTCCCCACAAGGTCAAACATTTCGGGTTTTACTATCACTTAGTGAGGACATTTGCGTCCCCACACACAGTGCACACACACACACACACACACACACACACACACACACACACACACACACACACACACACACACACACACACACATGCTGAGCAGGACACACATACTGTAGGGAGGAACCTGCTGTGGCTTTCAAAGGCAAACAGGTTTAATCTACCATCTTACATGAAGATACAGTATTTGCTCCTCACCTGGTCTGATGCCTGCATTAATGTCTGCGTGTGGGTGCTACTTCATCTGTATCTCATTTTGTCTGTGGGGATCTATTTGCTTGGTTTTGTAAGATTTTTTTCTCTCTCTCCATTTTAACAAATCCTAGTGGATTTAATCCAGTTGTATTCAGTGTTCCATAGTAATTAGCCATTTTATTGAGTGTATGTAGGAAACTCAAATGATTGAAGTGACAGATTGCAAATAAGATAAACAGGCACCCTTGGTAATTTGGAAGAGGAATGCAGGGCACTTTCAGGCTTGCACAATGACTCAACAGTTTTTTGAGAGGGAGGCAATTTTTTTAGCATCCCAGCATGAACCTATCTGAATCAGCATTAATTAGCCCAAATGGAGTGCTGTGCTGGCAGCACAGTGCCATTATCAATTTGAGTTACCACATTTACACATCAGTGGTTATTAGTTAAATTGCATCAAACTGAGGGCAAGCATAAGGCACTGTTTTTTCTGGGTTCTAATTCAACTCATTAAAGGAATAGTTCACCCGAAAATGAAAATTCTCTCATCATTTACTCACCCTCATGCCATACCAGATGTGTATATTCTTTCTTTGTTTTGCAGAACACAATGAAGATTTTTAGAAAAACATCTCAGCTCTGTAGGTCCATACAATGCAAGTAAATGGTGACCAAAACTTTGAAGCTCCAAAAAGCACACAAATAGGGTAACCAGACATAAAATAAATTCCAGGACAGTCCCGTTTTTAAGCACTTTTTATAGTGTCCCGACTAATTCTGAAAAATCGTGTTTTGTCCGGTATTTCCCTTGTCCTAAAATTCTCAGTCACGTGAGAATTCTAATCATGATGTTCATGCAAAAAAGCATGTGAATCCTGCTAAAAGTAAGTCTGCCACACAAAGTGTTGGCGATTTTTTTATGAGGCAAATTTCTGAATATGACAAGGTGCATGCAAGTGAAGGACTTTTTGCTTATCATTCCGTTGTGCATGGCCATAGATTTCTGTCGGCTGACTGCACTGTGAAAGTGCTCAAGAAATTGAATGATCCGAAATTTTCTTCTGCCTGCATCAAATCTGAAGCTGTCATATGCAACATACTCGCTTTTCTGCAGCTGGACTATCAGAAATTACTGCAACATAACAACGCTTGTTTCTCTTGGACCAGCTCTTGGAAGAATACTACACATTTTCAATGGTCTGCGTGCATACTTCATTTCTCAAGAAAAATGCCCAAAGTTTCTAAAATATATTTTCAGCGATCATTGCACTAAACTTTGGATTGGCCTCACACTCAAGTAAACAGTCACTTTTAACCGTGCACTAGAGATGGTAGAGCAAGACCAGATATCAGCCACAGAAGTGGCTTTGCACATTCATGACCTGAGAAAAGACTTGCAGGTCGGAGAACTAATTCATACACTCTGACATTAAAAAGCAGTTGGATGCCCTGGTTGAAGCTGGTGGCATGCAAGCAGATGATTTCTTTTGTGCAGCTTCTGTCACCAAAACAAATTCCTTAAAATATAAAGCTCATTCTGATTCTGCAATAAGGTTCTATTTGTTAACATTAGTAAATGCATTAGGTATCATGAACAAACAATTAACAATATATTTGTTACATCATTTATTAATCTTTGTTAATGTTAGTTAATAAAAATGCTGTTGTTCCGATAATTTTTTTTAGTCAAAATGTTTGACAATATTTTAACTTCTAGCTGGATCAGGGAAATTGGACGGTAACTCTTACACTGTAGGCAAGGCCCCTATTACTCCGCCAAGCTTCTCCAAGGTTATCTCAGAATCAAGAGATTTTTTTCATTCAGTCGTCAGTTTAGGAAGTTCTAATTGTTCCACAAGGTTTCCAATATTTTCATCAGAGGACAAAGACGTGGAACTATAGAGATCAAGATAGAATTCTTTAAAAGCATTATTAATATCAATGGCCAAGGCAAACACTTCACCACCAGCAGATTTCACTGAGAGAATGGTAGAAATACACTTTCTCTGCTCTACAGTATAAATCCTGCCAAAAGCTACCCCGCCTTGTCCCCTGACTCAAAGCACAACTGTCTCGCCCTGAACAGCCAAAACTCCTCCTTCCATGACAAAACAGCACCATATCTGTATCTCATATATGGAGTCAATTCTCCAAGGCCATCAGACGACACTGCACTTCAGCTCTGCCACGGCACACCCAAAATTCCTTCCAACTCCACGAGATCTCGTACCCTGGATTTCCCGGTGAATGAGGCACACTGCATGATCCAACCCCCAAGAACTGCCCCAAGTGCCCCCTAAGCCACAACCACAGAGGACACAGAGGACCAGCCGGTCCCCACACAAACATTGATTTCAGCCTTCAAAATTTGCTGGAATTCATGACCCTGCAAAAGGGATACATCAAAGCACCAACTATATGATGCACGCCCCCATAACAAGCCCCCATAACAACTCCAGTGTCAGACCGCCCAAGTCCAGCGCTTCCACAAAAACCCTGTAAGACAAAAGTACACAACAGAAGAAAATCTACAAAACAAACTCCAGCCAATAGGCATAAAAAACTCAAAGAATATGTAGACCATCCACACAACCGTCCCGAAGGTGACCTTCCACAAAACAAACTCCAGCTGCTAGCGGAACCAGCACAAAAAATCAAATTAAAATGGCCGTTCAAATTCCTCAGGCAGTCAAATGCATGTTCAGTGAGCCGGCCCACTCGACTGCCAAATGAGTGCAACAAATTACCCAATCACTCCAATGTCCTGCAAGAAACACTCCACAAAACAAACCAACCAATACAACCAGGCACAAAGAATGCACAGACCCATCCACAACACCATACCAAAGAGTGCCACTACACAAAACAAACTCCAGCCACTAGACAGAACCAGCACTAAAAGAAACAAAAGAAGCACCCAGCCTCCTCCAATGGTCAAGTGAATGGCCTCAACGCGAGCACCACAAAACAACCCACTTAGTCCATTGATCTCATGAAGGACATCACCCGCTGGGGACATGCAAATTATCCACGGCCATCTCTAGCATCCACTCTCAACCCGACCGGGAACATCAGTGCATAAGCGACCCTCCGCCGATGCAAGATCCTCCCACAATCCCTGAATCGACCATGTTTCTGCCCCCTCAAACCCGCAAAGACTGAGAACAACAAAACGCAGCAGTTCCTCCAAGAAAGCCCTCCCCCACTCCTTGCCCCACGCAACATGAGACAATCCCAGACAATCCCAGAAACTTCACCAGAATCTATCGGGGCCTGTCTCCCCCAGCGCATTGCCAAGCTGGAACCTCGCAAACCCCAGCCTATGGCCCACCATATCGAGGAGACCCAGAAAGAGCTCGTCCAGGGACCCCACTACATTCCGACCCTCCTAGTCCCCAGGAACTCCAACAATCCGGATGCCACTCCACCGGCCACGGCCCTCCATTTGAGTGGGCCCAACTTGAGTGGGCCCAACTGAGAGACATCCCAGAGTGGAAAGACATTCAGAGCAGCCTCGGATACTTCTACTCCAGAATCCCGCTCTCAGTTTGATTGACGAAACCTCGCTTTTCGATGAATGGGGTTGCGCGAAAAACATTGTCACTTGTCGCACCACTGAGTGGAACATGAACAAGACGGTCGTGTCTGAGAGATGGATAGAGGTTTTTCATGAGCTAGAGAGTAAGACCATCAATTTCAGAGTCTTAGCCAAGGTTGTGGAGTTTGTTTTATGTCTGCCTGGGACATCTGCATCTATGGAGCGTGTGTTCTCATTAATGAATGCAGCATGGACACCAGATAAATCTGGACTGATTGTAACAGTCATGAAGGCAATGCTTTTCACACATCGTAATTTTGGACTGAACTGCTCTGCATTTTATGATAAACTCTTGAAAGAGAGCTTAAAGCTTAAAGATTGTACAGTGAAAAAGGAGTTATATTTTGGTCTGTTCTCACCCAAAACCAACAGGATCACTTCAGAAGACATGGATTAAACCACTGGAGTCTTAAGGATAACTTTTATTTAATTGGGTAGTCATGTGAGTGTGTTTCTCAGATTTGAAGGAAAGTATTCCCTTTATTCATAGAATATTCAATTCTATTAGTTTTCTGTTGTGACGAATCAGAATTACATAATTCTTCTGCATTATACAGTATAATGTGCCCAGAGCTTTTAAATAAACTGTAAACTCTGCTAAGCTTGCATTCTGCCACAGTACATTGACTTGCCCAGAGATTGCTTGAATCTGCAGTCCTGCTCTACCTTGAAGCGTCCACAGGGACCATTACTGTCTTGTGGTCACATGTTAGATTGCTGGTTGCACACATAAAGACCTCACTGTTGTTTCAGATTTGTGGGTGTGTTGTATTTCTTAGATGTGATTTTCAGTGTGTAGAGTTAGGAGTTTTTTTTTACTTTGTTATGTAATACTGCAACCTATTCGGTAAACCTCTCACACAAGCTTTAGGTTGATATCTTACAACGTACTTAACAAAAACTTTGTTTGCTGGTTGTAAACAGCTAATCGTGATATTGCATTTTACAGAATGTATATAATATGTTTCTGATGGGTGGTGTTTGTTTAGTAAATGTATTTTTAAGCCACTGTATGCTGTCTGATCACTGTGTAAGTAAAGGTTCTTCCTCTTTAATTTATTCTACATTGATTAATGGCTTTGATTTGTTTCCATGGAAACTGCAACCATTGTTGAAGCCTGTTGAAAGACCTGTGGATGGGTTTTGAATTTGGCTGGCTATCATGAGGAGAGACACTACTGGTGTACTTGTTCTTAGTAGGTAAAACTTAATCTCATTGAGACAGGCTTGAATTAAACTTGCAATATAGATGACCTGATAGGCTAAATCAGTCTTGTGTTGAATGATTGGACAAGCTTTTAATAGCTGTCTCAGACATTGTGAGAAGTGTCTGCAGGATTTGTAAAGATTTTTTTTAATAAATCTCACTAAATTCGGTTAGATTTCTCTCAAAACAAGACTTACATTCATGCCAGTTTGCTTGTGAAGTAAATAAATCACATTTTAAGAATGTTTAGATATTTGTACTGAAAAAAAAAACTAACAATGATCAATAAATACCCATTAACCAATGTTAACATGTCATTCAGGATTTCATTTTTATTTTAATATTAAGGTCATATTCTTTTCCCTTTCTTTCTGTTTAAAAATCTCCTTCCTTTTCCTTTTCTCTGTCTCTCTCTCTCTCAGGTAAGGCAGAGGACAGTGGTGTGGTGGGAATGGAGGAGTTACCAGTTCCTCGCAATATCAAGATCAGTAACATCACCTGTGACTCTTTTAAGATTTGCTGGGACATGGACCCTCACACCACAGAGAAGATCACACATTACTTCATTGACCTCAACAAAAAGGAGAACAAGAACTCCAACAAATTCAAACACAAGGTGCTCACAGATTCATTTTACAGCAAGCTTTTATTCTTTTAGTTGATGTGTATTATTTGAGCTGAAAATAACCATTTTAATGCTTTGAATTACATTATTTGACACTAAATGTTTTTGCTATTGTCATTATTAAACACTGTTGCTAATTCAGGACATTTTGCTCTTTGTTCATGTGACATTTTCGGCAGTATTAATTTCTGCTTGAGTATTATTGAGTTTAAAAGGAGGTATAATGTGTGCATAGTTCACACATCATTTACTCACCCTTATACGGTTTCAAACTGCATGACTTTCTTTTTTGCCTTGGAACAGAAACTATGATATTTTGATGGAGATATGTGTGTTTCTCCATACAATGAGAGTCAATGGGGTTCAAAACTTGGTGCCAAAAAGGACCTAAAAGTACAGCGTGTCAAGTGCAAGAAAGTTGAATCAAGCTTCAACTTTAAGATTGCGCCAAGTGGACTGCGGTTTTATAGTGAAGAAACAAGTTACATATGGATCTGTTTCTCACCCTATACCAACCATATGGCTTCAGAAGACATGGATTAAACAATTTGAATTGTATGGATTGTCTTTATGCTCCCTTTATGTCCTTTTTGGAGCTTAGAAGTTTGGGACCCCATTGACTTGCATCCCTTTAACTATCCCTTTAAGATTTGTGATAGTTTTAATTGAAATTGTGCTGCATTTGCCTACATACAGTATGTATCATATAGCTCTGTCATTGGACATTGTAATAATCAGAAATGATTAAAATAGGTCTGTGAATTTGACGCCAGGCAGGAATAGAAATTCTTCTCTCAATGACATGCTCTCTGTCTTCAGGATGTGCCCACAAAGCTTGTTGCTAAGGCGGTCCCATTGCCCATGACAGTGCGAGGACATTGGTTCCTGAGTCCACGGACAGAGTACACAGTTGCTGTGCAAACAGCATGCAAACAGAGCGACGGAGACTATGCCATATCAGAATGGAGTGATATTGTTGAGTTCTGTACGGCAGGTAGCACACACATGCATATGACAATGAATATACTGTATGTGAGGGATAACGTACAGTCAGTCAGTTATTATCGCAAAATATATCCTGACAGTGTTATCGGGTCTTATATCAACCTGAAATTTTTGCTCTAATGACCAGCTTGCTTTACATTTTCTTGCTGATCACTTGGGTACTTCCCATATAAATAGACACATGTACATATAAAATTTAGTTTAAATTATTTTATTAGCTTAAGTTTTTTTTAATTATTTGATCACTGAATGCAGCGGTTGGCCAATCAAAATCAAGTATTCTAGAGAGCTGTGTAATAAAATCAAACTTACTGTTTTCACAAAGAATAAGGAACATTTTTATGCTTCTGCCCAGCTTTTGATGTGAATAACATTGATCTGATTTAGAAGATTAACTATGTTTGATGAAGACAAATAATACTTGTATTTATGTTTGTAGATTATTCCTCAGTGCATTTGACACAGCTGTTGCAAAAGGCTGAAGTCATTGCTGGCAGGATGCTCAAGTTTTCTGTCTTTTACCGGAATCAGCATGAGGAATACTTTCAACACTGCAGGTGATTCCGGGAAGAAAAAATTATTCAGTAAAGAAACTACACAAGGGGAGGGGGCGAGAGGAGAGATGAAGTAATGCTGGTGAAGGAAGAGAAACAGAATTTCGCTTTGTTGCCAATTTCAGTTCAGCATTACAGTAAGAAGGAAATAGTTCCCTCTTGTGGAATAATTGTCCCATTAATTGGTGGGGTTTACACACACAACATGCTGTGCTTTATGTTAAAAGCCCATTAAGTTTTTTGTGACCTTTTTGTCCATGTGCTTTGAGGTCTTCTTTGTGCTAGTTTACTCTTAAACATTGACAAAATATACATAGATAGATAGATAGATAGATAGATAGATAGATAGATAGATAGATAGATAGATAGATAGATAGATAGATAGATAGATAGATAGATAGATAGATAGATAGATAGATAGATGAAAATACGATGAAGTGTTAAAGTATATTAAATCACTCTCTCGCTCTCTCTCTCTCTCTCTCTCTCTCTCTCTCTCACACACACACACACACACACACACACACACAAACACAAACACAAACAGAGGTGTGCTTGGTGGTCAGATGATGCCTTCGTTAAAGGACAACAGTGGTAGTCATGGCTCACCTCTGAGCGGTAAATTGGAGGGTATTGTCTTCAGCTGTAACACTGAGTTTAACACAGGTCAGCCCCCACAAGATTCACCGTATGGGCGTTTCCGCTTCCAGGTGCCCGCCGAGGCCCTGTTCACCCCTGATACCCTCCTCTACTTTGGGGACTTCTACTGCATGTATACTGCCTATCATTATGTAATCCTAGTCCTGGCTCCCCGTGGCTCGCCTGGAGACCTCTACTGCACCGAACGCCTTCCTGAGCTGGATGTGACGAACAACCGCTTTCTGACACGTGTGTGTGGAGATGATGGGCGTGTGGAGTTTCGACATGCACAGGACGTGATTCTGGAGCTAATTTATACTGAACCAGTGCCATTAGCACTGGGGACTGTCTCTCACATCAGTGGCCACCAGCTAATGAGCTTGTCCACTGTCAACGCCAAGAAAGATCCCAGCTGCAAGACATGCAACATCAGTGTCGGCCGCTAACCTGTATACACTCTCTTTCAAACATTTCCATCCACACCAACCCAACCCAACCCAATAGGATGTGTATAAGACCTGCAATCTTAAAATGATACATTATACAACCAGACACAGAAGTCAAGTTGCACCAGAATCCTCCAAACATGGCCATGTGGAGCTTATAAACCTTTGGGTCCTCCCTTAGATATTGCTGAAGAACAGCATCCTTTTCATCTACATCAACATCTATTTTCAATGAACTAAGCATTGTGAGAGAAAATAATCATAGTGTTTTAGAAAAAAGAAGAAAAAAAAAAAGATAATTGGGATCCATAATATCCACAAAATCAACAACAACAATAAAAAACCCTTGGGGGGGCCTCCCATACATCCATCTAATTCTAGAAACTCTATAAACATTTACATAATTACTTGTATCCTAAATGGACCAAGCATTGCAAAAAAAAAAAAAAAAGTACAGTCCGACTTAGAAAAAAATGTAAAACAATAAGACAAACAAAAAAAATAAAAATAAATAAAGAACAGAGCAAGATCAAGGGTAAAAGCTGAATTTCCAAAAACTCTTATCCCACTGTGAACCTTTCATGTGTGTTTCTTGGTGCTTTTTCTGCTTGATATTCAGACCCCAGCCCTTTTTATCCCCAAACCATTTGTGACCTTTTTCAACACATATCGGCTCTCAGACAAGAGCATTTTGCTCAGTTCCCACTGAGGCAATTAAACTACCCGTGTCTCTTAGTTTGGACACCGAGGTCAAAGGACCCTACTTCAGAACTTGTCTCTGGAGTCTTATGCCAACCGGTCCTTTAAGCACTGATACCACCTCAGCCTTTAACTTCTCCAGTACCCTCTATTTTTTCCTTTTATACTCTGATCGCAGTTCTCCTTTAATCACAACTGTTTTTATTCATTAAACACAGTTTGTAGATATTTTGATGTTCTTGTTTTACTATTCTTTTTTGTTTTGGAGAATGTGTGTGTTGTTGTATAATGGTGTATTTTGTAACATGTTAGATCATCAAAAGATCTCTTCATTCCCTAAATAAGAATTATTTGTCTAAAATAAATGATAAATATGTTATTTGCATATCGCAGCTCAGCACTGTACTTGTTTACGTCCAGTGGTGCTTGAGGAGTCTGGTTGCTCTTATTCTTGCACACTCTGGTGGTGAAAAAGTAACATTCTCCAGATCTGGACAGTTATGCATGCAAAGATTTTTTGCTGTGTGGGGTACCTGAACTTGTTTACTTGTTCCTAAAGCTCCAAATATAGAAGCTAATCTTAACAGACATGGATGCATGGTTTATTTTACATTTTTGAAAATCCATCACTAACCATATGCTGGATTGTAGCATTTGCCCAAAACAAAATAGTTGGATATTTTTATTTTTTTAATTGTATTCTTTTGTAAGAGATCCACATGTTTATGCCTGTTATAATCACTTCAAAACTATATGTATTTAATAAAAAATATCATCTCCCACAGCACATATAAAGTATATGTTTACATTGTAAGTCAACATTTGGTCAAACAAACAAACACACACACACACACACACACACATATATATATATATATATATATATATATATATATATATATATATATATATATAGGGAGAGAGAGAGAGAGAGAGTGTTTGTGTGGATGGGTTTGAGTGGTTTACGAGGACATTTTTTATGTTACAAACTGGTAATTACAATGGTATTATGCTATTATAAGCGTTACATACTAAACAATGTTTTTTTAATGGAGGTAAACAAAGTTTTTTGTGAGGATTAGGTTTAGTGGATATAATCTATAGTTCATACAGTATAAAAATGATTATGTCTATGGCGAGTCTTCATAAGGATAGCCGCACCAACATGTGTTTGTGTGTGTGTTTGTGTGTGTGTGTAGGCAGGTTTAAGTGGTTTACGAGGACTTTTTTTGGTAATTACAATGGTATTATGATATAAATGTGGTTTATGAGAATATTTCTAGTGTCCCCAAAATTTAAATTGCTTAAAAAACATACTATACAATGTTTTATTGAAAATGTAAAAATGTAGAAAGTTATTTGTGAAGGTTAGATTTAGGGGTAGGGATAGAATCTATAGTTTGTGCAGTACAAAAATAATTATGCCTGCTGGAGAGTCATCAAAATGATCGCTGCACCAACATTTTTTATTTTGCAATATTATGCACCAACATTTATTTTGATCTACAATGAGGTATGAGCATGACTGCTTTCACCTTGTGTCATCCAATCGCTGACTTGATACACAATAGCGTGACACTAAATAAATAGGATTCATTTAATGTTTTTTAAATCAATTAATTAAAAATATGACATTGAATCTAAATATTTAAAGATTTACTTTCTCAAGTGTGCCCAGGGGTTTTCAAACTGGGGTTTGCTCTTGACATTCTCCCATGAGTCCAATTTCCTACACTGCCAGACGCCAGAAAGCAGAAGAGTTTAATAAATGGTAAAATAATTTCAAAAGGAATATCAGTTAATATACGACTATAATTAGGCTTGACTGATTTCACACACACACGCACACACACACACACACACACACACACACACACACACACACACACAAACAATGTATAATCTGAAGAGGCGGTTCATTTAGCTCTGAAAGTCAACATTTACTCACCATCGAATAATTTCAGAATCTGTATGATCTAGTATGTAACACTAAAACAGATTTAATAGGACTGTTGAATCAATTAATTTTCATATAAAGAAAGTGAACAGAACATCATAAAGGTGGTACAAATGATGCTATATTTCAAGCCTTGAAAAGTAGGGGGGCCACAAGGAGGTGCAAGGTGGTCCGCAGGAAAATCAAACGATTTTATAAATTGAATAACAGTAATAAAAAAAAAAGAAAAAAGGTTTGTGGAGGAAAAGAAATGTCACAGTGTTTATCTCTCCTTTCTTGCAACATTGGCTGTATATGTTCATAAATAGGTATATATTTATTACCTTGATTAATCTTTGTTCATGTTAGTTAATACAAATAAAATTGTTCATTGTTAGTTCCTAGTGCATTAACTAACATTAACAAATACAAATTTTGATTTTAGATCTGTATAAGATCTTCATTGTTAACTCATTTTAACAAATGGAACCTTATTGTAAAGTGCATTTAACTAAAACTATTTACCACATGACATATTGATCATCTGCTTTGGCGAAAACCTAATTTTCTTAATATCACTTCTAATGTTTTTCTCAAAGAATATAAAAGGGCCGATGTACAAAATTAACTGCACTGTAGCTGAATCCATATTGGGGGTTCCTTGGTATTAAATAGTTTGAAAACCCATGTGCTGTGGAACTAGAGTTTGTCAGTCTGTACTTAACGGAAATGATACAGTCAAGTCAAGTATTTAGTGTGTGCAAGATCTCACAATTTAACACAGAAGGCAATCACAAAACATCTGGGAGTCATAAAGACGATAAATCACAAAAACTACAAAATCATCACGGATGTTCACTTTGCACGGTCACAATGGAAATGTTTGCACAGTGCACGTAATAAAGAAATTGTGATAGTGGATAATGCTGCTCTATCTTTCATTTTCAATTATGTCGCCAGTGACGAAAAGACCAACATTTTGCAAGTGTAGATAAACAGTGCCCTTTCCAGATAAACAATAAACATAGGATTGAATGGAAAAGTCTGGCTTTAAAAGCCGTTTGAAATCTGGAATTTCTCCATCATTGTCTCTTGAACTAATATGTCACCACTGTAACTCAATTCACACGCTGACGCTGGTGGGAGGATTCAACACAAACTGGGGACTCAACGGGATTCTGCAAGCAGAGTTTTCTCCACACAAACCCGGGACACTCTTTGTCTTTGATAATGATTTTGGTCAAATTTGCGTGCGCGATCATAACCAGATCGCTATTCATTCTGGTCTCTCTCGTTGGGGTTTGGAGGGTGACAAAAGTGAAAAATGACAGTATCTACTGGTTACTGACCTTCCTTCAGTTGCCTCTGGTCGTGGAGATGTTCATCACTTTAAAGCGAAGGAAGGGGAAAGGCTACAAATGGTGAGTTGCATATACCTTCCATTTTAACTGTGAAAGATTTCAAACGAAATCTAATTTTTAGGCATGATTTAAAACATGAAATCAAGTTCACAGATTCTCAATTAATTCACAGGAAACCCGCCAAACATTTTCCAAACAACTGTTGATCGTATATGAGATCACAATAGCTTCAATTCAACATTCAGATATTAATTTCTATATTTAGATGGTATTTATTTAGTTTTACCAGTCTGTGGCCAGTTATATTTTTGATTCAACTCAGTTCTTCCCCATCACCAACAACCTGCTACACCTTTTGTTACAGCTGACTGAGTGCATGCACGTGTGAAGGAACATCTAAAACTATCCATTCCAGTTCTTCTCAGTTTGTTTGCCAGTGTGCATTTGTGTGTTATAGTGAGTATGTGTCTGTAAATGTGACACTGTCATCTTCCTGTCCTCTCTCAGCAGCCGGTTTCACAAAGCTATTTTAGACCGGTCTATAGTGTTAGACAAGTCTAAAATTTGCTCATAGACTAGTCTAATGCAATTTAGACAGTTTCACAAAAGTAAAGACTGACTTAATTTAGACCAAAAAAATTAGACACCTTACCCCCAGGCTAACTTAGGTCTAAGACTCTATGTTACCTTGGCAACCAACAGTAGCAATCAGTTACATTACAAACAGCCAAAAGAAAAGGGAAAATGGCTCATAATTTGTGGTTTGATGACGACGTTATGGAGAGAGCTATGAGAAGGGAAAGGGTTTTTAGGGACCGCAGTAACCTACTGGAAATATATAATAATGAGGACTTTATCGGTCGGTTTCGTTTGCCCAAGGAAGCTATACTGAGTCTGACAGATGAATTAGCTGAAGTACTGAGCCCTGCCACTTCAAGAAGCCACAGCATCCCAGCAGTGCTACAGGTTTGCACTGCGTTGAGATTTTATGCAACAGGAACGTTTCTGAATGCTGTTGGTGACACAGTGGGTCTCAGCAAAGCTTCTGTGTCACGGGTGGTATACAGGGTATCAAGGGCACTTTCAAATAAGCTCCCTCAGTTTCCAAACCAACTGGCTGAGCTGAACAGAGTCAAAAGAGGGTTCTTCAGCATAGCAAGATTTCCCAATGTTGTTGGAGCAATTGATGGGACACATGTCAGAATCCAGGCTCCAACAGCTCATGAACATTTGTTTGTGAATAGAAAAGGATATCACAGCCTAAACATTCAGGCTGTTTGTGATTCTGATCTCCGGTTCCTCAACTGTGTGGCGCGCTGGCCTGGATCAATTCATGACTCTCGAATTCTTCAAAATTCTCAACTTTTCCGTGCATTTGAGCAAGGCATTATCGATGGGGTCCTGTTGGGGGACTCTGGCTACCCTCTAAAACCTTGGCTCCTAACTCCCTTCCTGAATCCTACTACACCTGCACAGAGAAACTACAACGCAGCACACTGTTCAACTCGTAACACTGTAGAGCGGGCATTTGGTGTACTGAAGAGGCGTTTCCATTGTCTACATGGGGAATTGCGAATGGCACCTGACAGAGTGTGTAACATCATCTGTGCGACTGTTGTGCTGCATAACATAGCGAGGTAGGCCTACCTGAAAACAAACAATTTAAATTGCTAGCCATTTTCAATAGGCCTAATTGAATAACTATTTACCACATTCTACAACTATAATCATAATTGTTTACTTCTTAATCATTAGGGATCTCCGGCTACCTGACCCTCAAGGAGAGGATATCAGAGATGACAATCACAATGAACTGGAGGACAGAGAAGATTTAGAGGAGCAGAATGGAACCGGTCGATATGTGCGTCAGATGTATGTTGACAGGATTTTCAATGTCTAAAACAACAACAAAAATCACATCAAAGTGGGCCACCATGTTGTCTGTCTTTACCTATTAGGCTTAAATGAGTAGCAACCAACTTAATAAATATATATTTATTTTTTGAAGTTTTCTCAAGTGACATACTGTTCATTCAATAAATTAGTACAATAAATTATACAGCGTTTGTGTCTCATTTCATTCATATCAAAATCATCAAGGTTATTAAAAGTACAACATATCTACCGTTCAAACTCTTAACCTGTGTAAAACTAATAAGGCAGATTAGAAGCAGGCCTACTCAACATATTAACTTTTAAAACTGCTTTAAAAAACACAGAAAAGAATTAGCCTAAAATACCTCATTGTCTTATTGGAAGTATTCAAGATATTTACAACTCCAGTGACTGTTTGTGCAAGTCTAATTTTAATTTATCTCTCTGAAGCTGTAAAACTTCAATCTCGAGCAGCAATTTCCTCTCTTCCAGTTCAAGATTTCTGTATTGTTTGTCTAGCACCATTGACATAGTTGTTCCTCTCGACACTGATGTGCAAACCACGGGACCAGCAGCTGTAGCTGATGCTGATCCTGACGCTGACGCTGACTCAGACTCTTTATCTCCCGTCCCCTCCCGTCTCTCACCCGGCTCCTCCTCCACTGCCTCGCTTCGGTCCCAAGTCAAAGACAGGGTCACTAAAAATAAGTACAGACATAACATTACCTTACTTGTAGGGGTGGGCGATATATCGCATGACATTGTTATGCGCATCTCGTCAGTAAAGCCGGTTCCTTGATCTATTTGCATGCGTTTTTTTCTATTTCCACACTTTTTTCTATTTGCACGCGTTTTCTTTTATTTGCATGTGCCTAAAAGAAAGTTTTTTTTAAACACATCATCAGGAGAACAAATCCAGTGATTCTCAGGTACCATTCTGTGAACCCATTATGTCATTTGAATTTTCAAATTCTTCATCCCTTCTCTGAAAAGAATAGCTCGCCTTAGGAAAATTGGAAGTCCTCATGATATCCTCACTCTCATGTTCTTTCAAACTTGTATGGTTGTCTTTAAGTGAAACACTAAAAGAGAGATGCTGTTTTTTCTTTCTCCATACTATTAAAGGAATAGTTCACCTTAAAATGAACATTTTCTCATAATTAACTCACCCTCATGCCATCCCAGATGTGCTGAACACAAACAGAGATTTTTTAGAAGAATATCTCAGCTCTGTAGGTCCATACAATATAAATGCATACTCTGAAGCTCCTAAAAGCACATAAAGGCAGCATAAAAGTAATCCACAGTGGTTTAATCCATTACTTCTGAAGTGATCTAATCGGTTTTGGGTGAGAACAGACCCCCAAAAAAAAACTCACATGACATCTGCAGTCTCCTTGGTGATCATGATTTCAAGCTATATTACACCACTATCGCCATCTAGTACTCTGCACCAATCACTAGGAAGTGTAAGCGAGCTTGAAATCATGATTGTACCTAGAGACTGCAATGACAAGATGTACCGTGAAAATGTTTTTCTGTTTTCTCAGCTGAGATATTCTTCTAAAATATTTGTTTGTGTTCTGCTGAAGAAAGAAAGTCATACACATCTGGGATGGCATGAGGGTGTCTAAATGATGAGAGAATTTTCATTTTTGGGGGAGCTGTTCCTATTACATTATTCCTTTAAAGCAAATGCTTACTGGGACTGTAAAGCTAAAAACATCAGTAAACGCACAATTAAAGTGATAAAGTGACTTGTGTGCAGGGTTCGAATTATGATTTCATATTTGTGGGGGTCTCTTAAAAAAAAAAAAAAAGTAGCCTATAAGCAGGCGTGGTGTGTGTGATAAATAATTGCTTAACACTGCACTTGATTCTTTTGATTTCAATGTTTATTAATACAGGAGTAGAGAAACGAGTAGACTGTCCTCTGATGATGTTTTTTGTTTTTTGAAATAAACCCGAATTTTGCCAAAGTTGTACCTGATGTTGGTAGCAGTCTTTTTATTTTTGGTGGCATGGTTGCTGGTTCTGAACTTTACACTATTTCTAAAATATTCTAACTAATCCCCCAGCGTGAGTTATTCTAGGTGACCGTTATTTAGAACCTGTCACTTTAATGTTTCCATGGTGACGCATCATTGCTTGTCACGTTACACAGCGCAACCACAACACAGCGCTGAATAAATGATGATCTGCTTTTATGTCATTTTTCCTTTTTTATACAAAATATTCACAAATGTATTAGCTATAACATGAAACACTGATATTCCGATTGTCAAATATGTGCAAGTGGATGTGTTTTGTTGTTTAAACGCCTTTATAACGATCGCGTTAAGTTAGTTGAGCTGTATGTGCGATGGGCGGCGCCATGTTATTTTACAACACGTCAATTCCTCAACTTCTCACGAAATACATGAAAGTAAGTGGCCGGTGAACTGGGAGAAGAATAGAGTAAAATGTAAAGCTACTTACACAATGTGTATCTGATATGAAAACGTGTCTTATTGTAACGTAACGTTAATGGAAAGGATTATTATTGCCGCTTCCCTAGACATCAGTGTGTATTTTACAAACACAAAATATTTTTTTGCTAGTACTTATGTGTATTTAAATGTCTGAAACCTAAAATAAACATTATGTGGTTGAAAACACAGAACAGTTGATCTGTCTATGGTTGTGATACATGACAGCAGCACTTAGCGCGTCAGTCTCTGGCTCAGCGCCAGCCAAAGCGCAAAAGCACGTTTGAATTTAGCAGTTGATCACGTGATGCACTGACCGTTCTAATCACACCGGTGTTGATCGATCATACGTGCAAAAGGGTTAACATAAACATTGAAGGAATATATTGAAGGAAAAAATGCTTTATTTGTAATTTAAAATAATGGTGCTGATGATTTTTAGAGACCCCCCACAGGTGTATGATTTTACTGCTTTCATGGGAGCTCATCCTCTCTCTATGGGAGCTCAGCTCCCACCGGCTCCCACGTAATTCGAACCATGCTTGTGTGCTATTGTAACTTATGTTGTTACTTGCTGAAAATCGTATTGAGGGCACAAATATAATAAATGGTCCTAAAAGTAAGAAAAGACCTAAATGTAAAAATTTGTGGTCCTAAGTGTAGTAACGGTCTTTTATATAATACACTTATAAGTAAATGTGATAAAGACCCAGCATGTAATAGGTTTTGGTCCCAAATGTTCTGAAGTTACCTTCATAAACTATACATGAACATCATTATCTATCAAAACTTTGTGCGTTCACATTATATCTACTTATTATATGCAAACAATAATTAAACTAACTTTGCTTCTGGCGCATTTGTATATACCCAAAACATCCCAACATATCACATGATGATTGGTCACAAGGCTATTGAGAAACAGTGATGTAGGAAATGTTGTCAAACCTGGTGTTGCATATCTTGAGGTGTCATGTTTAAATGTGCACAAGCACTAATTCGATTTCTATTAAGCCCAATGTGCAAAGAGGAAGGTTTTTAGCAAATAGCAACTTAAATCATACCTGGCTTCTCACTAAACTACTGCATGGCTCATAAGGCTTGAAATATAGCATCATTTGTACCACCTTTATGATGTTCTGTTCACTTTCTTTATATGAAAATTAATTGATTCAACAGTCCTATTAAATCTGGTTTTGTGTTACATACAAGATCATACAGATTTTGAAATTATTTGATGGTGAGATTGACTTTCTGCTGACTTTCAGAGCAAAATGTACCGCCTCTTCGGATTAAACATTGTTTTTGTGTGTGTGTGAAATCAGTCAAGTCTAATTATAGTCGTATATTAACTGATATTCCTTTTGAAATTATTTTACCATTTATTAAACTCTTCTGCTTTCTGACTTCTGGCAGTGTAGGAAATTGGACTCATGGGAGAATATCAAGAGCATTGTTGTGCTGCTGAATGGCACCATGGATAATAAAACACTCAAGGTAATCTTGCAAATGAATCTCATGTTTGTTTGTTAGTTTTAGACTATTAATGTATTGTTTATCAAAAGCACAAAACGTTACTAATGCTTTGACTGCCATTTATCTGCATACATTCATAAGCTTCCACCATGTGCTTCTAATTTCAGATGAAATTATTTATAGCAAATGATCTTGAATGCACTGACTACATTTTTGACACATAGAGTTCAGACACTTTGTAAACCCTTTTTTAACCAACAGAAAACATACATCTTAATTATCAAGCACTACTGTATATTCACACCAACCCATATTCTTTAGTCTTTCCTCTGAATCTGAAGTCTGCTGAACTATTCTGTTTAGTAGGAAATTATTAATGTATGTTTGAATCTTGAGACATGTTTCTTGGAAAATAAGAGTTCCCCTTTATTCTCTGTGGTGTGATTTGTTTAGTCATAGTTCCAACTTCCAATTTCTTTCCAATCTCTGTCTGTATACGTGTGTGTGCACTATATACTGTACACATACTGTATGTGTGTGTGTGTACTGTGTCTTTCAGGATCTGGAACGGATTCTCACCTCTGTTTGTCCGTATGACTGGATCCTTGGTCTTCATCAGGTTCTGCTCATCCTTCTCATCCTTGGGAAGTGGCTCCTCCCACTAGGGGGAGGAGTAACTCGTGACGAGCTGTCTCAACTTCTGCTCATCTTTGTTGGCACAGGAGCAGATATTTTGGAATTCACAAATGAAACTCTTTCTGATGTGAAGTGGGTACTTTTTGTTCTCTGTCTATAGACAGAAGGTTGGCTTAATGACAGTGCTCATACAAGTGTTGGGTGATGTATATTGAGTGTATTGTTAGGGGTATGTATATGATGGATGCTGATGTGTGCTGTATGTATGGATTTGAGTGATGATTGTTGTTGAGCATATTTGTTTTAGGAAAATGTCAGGATTAAAAACAATTATTGACAAAGGTTACTGCTGAACTTTTAAGAAATCACATTTTCCAACTTCTGGCCAAAAGCGGAGACTACCATTGCTGGAATGTGTCCCCCCAACATTTCAACAAATATCGGTGTAGGGGATTACAG
Source organism: Xyrauchen texanus (assembly GCF_025860055.1). Classification (NCBI taxonomy): domain Eukaryota; kingdom Metazoa; phylum Chordata; class Actinopteri; order Cypriniformes; family Catostomidae; genus Xyrauchen; species Xyrauchen texanus. The sequence goes on along the minus strand of NC_068297.1, from coordinate 12,647,122 downwards.
CTTGGGCCCATAGACCAGTAGGCTTGGAATGAAGACCAGGAGTCGAGATGTCAATCAAATTAGTTGAAATTTTGTTTACAATTGTTTACAAAATCAAATGGCAGATGTTAGCAGTACAAAAGCCTCTGAGTTCGAAGACAGGAGAATCACAAACTGAACTCAGGACCAAAAACATCAATACTTATAGTCAGAAACAGCACAAAGTTGACATTAATGCTAGAGCTTCTAGAATTCTGATTGGTTACAAGCATAGATAACTATAGAACATTTCTGAACATGGTCATCGTGTACATCATTTATCTAATTGATTATTGTAATGGTGCTTTAGTTCCGTATAAAGGCTCCTATGGTCTTAATGGTCAGGTCATAGGCCATGGGCAGTCTTCCCTTTATGGAAAATAGTAGGTCTCTGAGGTCCAGTTGTCCACCTCTTGACTGCTATTCTCCCTTCACTGAATACCTGAAACAGAAATTCCTTTGGAGAAACACGCACACAGTTTCTCCTATTCAAGGTCTTATACTACAAATCTTCTGTTGGAGACTGGTATTATCTTAATTTTCTCTCAGGGCATCTGAAGTGGTATTCTTATTAAGATGGCAGAAAACTTTCACAATCAATGTACGTTGTTTGGTCATGTAAGCACTAGAGAAGACTCCTTTAAGTCTCCTAAAGCATGAAGACATATATGGAATGGTCTCAAATTGCTTGTCTGAGCATGACATCACAAAGAACATATATTAAGACACTTAGAATAATAAATCATTAGGTCAAAAGGATATATGTGAATAAATAAAATAATTAACTAAATCACATTAGGTTAAATGCTGATAAGTTTAAATGTAATTCACTCAAAGTATATATATATATATATATATATAGAGAGAGAGAGAGAGAGAGAGAGAGAGAGAGAGAGAGAGAGAGAGAGAGGGAGAGGAAGAGGAGGTGGTGATCCAGGCGTCCACAACTTCATGGGCTTACAATGGCCATAAGCTACCAATGGACTCTTTTCACAGACTGTGATGACATTTTTACAAATCAAATCCCTTTATTGCCACGCAACCATATACACAAGTGCAACAGTGGGTGAAAGTCTTGGGTGCCGTTCCAAGCAACATAGCAGTATAACAATTACAATAAACATCTGTTTTACACATAACACAATTTACATATCTTGTTACACAACGCAATATGCAGTATACACCTAATAATATACAATATGCAATAAACACAAAATAAGTAGACCCCCACCCACACCCCTCCCCCATGCAATCAGTGGAAATAAATATGAAGAATCGGTTGACATTCAGCTGTCGTTTGATAGTCAGTTGCCATTGTGTTATTTAAGAGAAGTATAAAATGTGAGTCAAACCTGAGGCTAATAAAGTGCGGTGCTGATATATGTATCATGAGCGATCAAGAGTTCAAATGTCTGATTGAGTGGGGGAAGAAGCTGTCATGTAGTCGGCTGGTGCGGGTCCTGATGCTGCAATACCACCTGCCTGATGGTAGCAGTGAGAGCAGCCCATGGCTTGGGTGGCTGGAGTCTATGATGTTCCTCCAAGCTTTTTTCACACACTGCCTGGTATTGATGTCCTGGAGGGAGGGAAGCTCACCACCGATGATGTGTCTGGCAGTTCGCACCACACTTTGCAGGGCTTTGCGGTTGTGGGTGTTGCTGTTGCCGTACCAGTTAGTGATGCAGCCAGTCAGGATGCTCTCTACAGTACTGGTGTAGAACCGTGTGAGGATGTGGTGGTTCATTCCAAACTTCCTCAGCCATCTCAGGAAGAAGAGTATTTTCTCCTGAAGTCCACCACAAGCTCCTTGGTCTTGCTGACATTGAGGGAGAGGTTGTGCTCCTGACACTAGTGTGTAAGAGTGTGCACCTCCTCTCTGTAAGCTTTTTCGTCATTGTCAGTGATCAGACCTACCACCGTCATATCATCAGCAAACATAATGATGGCAATGGAGCTATGAGTTGCCACACAGTCATGTGTGTATAGGGAATACAGGAGTGGGCTGAGAACACAGCCCTGCTGGGCTCTAGTGATGAGTGTCAGTGATGAGGAGATGTTGCTGCCCATTCTAACCACCTGGCATCTGCTTGACAGGAAGTCCATGATCTATGGGGTTGAATTCTGAGCTGTAGTCTACAAACTGTATTCTCACATATGTGTTCCTTTTTTTCAGGTGGAAGAGAGCAGTGTGTATTGTAGATGCAATGGCATCATCAGCTGAGCGGTTGTTGTGGTATGCAAACTACAGTGAGTCCAGTGAAGCAGGCAGCACAGAGCAGATGTGATCTCTGATTAGCCTCTCAAAGCATTTGCTGATGATGGGGGTCAGAGCAACAGGACGCCAGTCATTTAAGCAAGTGATTTTGAATTGCTTTGTTACAGGCACAATGGTGGACATTTTAAAGCATGTGGGGATACAGACAAGGAGAGGGAAAGGTTGAAAATGTCCATAAAAATACCAGCCAATTTGTTCGCGCACGCTCTTATGACACAGCCCGGAATGCCGTCTGGACCCACGGATTTACGGATATTCAACTGTCAGAAGGATCAGGTTACGTCCGCTACAGAGACGGAGAGTGAACTAACCTCTGTAGCTTCGGCCGCGGGAGCTCTCACCACGAGGGCAGTGTTGTTTCCCTCAAAATGAACATAAAACATTTTAAGCTCATCCGGGAGTGAGGCAGCGGTGTTCACGGTGGAGTTTTTATTCTCTGCTCTGATAATTTTATGGAGGGCATAAACGGCTTGTTTATACTCCCCCGTATTCCCGGAATTAAAAGCGGAGGTCCACGCATTAATTGCCACACGAACATCTCTATTAATCCACAGCTTCTGGTTAGGGTGGATCCATATTGTTTTGGTTAGCACTACATCATCTAAGCACTTCCTGATGAAACACATTACGGTATCAGCGTAGACCTCGAAGTCGTCATCAGAGGCACATATTTGTGTTTCCCAATCCTGGTTTGGGAGTACTAAAATCCCTTATGGAGTGTAATATGTTATAATACATTAAAAAAGCAGTTTTAGAAGTTTTGATTTTGTTTTACCTTTCCATTACAAACTACAAAGAGTTAAATATAAGGTAGAAAATAATGTGATGAAGTTCAGTTTTGTGTTGTTTTTTCTTATTATTAATTATATATATATATATATATATATATATATATATATATATATATATATATATATATATATATATATAATACAAATGGCACTGTTTTCCAGAGAGAGAGGGGCTCATTTAGAAATGCTAATGCATCATTAATGCAAACCTTTATAAGACAAGTCTTCCCTGTGTTTTAATGTGTGTGTTTGTATTACAGGGACAATAGTCTGCAGATGGTGTATATAATCCTGGCAGTGTGGACGTGGAGTATGTTACAGTTTCCTTTACACCTGGCAGGTTAGTAATCAACTGTTTAGCTGTGTTTTACATTGTTTACCCATTTTTCCTTAACATCTCACCATCAAACACATGGAAAAGCATGTTGCTTTAACAATGCAGCAAAACAAGTAATCTGACCTACAAAAGAATTCTAGATCCCATCTATCACTCTTGCAATAATGAAATCCACTGTCCATGGTGTCCTGTTTAGTTATCTCAAATCTTTCATCCTGCTCCATCAAAAGCATTTTTCTTACCCAGTGTCTCTTTAGTAAGTGCTTTTGAGCTCACACAAACTTTTGGTGTATTGTGTGTTTTGGGACACAATTTGTGTAGCAGGGCTTTACTTATATCTAAATGCATGTTTTCAACAGCATATGTTTTCGTTGAGTTGTGGTCTATGCATATTTCCCTGTGAGGAGTTTTGGTTTTGGCTGCTCCACATATTTAAACATAGCCAAACCGCCATTTGACTTGAATTTAAACACAAAAAGTTTACTCTAAACATCTCAGCAAACATACTGACTGCTCACTGTTATGTAGTCTGATCTCTATCAGTTTAATCCTGAAAAAGAGCATTTGTATCTCTCATAAAATCTTACAACTTAATTTTCAACATGAAATGAATTAACCTGGATGGTCTAGCTTATGGACTGTGTGTGTGTACATACTGGTATATATGTACATATTAAGATTGCAATTGCCAGGGGCCTGGGTAACTTAGCGAGTATTGACGCTGACTACCACACCTGGAGTCGCAATTTCAAATCCAGGGCGTGCTGAGTGACTCCAGCCAGGTCTCCTAAGCAACCAAATTGGCCCACTATGCCACCATGAGGACATTCCAAATTGGGGGGGAAAAGGAGAGAAAAAAAGAAATAAAAAAAGACATTGCAATTGCCAGCTTTAGCAATTCCAATCTTTTACAGTCATTTAATTCTTGTAGTTTAGGAGACAAAATGGCCTGTAGTGAGACAGACAGCTATAGTAGCCCTCTTCCAACACTAAAACCCATAAACTTTTACTGCATTGAAATATGTTTCTTTTTAGTAACTGGGTTCTTTTCAATTTTTTCCTCTTTTGTAGTGGATAAAAAATTATGTAATTTCTTGAAAAAACCCTGTAAGCATTTAAAGGAATTTTCCCGGTTCAATACAAGTGAAACTCAAACGGCAGCATTTGTTGCATAGTTTTGATTACCACAAAAATGAATTTCAACTTTCGATAACATTTAAAGTTTAAATAAAAATAAATTAAAAATTAAAGCAAAAATCCAGGTTAAATGAGGCACTTACAATGGAAGTAAATGGAATTCGTAAACGTTAAAATACATATTTTTCAAAAGTATACATTGTTTCGAAGACATAAACAATATGATTTTAGTGTGATAAAATTACTTACTAAACTTTTCTGTGTAAAGTTATATCAAATTTACCACTTTTCGCCACAACGACCTTAACCCTAAAATGACTGTAAAAACTTGACATGAACTACTCTACACTAATTTTAACAGAAGAATTAATGTGAGTACTTTTATATAATTATATTTCTGCCATTAAACCCTCGAAATATGGGTCCCATTCACTTCCAATGGAAGTGCCTCACTGTTACCTATATATTTGCTTTTTGTTCTGAATAAAGAAAACTAGGAACAACATTGTGATCAACATTGTGCCACAAATGCTGTCGACTGAACATATATTGAATCCAAATATACATTGAACTAAATGGGAGCATTTCCATAACTATTGTACATGGTATTCTACACTCTCTGCTAACTACTAGCAAATTCATTCACACAATATTTGTTTAAGTTGGAGACATCATACCTTATACCACCCTTCTACCTCTGTTTCCCTCTTTCATGTATGCTACTCTATAGTTGTAACGTCCAGACCGAAGAACTCCGATGAGCCCATGGGTGAAGACGGCTGTTGTAACTTGCTCTTGTCAAGACACAGTACAGATATTTGGAACATCGTGGAGAGTTTGTTTATCCAGGATGGGCCATTTCTCATGATGCGTCTCATTGTGATGATTTACTTTAAAGTGTTCCACCAGATGTTGGTCTTTTTTGCTATCAAAAACATTCTAGTGGTCATCCTCAACCTCTACAGACTCATTGTTATTTGTCAAGATTTCAGACCATCATCATCTTCCTCGATCTAAAAGAAAAGTGATTAAGTGGAGATGAAGAAAGGTAGAACATAGAGTAAGGTGGGAATCAGGCAGAAAGGATCGTACAATTATAGGAAATTAAGAACTATCTTCAAGCAGTTTAAAATATATATTGCATTAACTTCCCTAATAAATGCATCCCATAAATGTGCTAAATGTATTACTAAACATTTTTATGAAGGTACTTACTTTGTATGTTATGTACTATTAAATAGGACCAAAAGCAGACTCATGCATATTTTAGATCAAATATAAAATAACACTTTTCAGTTTAATTGTGTTTTAATATGCTTTTAGTGTTTTACAATGATTTTTATACTAGTCAGTATTGTGAAAGAAGAATTTCTTGTATTTCAATTTGTAACAGGCAAACACAAAATTATCTGTAGCACACATTGTGTTAAAATGGTTGGCTATACATGATTATTCTCCCAGCATGTGCACTCGGGTATTACCCACCGATAGCTTTCTAAAGGTTTTAGAGTTACTCTGATCTGAGATCAGGTCGGTTATTAGCCATTTAGTCACTGGAACCTGTAGTTGCACCACAACAGATCCTAGATCAGCCTTTCAAGGAATCCTACATTTTAACCAGAGAAAGTTACAGCACATATAAATAATTCTACTTGTAAACCTGTTTGCCTTTCAGTGTTGAAATAAATGTGAGGTATTGTATAGTGTGTCCAGCTGTATTCTGTTTGTATGGAAAGATTTCTGTTGATTATCTGACCCTGTGGTTTCAATGGCTATTTTAACATTGTGGGGGGAAAAAATTTGATACAATTTTTTTCTTGAATTCTTCCTCCCAGTCTCACTCTTTTTCTCACATTCACCTTTACCCATCCAGTATCTCATAATTTCCTGCTTGTATTCCAAAAGCAATCACACTGGGTAGATTGATTGTGTCTGTGATTGCAATTCGGTCTTCTGTAGTACCGTCATCAGCTGTTCTTGAAACATACGCACAATCCTAAAACAGGAAAACACACGTCTTTCATCAGAAAGCAGTGTTATCTATTTTTAACCAGTAGAGGAAACAGGAACTGTTCTGAGAGAAAAAAAAAGGAGACCAACAAAGTTGTTAATTTAAAAATGGACAGCTAGGAGTAAAAAGAAAGGAAAAAAATTTACTAGCGTAAGGTGGTTTTATGGTCTTATCTGGTCTCCCAGCCTGGGCAAAGTTGGTGTTTAGCTGATCAACCTACTGGTCTCCAAGACTGAGCAGAAGTGCCCAAAACTTCTCTAAATACTGGTTTCGATGTTATTTTTTTAATTGGGTAGTGTTCAAGCTTGTATAAGTACATATTGGTGCAAAGAAGTGCCTGAGCTAATGCTTGCATAAAAATGTTGATCACTTGCTGTTACTGTTACTACAAACCCCAATAGCGCATCAATATTACATACGTTTTTAACTTAGGTCCTAAACCCCAGCTCTAAGTGATTCAAATCTCTTACGAATCAATGTAAAAGGGGACCTGGGTTGCTCAGTGAGTAAAGACGCTGACTTCCACCCCTGGAGTCACGAGTTTGAATCCAGTGTGTGCTGAGTGACTCCAGCCAGTTCTCCTAAGCAACCAAATTGGCGAAGTTGCTAGGGAGGGTAGAATGATAAAATGCGTGGATTGACGGTCTCAGACACGGAGTTAACTGAGACTCATCACTATGCCACCGCAAGGACCTAGAATGTATTGGGAATTCCAAATTGAGGAGAAAAAAAGGGAGAATATAAAAAGAATCAATGAAAAGGCTTGACAAGGCTTTTTTTTTTTTTTTGCTACACTTCTCTCTGGAATTGTTTATTCTGATTGGTAGTTTTAAATACAGTGGCCTAGTGTTCTCAACCTTATGAATATTTATGAGAATAAACAGGCTTATCTTTTGTTCTACCCTTTGTTCAGTGTCAGCATTTCCAGAACTTTAATAGACTGAGCCTGATTGAAGTTACAGAAAATATAGTGAATATGGAAGCATTTATTCTTTTACAATATGCTTTGGACTTTTTTTGGTTCGGTGATGATGGCCATATATATATGGTTAGTAGCCTAAATCTGCATATAAAGGAGTGTAAATTTCATGAGACATGGTGTGTTTTAGATGTATTATCTATCATTCAACATAAGGAACAAAGTTACAGAATAGCTCAATATTATTGTTTAGTTATTCAAACACGGTGAAAGGTTCATGGACACAAACCCATTTATGACCTGTGGTGAGATCAGATTTTGAGTGATATCTTTGGAGTGACTATAAAGAAAGCATGAAGGAAGCCTTCTCTTACACACTCCATCACTCGCTGTTTAAACAAAGCAATGACCAATTTAAAAGAAAACTTCATTTTACGTGAAACCCATAGTGTGGCCTGTAATGAAACGGTTTTGCAATGGTTTACAGACACTCTGTATCATGAGGAAATGCCCATGAATTTGATTTTGAAGTTTTCTGCATGTTTTTTTTTTAGGTCAACCCATTGGGAAATGGCTTGAAAATCACAGAAAGCAATACAATAGCATGTTGTCATGCTGACTGAAGAATGAATGGGTCAAGTGTTTGTTCCCCCTTTCACATTAGTGCAGAATGGCAGTTTCTTACTGATGATTAACCGTGCAGCTGGGTCCAACTACAGTTGCGCCTTCCAAAACGGTCAGAAATCTAGGGGTAACCATTGATGATGGGCTAAATTTCACAGACCACATTTCAAAAACTGCAAGATCATGTAGATTTACACTCTACAATATCAGGAAGATCCTTCCTCTCTGTACATGCCACACAACTGCTCGTTCAGTCCCTTGTCATAACTAGACTGGACTACTGTAACGCTCTCATTGCAGGCCTTCCTGCATGTGCTATTAGACCCCTGCAAATGATCCAGAATGCAGCAGCACGTCTGGTCTTTAATGAGCCTAAGAGAGCACATGTTACACCACTCTTTGTCTCTCTCCACTGGCTGCCGGTTCATGCACGTATTCAATTCAAGGCCCTGATACTGGCATATAAAACAGTCACTGGGTCTGCTCCAGCACACCTAAAAACATTTATGCAGAGCTACGTTCCCACCAGAAGCCTGCGGTCGGCTAAGGAATGTCGCCTTGTCGTACCAAAACAAAGAGGTAACAAAACACTTTCCCGGACTTTCAGTTTCATCATACCACGGTGGTGGAATGACCTTCCCAACTCAATCCGGGAAGCTAACTCACTCTCTATCTTCAAAAAACGGCTAAAAACACATCTTTTCCAAAAGCACTTAACCGGTCACTAAAAAAAAATAAAAAATTATTTAAATTTCTTGTTGCACTTAAATCTGTTTGGTGTACTATTCTGATGATAGTGAAACTTTGTAATATGGCACTTTTTGTACCACTGTCTCCCTAAGATGATTCGCTGATGTTCTTCCTCTTTTGTAAGTCGCTTTGGATAAAAGCGTCTGCCAAATGAATAAATGTAAATGTAAATGATTAAGCAGTGTAGGACAGCATTCTCCAAAATCAAACACTGAGCTCATTACTTAAGGTCAAAATGTTCTTAAAATACGTAACTCAGGTTTTTTTGTACTGTGTGTGTGTGTGTGTGTATATATATATATATATACATACACACACACACACACATATATATATATTTTTTTATTCCACTGCAATTTTCTGAGTGATAACTGCAGCAGTGTTTATTCTGTCTTCATTTATGGCAAATAAGCTAGGGGTCTACCTCTTAATTTAGCAGATACCCAACATCTGTTATTAGTATGGAAGATTAAAGAACATTTTAATTAGGGGTTTAATTTAACTATCATTCCCGTAACACAGAAAATGTCCATGTTTCAATCATGTCTTCATAAAATTTTTTTAAAGAGAAAATACTGTATGTGAGCTAGTATTCCTTCTTGGCAATCAAGTGAACAAATTTTAAAGCATTTCACTCTTGGTCTGTGCAGCTGTTGCCATTTGTGTCTATATTGACTTAAAGTTCCTCTAGCTCACGTCTGGTTGCGGCCGACCGCGTAGCTAGTACGCTGCTGTAGGCGATATAGGCTTTCGAACATTGTTTAATTCTTGAGGGCCACTATGTTTATTCTGCTGGAGTGAGTCTTCGATTTATCAGATCTTCTTCATTCACTGTCTATATTAGCAAAGTATTTTATGAATTCTGTAATGTTTGTGGTATCAGTTGGTTTGTTGCAAACATTCTCTTCTGTTAGATACAATTATAGAAATCAATATATAAAAATGTCAGAATATTGTTAAATAAAATTAATTTAAAATGGACAAAAGCTAATTCACAATTTCTCACCGGCAGAAGACATCAGACCAAAATGCGATCCTACAAAGCGCTCTTTAATGAGAACACTGTTTATTATTTGTATATTTTACTTCAGGTCCACAAAAAAATATATGCTTTATTTACAAACGGGTGTTGTATATAACATACAAAACAGGATAGGAAAAGACAAACAAAAAAACAGACGAACAAAAGTAGAAAACCCACCCAGTTATCAAACTTAGTTAATTATTGCGTGTCAAAAGACTCAGATTGCATTACTGCAGGTTGGAGGAGTGAGTCTACCCCTCCTTCAATTCTGGATTAAGAAACAACTCTGAATAAGAAATAACTAAATTTTAGAGTTAGATTCGTTATGACCCCAGAACTTACACTGCATTGGACCATGTATGTGTAAAACATGGAGCGGGAAATATAAGATCTGTGAGGTGCGATTATATCTTGAGGTTACTGGCGGGAAGAGTGCTCTTATCCAGATCATCAAAATAGGGGTGTGTCATTGCTTGCCGTGCCGAAATCCTCTTCGGAGGGTCATAAATCAGCATTTTCTGAACAAGAGAATGAAAGTTAACATCAAAAGAAGTGACGAATACAAAGTTAAGTAGATGTCAGTATGTCAGGATGCCCTTTTACCGAGAGCAGATCAATGCCATTCTTGTCCAGGTTTTTCACTGTGTTAGCCAGATTCCCAGATTTCCACTTTGGGAAGGTATTCTTATAATCAGGCAGCGACTCAACATCTGGCCAAACCTCATTGTTAGGGGTCCCCAGAGTCCTACACACAAATGAAACTATCAATATTACAAAAATGTCTCTTTTGAAAGCCAGGAGCTGGTCCAAGCATTTCTGTTCTATTTCATTTGTAGTAAACCTTTTAGCAACTATTGTAAACACAGAATCTTTGGCCTCAGACTGTAAATGCAATGTGTACCATTACCTAGTAATTACCTAAAGCAGTGTAATGCAAAAGCTACGTTTCCAGCAACAAGCCATTTGTCTTTTGGTGTTGTGTCTGCTTAGGACAGTGTTAATGCTACTTATAAGCACTGCAGTTGCAAGTTGTCAGCCTTAAGTGGCCATTTCCACACTTTCCAGCAGTAAAGTATGGTATTATAGGATCTAAAAAATGTAGTGGATGTATGATTAATGTGCATTTTAAGTTGTGTCCAGGCCTATGTATACATATACCTGAAGATCCTGAAGAGCTGATCTATTTCAGAGTCTCCATGAAAGAGCGGTTTCTTAGTGGCAAGTTCGGCAAAGATGGTACCGATACTCCAGATGTCTACAGGGGTGGAATAGCGAGAGGCCCCCAGCAACACCTCTGGAGCTCTGTACCATAGAGTGACCACCTGTACAATCACAATGTCAACTCATTACACACAGACAGTATGTCATAGAATGACTTAGTGCTATTTGCCCTTTAACAGACCAGCTGAACTATCTGGGAGACAAGAGAAAAAGTTATAAAGTTGGGAACCTTTCTATGTGAACAAACCTCATGTGTGTACACTCTAACTGGCACTCCAAAGGCACGTGCCAGCCCGAAGTCTGCCAGCTTAATAACACCTTTATTATCGATCAGCAGGTTCTGTGGCTTCAGATCTCGATGCAGCACCCTGCGACAGTGGCAGAACAGAATCCCTTCGAGAATCTGATACAGGTAACTCTACAGACAGAAGACACAGACTTTCTATCACAAAAGTTGTGTACAGTACATTCAGCCAAGACTCGAATACCTACATCATATTGAACAAATCAAAACCAAACAAACTGATTTCAAACAAAGAACATCAGAGAATTTTGGAGAATGAAAAACCTCTAAATAGCAGCTAATAAAAAATGGTAACAGACCTAGTCTTTAACAATGTAGCAGCTTGTGTGTCTGGTTAGCTGAACTAATGTGTAATACTGTAGTGTGCACAGAGACACCTCATTGTACAAATACTACAGTTTGAAAATCTCTTTCTTGAACTCTAAGTCACAGGGCCTGAAATTCAGCACAGGATTGCGGGTATAGCGTATTGGGCGGAATATTCATTGAACTTTGTTTCGTGCCGTCCATTGCGGAGACGTTGCCAAGTCAGTGGTGGATGCTCATGCCATAAACGTGCACAGACTGGCACTCCGCTTCTCGCGTTATGCATCAGTTCAGTGCCATGCTCGCGCTAAATTACGTGACCGTTCAATTTATTCAAAATATACTGTCCTAGTCAGTAACACTGTAGCTCCAGTTGATCCATAAATGAAAATTCTCTCATCATTTACCCTCATGCCATCCCAGCTATGTATGACATTGTTTCTTCTACAGAACACAAAAGATATTTAGAAATATATCTCTGCTCTGTAGCCCAATCAATGCAAGAAAATGGTGAGCAGACCTTTTTAGCTCCAAGAATCTCATAAAGGAAACATAAAAGTAATCCATAAGACATCCACAGTTGTTAAATCTGTATCTTCAGAAGCGTTATGATAGGTGTCTGACAGCTGGTAAAATCGTACACGCCATTTGTGTAGCCAAGACGGTGCTCGCATCATGTTTCGCTGTGGTTAAGATCTTAATTAAGTCAAGTCACTCACAGTTTGAGATATATATATATATATATATGTGTGTGTGTGTGTGTGTGTGTAAATCCTCCCCCATATGAGATGTATAAGTGGGGAATTCCACCCCATTTTTAGAAGTGAATTTCAGGCCCTGTGTCAGATACAGAGATGTTTTGGCCATGTGTGATTCTGTTTAATTTGGAATTTGAATCATGAATAAAAAATAAATGATATATAAAAAACATTTTTAAACCTTAATGAGAAATAATGTACACAATCTGATACACATGTAAAGACTCGTACAAGTACTACTCAAACCACCTCAACGTGCCCAGTAATATGCAATATTCTCTGCACCTTGACCAGCATGGGGTCCATATATTGGCCTGATCCGATAGAGTCCAAGTACTTCTTTAGATCCATAGACAGAAACTCGAACACCAGGTACAACTTTGATTCCTGCATCAGTACATCTAACAGGCTGTGAGAAAGGAAACCATCAAATAGAATAGGTGAGTTTATACCTTAAACAGTAATCATGGGACCATGAATTCTTCCGGACACAGACCCTTAAAGGAGTCATGACATGCATTTTTTGTTATTTTAATAAATGTTCTTTGAGGTTTATTCATAATTAGTCATGAACAGGTGTTGGTCATATAATTAGAATATCATCAAAAAGTTGATTTTAGTAATTCCATTCAAAAAGTGAAACTTGGATAATGTATACATTCATGCCACACTGACTGACATATTTCAAGTGTTCATTCCTTTTAATTGATGATTATAAGTGACAACTAATGAAAAATCCCAAAATCAGTATCTCAGAAAATTAGAATATTGTGAAAAGGTTCAATATTGAAGACACCAGGTGCCACACTCTAATCAGCTAATTAACTCAAAACACCTGCAAAGGCCTTTAAATGGTCTCTCAGTCTAGTTCTGTAGGCTACACAATCATGGGGAAGACTGCTGACTTGACAGCTGTCCAAAAGACGACCATTGACACCTTGCACAAAGAGGGCAATACACAAAAGGTCATTGCTAAAGAGGCTGGCTGTTCACAGAGCTCTGTGTCCAAGCACATTAATAGAGAGGCGAAGGGAAGGAAAAGATATGGTAGAAAAAAGGAAGTTTTAGAGCACTTCATGCGGCTGACCAACTTTATGGAGATGCAGATTTCATTTTCCAACAGGACTTGGCACCTGCACACAGTGCCAAAGCTACCAGTACCTGGTTTAAGGACCATGGTATCACTGTTCTTAATTGGCCAGCAAACTCACCTGACCTTAACCCTATAGAAAATCTATGGGGTATTGTGGAGAGGAAGATGCGATACGCCAGACCCAACAATGCAAAAGAGCTGAAGGCCACTATCAGAGCAACCTGGGCTCTCATAACACCCGAGCAGTGCCACAGACTGATCGACTCATGCCACACCACATTGCTGCAGTAATTCAGGCAAAAGGAGCCCCAACTAAGTATTGAGTGCTGTACATGCTCATACTTTTCATGTTCACACTTTTCAGTTGGCCAACATTTCTAAAAATCCTTTTTTTTGTATTGGTCTCAAGTAATATTCTGATTTTCGGAGATACTGAATTTGGGATTTTCATTAGTTGTCAGTTTTAATCATCACAATTAAATGAACTAAACATTTGAAATATATCAGTCTGTGTGTAATTAATGAATATAATATCCAAGTTTCACTTTTTGAATGGAATTACTGAAATAAATCAACTTTTTGATGATATTCTAATTATATGACCAGCACCTGTATTTGTAAAAAATAATTACTGTAACCCTCTGTCAGAAACACACAGTAAACGCCCACCATTATGATTGTCTCTATGCTCTTGAGTGATCTGCTCAGTCTTCTCGTGATCTCACTGCTCACCACTACTGGCTGGGCTTTGGAACTAATAAAATAAATTAGGCATGGATGTGTTGTTGTGGAGTCAGTCAGATGCAAACCTTTACCACAGAGTGACATCACAATGTAGAGAATGAGGTGTTTGGCAGCTTAGTTTCAACAAATACTCTTTACGCAGTGACGACAAGGAAGTTTTGAGATCTTAAAGTCACACTAGGGCTGGGCGATAAATCGATCTTGATATTTAAATATTTTATTTAGCCTATTATATTTAAATTATCCACGTTATCGATAAGCTTGAGTAATTTTCAACACATAGCCTATGTTCTACATCTAAACGATCAGGTGCTTGTCACTAAAATCACAAGCGATTTGGCTTTATCAGACTGTATAATGTTGCTAAATATTAGGCTACTGTGGTCCGGGTCCCAACAACACATCATGATGACTGTTGCTTCCTCTCATTGTCTCTAGTGAGCAGTGTGAGAAAGCAAGTGCTGTAGTGCCAGCTCTGATCTTTCTGTACTGTATTCTTCAATATTTTATCTAGCACAGAATGTTTCATTTATGCCCTGTCCTGCATAAGTTAATGTGGTTCCAAAGAACCTTTAGATTAAAGTTTTTTTTTTAGCTTTATTAATCTGCATTTTACGAGCCAATAATAATTAACAAGTAGATTTCTATTTTTGTGAAAAATAATCAGATGTCGTCATCTCTGGCATGGATGGCAAGACAACAAAATAATAGTTGGTAGCCTAGACTCTCACTTAATGAAAATATAAAAACAGTCCATTCAGACTTTTACATTTTCTCTCAGGGGATACCCCAGAACTCCCATATAGCATCATTCCTAAGTCACAAGGGCTTCTATGTCCCCATACATGGGTATCTGAATGTACATTCAAATATATCATCTGAATGTAAATACATTCAAACAAATACTGGACTGCTGTTAACATTCATATCCAACTGCACTGGATTGATAAGCTATAAATAAATATTTTAATATTTTGGTCCTTAGGCCCCCAATGCAGTTTTGTAGAGACTCTTTAACCATTTAGGATATAATTATTTTTTCTTCTGAAATTAAAAGAGAATTGCAATGTGCAAATGTGAACATATATTGTGATAAATATCGACCGATATGAAAAACAATTTTGTGATAATATTTTTGGCCATATCATCCATCAACATCAGTATATATAGTACAAAAACCTCTTATGTCAAAAGAACAAGGACATTTTGATTCATTATATCATGTCCCCTTTCAGATCTACAAAATGCTGAATTGTTTCATTTAAACCTGATGAGGCAAGAAATTACATTTCCTAGAACCAAGTTTGACAAATACTTGGTTCTAGGAAACCAAGTTTGATGTGTGAGAAAACAACAAGATTGGGAGCAGTTAAATTTCCCACATTTAGGTACACTAAAAACAACATGAATTTGTTTCCCCATCATTACAGAATTTATGAGGGCCCATTTCAAGCATGACATATTAGCACAGACCATATTGCTTGAGGATTAAATTGGCCTATTAATTGTGGTAATTGTACACAAATGTAAAGAATTGAAATTAATAGTTCACCCCAAAATAACAATTATAATTTACATAACGTTGTTCCAAATCCATATCTTTCTTCTGTGGAAAACAAATAAAGATGTTGGACAGAATGACAGCATCTGTCACCATTTTAGTTCATTTTGTTTTATACAATAAAAGTGGATGGTAACTGGGGCTAACACTTTGCCTAATATCTCTATTTGTGTTCCAAAGAAGAAAGTCAGTCATATGGGGGTGGAACAGCATAAGGGTAAGTAAATGATGACATTTGCTATTTTCGGATGAAATATCTCTTTAAGTATATCTATTGAAATGTTGTAATATAGGAACATAATACTGTTCTACATGCTTAACACATCGAGATAGAACACACCATTTCTCAGATCACAGCCCCTTTAAGTATTCTCTTATTCTTGTCACATTTCCTGCTGTTCTCTGCCAGTAAATAACAAGACAACTTGATATTAACACACAGGCTGGTCTCTACAAGACCTCTCTCGCTCACCGTACAACATTGGGGTGCTGGAGCTCCTTGAGGAGTGAGATCTCTCTGACTGCAGTGCTGGGCACCCCTTCTTCCTCACTTTCCAGACGGATCTTCTTCATGGCCACCACCTGCCCAGTGGTTTTATTCCTGCCTTTATACACCACACCATATGTACCTACAGAAGAAACACATAGAGGCCAATGGAACGCTTCATGCAGTGTTTGGCCTTGAAACAAACTGTATGTAGTTTTTGAGTGGGTGAAGGTGCATACAATAGCCAGCTAAAGTCAAAGGGCACGTGAGCCTAAAATACTGATGACAAGCACAAAATAAAAAATTAAACTTACCTTCACCAATTTTCTCTATCTTTAAGTAGTCATCCATTTTTTTTTTCCTCACAACTAATTTATGAAGCAAAACAGAATAAAGAAAATGTTCATTAATATCAGCACAACATCTCAAATTTTTCAATATGTCATACATGAACATATAATCGGTTTTATTATGCTATCCCCTTAATTATATTTATTGTTTTGAACAGATTTTTTAAATGTATGCTAGGTTCTATTACAAAAGGTTCATCAAAACAAAAAACTAGAAAACTTTATTAACAAACATATTAACAGCAGTAGCTAAAGTCTGATAACCATTCAAAGCAAACCGATAGAAAGGAATTTAAAACAGATTTTACAAAATATCTGACCTTTCTTTACTGTTAACCTTGAACTTATAAAACAAAACAATAATCATCAGCATCTTTCAAAACAATAACGTCTATGCCGAGTTATAACTTTGTGTTTATAAAGACATAAAATCATATTTAGTTAATAAAATTTTACCCGTTAAACAAACAAAACAACAACAACAAAAAAAAGGACTAGGCCACGTCACACCAAGAGTAGACGGAAAGACGTTTTAAAACCTAAAAAGGGACACAAATGAACTGTACACTTTTTATTAATATTGTTGATATTTATATGCATGTATCGCAAACACAAATCAAGCAATTATACTGTATTTTGAATTGCTGGAGCAACTGTAAATTAAAGGTCTCGCAAGTCTTTGCCAGGCAGGACATGCGCAACTTTAAAACTTTTGAAGGTCGGATTAAAAACAGATAAACATTTCCATTCATGAAAACGTACCTTTTTGAATTCTAAACAATCTGAACGAATGTCCAAATTTCCCTCTTTTCCTCAGATGTCCAGATGCAGTTTTTAAGATGAAAGCGCGTGCGGGTGTTGTATGTGTATCTGAGCTCCGAGTTCCTTGATTCAAACTGGCCGCGAACGCGTAATTCAAAAGCGACCAATCAGGTCTCTCTTTGGTCTTCAAACGAGCCAATCAGAAGATGAGGCGGTTTGGAGCGGGAGCAGAGAGTCCCGTCAGAGTGTGAATGTGCGCTTGCGCGTTTATTTATTTATTTTTCTGTGTTCCGTGTAGATACTAGTAGTGTGTATAGTCTGTAGAAGTGTTAGGAACAATGTGTCTCTTTTAATGTCTCTTTTTCATTTATAGATACAGTCCTAAAGTCTAGTTTTAGATTGGTCAAGGATAAAAATGATGAAGGCCAAGGAATTTCAAATAAATTTGAAATTTATTCAGATAAATTATGTTTGTTCATTTCCTGTAGGCATACATTTGTTGTCAGGCCTGCCACTAGGTAAAGGTGTGTGTCTGACTGTACATGTTTGCTGTGTGCCAATGCCATTCATCAACAGATGGATTGAATGGCATGCTAAAAGGGGGTCAGAATTCTGATGAACTACCATTAACTTTGTTGAAAAAATAACTACAATTAAAATGAGTATACTTCCAAGATTCTTATTTCTGTTTCAAAACCTTCCAGTTTTTATAGAAGAAGAAGCATTTTTTTTACTGTCACACATTATAAACATATAAACAGTGATATTTCTTTGTTTTCACACAGCCTATCCCAGGCAAGTATGGGGTCAGAGTGCAGGGTCAGCCACGATATGGTGCCCCTGGAGCATATAGGGTCTAGCATTGCCTAATTTGGAGAATTATTATTATGCTGTCCAGGTTTAGCCAATTTTGAATTGGATGCAAGTGTATAAATACATCAAAGTGGAAACTTATAGAAACAGGGTCACTTGATGCAATTAGTGCATTAATATTCTGTGGGAGAAAGAAGAATATGATTTATTATTGCACAGGTGAAACTTTTGGAGAAGAATTTGTAAAGTTATGAATATAGGGATCATGAGACTGTTTAAGAGAAATAGCAAGAGATCCATCTTTTAAACCAAATGTCTTTGAGGATGTATTTAAGATTTGGGCTAGCAAATGTCTTATAAGATTTTACCAAATTTATGGAGAAAACTAGATGGAGACATTTGACAATATGGAAAAAATATGTATTGTCTATCAAACTATTTTACAAATATCTTCAAAAAAGAATTATTTAAAAGATGAAGTTAAAGTATAAACTTTAGACGAAATTCACCATCTGTTGCACTTTATGATTAAAGTTAGTAAAATTAAAAAATCAGATAATTTGATAGGATGAATATATAATATATTTCAAGAAATCAAGGATAAGGGTTTATATAATATTAAAGTAAAATGGGAAGTTGTGTTGGAAAATAAAATAACAGAAGGAGATTTGAAACAAAGTTTAAAAGAAATCTTAAAAAAAAAAGTTGGAAAGTTAATATGAGATATTTCAGAACACCAGAAATATCCCCTAAGTATAATATATATTTTTTGTATAGAAGTAATTCAGGTAATGGAAGAAATTATTAAGAAACCAAATATAATAAAGATACAACATATAGTCTTGGGTATAAGACTTATGCTACTTAATAAAGATGAGTTATATTTATTTAAAATACTGAATTACAGATTTTAAAGCAATAACAAAATTTGGAGACAGCAAGAATCCCCAGTTTTAAATGATTGGTTAGATCTAGTTTCCAAAGTACATCCTATGGAGATGGTAACAAATCAATTAAGAGCAAAAGCATACTTTTTGAAAAGATATGGGCACCTCAAAAATGAAAGAATATACATTAGATTAATATTTTCTTTTTCATATAGCACTCCCTCCGTTTTAATTTATTTATTTATCTATTTATTTAATTATTTACTAATTTCTCATTATTATTATTATTATTTTATATTTAAATAATATTATTTGAATTATTTTAAGGTATTATGTCTGGTTATAAGAGCGTATATATATATATATATATATATGTGTGAATATAAGTAATTGATTTTGTTTGTTTATTTTTTATATATAGAAGAAGAAAGGTGAACAATTATTGGGAAAAATATTATGTCTTTAAAAGAATGTTTATTTGTATAATGTATTAAATTGTTTGAATGGAAAGACATAATAAGGTGTACAAATATATAAATAAATACAAATTCAGATGAACTAAATCTATCAGCAGTAAATCTTTAATTTATCAAATTTCATCTCTATGAAGACTGAGCGTCAAAATTAGCCTTCTCTGGGAATAGTACTGTTTATCAGTTTGACACATTCTTAACCTCCCAAATAACTTACAGTACACTTACTTCATGTACAGCCTTGAATGGGTTTGCATAAAGCGGTTCAAGCTTGTAGCCTTTGGGTTTTTAGTCCAAACAGCACATTTATGTAACTGGATAACTAGTATACCTGACTTTATATTTCAAAATTCAGTGCAGACTCTTTTATTGTTGCATATAATATTGTAAAGTAAACTTTAACCAGACAAAAACTTTATTCAATGTTACACAATTCAGAAATATTAAAAAATGTTAGTATCCTGTAGCTGTAGCAGTGGAAATGCAGTACTATTTCTGACCACATTGTGGCAGTGTCGGGCTGTATAAACTCTGGCGTAAATCAGAAGTCTACCATTGATGGCGCTGTTTTCAAAGTCAGTAGGGTGACATAGATGACCTTTTCTGTGTCCTCTCAATGCGCTCACGAGAGTGAGATAATGGTGTGAGATTTTTTTAGGAATTCAATTTATAATGAATGTGTTTTGTATTGGAGGAATGTGGTACTAGTATTTGTTGATTATGATCAATCTAAAAAAGGGCAATTTTATGTAATTCATCTGATCTTGTTGCTAAGTTCCACATTCATAAATCTAAATATCTAAATGTTAAACCTCTCTTTCTTGTTTTTATCAAAGAACTCGATAAATACCTCATTTCAATTAAATTGTCTGAGAACAAAAAAACCTTTAAAATCATTATCTATTTGCAATTTCCTTTGTTCAGTGTCATGTAATTCTCATAATTTGCCAATAGTACAATTTATATTATGTGCACCCCCAGCTTTTAGTTTTTTCTCTCTCTCTCTTTTTTTTAATGCATTTTGTTGTTGACTGTTATTACTTATGTACTGTTTTGAGCATCAATAAAAAAAAAAATAAAAAAGTGTGGTAAAATAGAAAAAATTTACATTTTCATACGTATAATATTAAACAAATAATATCATAATGGCATTTGTCCACACCATCAGTACATTTCTGATGAAAAAATTATATTAGTACAATTATTTCTTTAGAATAAGAATCAGAATTAGCGTTATTGCCAAGTATGCCTACACATACAAGGAAGTTGTCTTGATGACAGAAAGTGCACAAACAATACAGCAACAAGACAGAGATAATAATACAAAATTAATTAAAAATAAAAAGTTAATAGAAAATAGTGAAACACTTTCTTATGATGTGTTACGTTCATACGAGCAGACAGAGAAGTAAGACTGAAGTAAGTTTGGAGCAAATTAAATAGAAATAAACCTTGTGTAAATTGTCAGCTTTACGCTAAGCTAAAATGCTATTTCTATCCATTTTACATGCACGTGTTACCAGCCACGATCATATATTTTTTTTATCAAGAAAATGCACGTTAGCTTATAATTTCTTTTTTCTAGTAGACCTTTGATATTAGGGCAAAAATCCTATTCTTGATAATATTTTTGTATTTTTTCCTGTAAAAATATCTAAAATTCCTTAAAACAAGATAAATTTGATTAATCTGGTTTGAGAAACAACATTGCATATGATATATTGGTTTTTCAGAGAATGTATTTTTACCATGTGTATTTTGTCTTATTGTACTGGCAGATATTTATAGTCAAAACAAGTGAAAAAATCTATCAGTGCTGAAGAAGTAATCCAAACTATTTAGAATACATTACTGACCTTGAGTAATCTAATGGAATACGTTACAAATGACATTTTACAGCATGTATTTGGTAATCTGTAGTGGAACTACTGATCTATATATATATAGATCATGATTGGAACACATTTCAAAAGTAACATACCCAACCTTGTACATATATGTACAATATACAAATACAAATCTGTTTTATTTTCAGATGCAAGGTAATGTAAAGGAGGAAGAGGTTGTATATGTTAAATAAATACAATTGACTAAGCTGTGTATAATTATTACTCAATGGGGCA
Organism: Xyrauchen texanus; assembly: GCF_025860055.1. Lineage (NCBI taxonomy): Eukaryota > Metazoa > Chordata > Actinopteri > Cypriniformes > Catostomidae > Xyrauchen > Xyrauchen texanus. The sequence goes on along the minus strand of NC_068297.1, from coordinate 12,625,354 downwards.
GTTTTAGCTGTTCATGAGAGGGATAGCCTGAGGGAAAAAACTGTTCTTGTGACTGACAGTTCTGATGCTCAGTGCTCTGTAGCGCCGACCACAAGACAACAGTACAAAAAGGTAGTGGGCTGGGTGAGTGGGGTCCAGAGTGTTTTTTCCAGCCCTTTTCCTCACTCTGGAAGTGTACAGTTATTGATAGGATGACAGTCTTTGACCCTTCAAAAGAACTATTTAAAAACAAGCTGACAAAAGGCCAATGGGGCATAACCATTGGCTGTCTAATTACAGATAAATATTGAGGGCTTAGTCAGCAGGATAAAATCTCAATACAAACCCAGATTCTCAGAGGTGCAGACTTTAATTAAAGAAGTAATTAGAAGCAATTTATTAAGCTGCAGGCTTTAAGAGGCTCGATTGGCCAAAGGAATGAACACTTTCTAATAAGTTTAAGGGAAATGGGAGACAAATTGATGATGAGTGAGGTTTAAGGAAAAATGTATATTCGGTCATGATTTAATCAAATTTTTTTTTTTAAATCATAACCAACTAACTGTACATTATCCCACTCATTACATGGCTACTTACCAAGTACCTAAATAAACAGACTTGTAATATTGATTTGAGTTGAAATTCTTCATTTCGTGAGAAAAAAGAGATTGGAAAATAATATGAGTGACATTATAGCACAGATGCTATATGTAGAAAATAGGCTGCTCGGTCTAACAGTCAATTATACCGTTTAGCGGTCATTTTACAAAATATTTGACCATAGAATGCCACAATTAACTATTTAGAATCAAGTATTCCATACAGAATATAACAAATGTTATTGCCCATGTTGTAACTTTTTTGTCTGTGTATGTTTATACACTCTACAGTCAAATGTGAGTCTGGTTCAATTACATTTACATTTACGCATTTGGCAGATGCTTTTATCCAAAGCGACTTACAGTGCACTTATTACACGGACAATCCCCCCAGAGCAACCTGAAGTTAAGTGTCTTGCTCAAGGACACAATGGTGGTGGCTGTGGGGATCGAACCAGCAACCTTCTGATTACCAGTTATGTGCTTTAGCCCACTACGCCACCACCACTACCAGGTTCATTGATGCTTGTGATTGAGAAACAGATTGAAGATTTGCACCCACCGGCCTTCAGACATGTCATTGATCACACAAAGACACATAAATACAGACTCTGTCTTTCCAGGCCAGCTGTGAGAGATTTCTGCCTCTGAGCAGTACACAGTGTGAATCTTCAGGGAGAAAGACGGATCTGGTGTGTCTGCGAGAGAGAGTGAGAGAGAGAGAGACAGGATGTGTATACAGGTTTACACAAACATGTTCCAGAGACATTTAGAAAGAGGGCATGATTGAGAGAGGGGTGTTAATCTAGACACAGAGGGACTGGGCAAATGCTAAAATAGTTTTTAGGACACTGTGATTTTGGGGCAAGTGAAGGCTGCTCTGTGTGACTGTATGTGTGAACATGAGTGCATGTGTGTATGAATGTGTGTGTAATATGTAGGACAAGTGCAGGACCGAAGAGGATTCCCTCACCTAGATTTCAGATTTCACACAACCTTCATGTTTGTTCTTTTCAGAGTGATTTACTACAGCAATTAATGTTTCTGTTGTGTTAATGCATTCATTATAAGGATAGTTCACCTAAAACAGGGGTGGGCAATTAATTTTTAAAAGGGGCCACATAAGAAAACTGACTTATGTTGGAGGGCCGAACCAACAATAACTTGAAGTTAATTTTCCCCATTGTAAAAAGCATTGAATAATATATTTTTGATTAGTTACTACTGGTATTCATAAGTATAAGAATATTCTGTAAATATTTGTAAAAATATATGAAATTGTGGTGTAGGAAAATACTCCTATAGAAGTAATAAACAGTAAAAACAATAATTGCATCAGTGTTTCATTTTATTATTAACATGTTAATCTTCCCAAATACTGAAAAGTTGTTTTACAGTATGTTAAAGATAAGCAACAGTCAACTTCATGCAAAAAGCAATAAATACTTGAAAATGAGTAGCTGGGCAGTGTCACTTACATCGCAGCTCTCATCCAAAGCAAGGGAAAAATAGTCGAAGCTGACTGCTCTGTTCTTCAGCTGAAGTTCCAGATTCCCCGCGATGTCCTCAACCCTCCTCGTTACAGTCCGTCGTGAGAGAGGCACGTTCTCAAAAGCTCCCTTTTTCTCCGGGCATATTAGGGCAGCAGAGTCCAACAAACACTCCTTAATAAACTCCCCGTCAGAAAACGGTTTACTTTTTCTAGCTATTTTGTGGGATATGACATAACCTGTCTTGACAGCTGCATCTCTGGATGTGCAAAGTTTAGTAAAAGTCCTTGTTGGTTTTGCAGCTTAGCTAGCAAAGCATCCGACTCCCTTGCGCGCTCTTGATCAGACAAGTTCTTGTATTTCTCCTCATGTTTGGTCACGTAGTGGCGATTCAAATTGTAATCCTTGAACACAGCGACCTGTACACCACAAACTAAGCACACGGCTTTACCTTTGACTTCTGTAAATAAATATTTAGCAGTCCATGTCTTGTTGAAAACGCGACATTCTGTATCGATTTTTCTCTTTTTGCCGTGGACTGACATGTTGAGGGCTAGCTTACCAGCATCATATGTACCTGCGCCTACGCATGTGCGCCACTACGTAAATATATAAAATAGATAATATATATAAAATATATATATATATATATATATAAATATATATATATATATATATATATATATATATATATATATATATATATATATATATATATATATATATATATATATAAACAATGGCAGTCTTTTCAAAATATAAGCAACACTGCCGTATTTCATGCACAGCATAAATAGGCCTATTTTTTGATTTATGTTTTAATTTACTTGACCTCACGCGGGCCAGACAGGGACAGCCAACGGGCTGGATGTGGCCTGCGGGCCGTAAAATGCCCAGGTCTGACCTAAAATGAAAATCTGTCATCATTTGATCATCCTCATGTTGTTCCAAACCCACTTGATTTTTTTATTTTCTTCTTTTGTCTGTGGAACACAAAAGGAAAATGTTAAGGTGCGGTCACTTTAACAAGCAAACGAAGATGGGGTGGACGGATGTAATGCACATGTGAAACCAGCTAAATCTAATTGCCAAGCTGCCTCTGTATAATGCTGCACTTTGTACTCTGGGTGATTGAAGTTCAAAACTTGCAGCTAAAATTATATCCTTATCCACTGTAAATATTCAGTGTAGCTGTGTCCAAAGTACTGCCCACACAGAGGTCACTGCCAAACCAAGCAACATCTTATTGGTCAATGCGGCAAATTCGTGTGTCAAAACGAACCAAACTTGAACTCCACGTGACAATTGGTAACAGTAAATACTTCACACGATGGAAAATGCGTGCAAAGGTAAATGTTACCGCACCTTTAGGCAGAATCACATGTTCGGTCACCATTGCCTTTCATTGTGTGGAAAAAAAGATGCAATAAATTTGAATGATAACTAAGACTAACACTCTTCCTAATGTCTCCTGTGTTCCAGAAGGAAAGTCAGCATTTGGAACAACGTATGAAAACGATGACAGAATTTTCAGTTTTGGTTTAATCATGCCTTTAACTACAAATAATGTAGCACTCATACAAATTACATTCTTAGATACATTTATGTATAATATCGCATGCTGTAAAACTATAATATATTGCTATTTACTGAATTGTAAAAAATATATTCTTCCTCTCTGTGTATGACTGACTCTATGTGTATGAATATGACATTAGCATTCCTACCCAGGCTTAGTTTCCATGGTGAAAGCATGTGGTTTCCTGGTGTTGCCATGGGGATTTCCACCCTGAACATGTCAGCAGCAATCATACACTTGTCTTTTCATGATTAATTCCCGTTCTCTCTCTTTCTTTCTATTTATCATTATTGTCTGTCTCTCTATTGAGCATCCTGGGTGACAGGTGTGGCTTTCTGAGGGACACTTTATACCTATCAGATTAAAATAAAATTATGACTGGCTTTCTCAGGGTGACCTTGAGGAAATGTGACCTCATTGGTTTTCAGTCGCATCTCACATACTATATAAACACACAGATATGCATAAATGAGTTCACACCTAGAGCACAAATTATTGGCTAACAGGCATATTACTGCGCCCACTCAATCAGCCACCCCCACACACACTTTAAATGAGTTTTTTGCACTTGCATTTATCATAAGGTTCCTGAGGTAAACAAGCAGTAATGCTAACAAGCCTCATTACGACAGCCATCTTATTAAATGGCCTCTGGGTTACACAAAATTAGATACATCATGATATCATACTCCTTTCTTTCCCTCTTTTCCCCTATAACCTGGACATTAAATCATATTCCAAAAACTTTAACTGTACAGCTGACATTGATGAATATTTTATTTAAAGCCCTCATGGGTAAATTAAAGACAATAAGATAAGACATATAATGTGTATTATGAGTTTAATCATATGAAAAATGAATAAAAAAAAATATGACCCCCCATATCCAGCATGTTGTTTTACCTACAGATGTTTTACTTGACTTTAGAAAGTAATGGGAGAACAATAACCAGATGTCAATATATGCTTATACAAAGCTTTATTAGTATAAAGACTTGAAATTAAGTCTGAATAATTTTCTTAATTTTCTTAATGTTTTGTATGTGTGTTTCTTAAACTAAGGCACTTTAAAAAAATATATATGTTTATAGTGATTATAACTATTATATTTAAACAAAATATGATTCACAAGTTCACATCGCTGATATATGTTACAGAAATGTATTGCTCATGATGTCATAACTGTGAAGCCACTGCGCTGCCATATTGCTATGCCCAAACATTCCAATGTCCCTTTTTTTATTAACAGCATTTATTGATTCCATACAACAACTTAAATAAACATAACAGAAAATGTGGAATCAAATTATATATAATTATAACCAACCCTTCCCCCAAAAAACTCCCCCAATTGACGAAAGTTAAATTGATAATGACACACAAACATATATAAAAAAAAAAAAAAAACATAAAAAGAATACTTCCAAAAAAAAAACAATAAGGTTGTACACACACATTTAAAACTATGCATCACTCTCCACTTCCCCTCACTGAGAGGCCTCCAAGAAGGATAAATAGCTGCCCCATTTTTTATTAAACGGACCCAGGTTGATATGTCATGTGACACCATGCAAGGAGCAGACGTGTGAGAGACGAGCTCTGCGCACTTTGCTAGTTTTTAAATTATTTTCATGTTATAATCTGGTGAGATTCAATACACCTAATTACATATTTGTTCTGTGAGGTAAACATGGCAAAGAAGTAAAAATCCTCAGGCTCTGGAGACATTAAAAGACTCTTACATGATCAAGCTGAAACCTCTGATGGGTCTGCATACTGAGGACTCAATTTGGATGGCCCGGCGGAAGAGATACAATGCCAACTGTCCAACATATCTGTGATGCTGACGAAGGTTGTTGCTGACTTGGAGAATCTTGCTGTAATACATTGTTTCATTACAGCAATGGAAACAAAATTCTCTGAGTTGGTTACAAGAGTGGCAGATGTTGAGAAGCGGATCGATTATCTGGAGTCATCGGAAAGGGAATTATCCGCTAATCCGTTCTCGACCAAAATAGACGTGGAAAGCATTTTGGAAAAACTGGAAGATCTCGAAAATAGGAGTTGAAGAAATAATATATATTGTTGGAATTCCTGAGCAAGCTATGGTCAAATTCCTTGACGAGCTCTTCCCTAGTTATAACAGACCATAAGCTGGAAATCAAGCAAGCTCACAGAGTCCTGGCTCGCAGATCGGCTGAGGCCCCGATCAATTCTGGCAAATTTTTGGGACATCTGATAAAGATCTCATGTTGTGCGAGGTGAGGAGCAAAGGAAAGCTTTCTTGGAAGAATCACAACATTATCTTGTTCCCGAACTTTGCGAATCCGACAAGAGGAAAACGTGATCGATTTGAGGAGTGTAAGAGACCCTTGCATCAACGGAAGTTCACTTTTGCACTGATGTTTCTGGCCAAACTGAGAATAGATCGAAAGGATGGCCGAAAAGTATTTACGTGTCACAAACAAGCATTGTACTTCATAAATACTCTGGAGTGATTAAGCCATTTGGTGTTTCTCATGTGAATGGATTGACTCGCTGAACATACACCCGACTGTCTGAGGAAGCTGGGCGCCATTTTTGTTTCTGTTTATATTGATTACGCTTTGTGGCTAGATTTTGTTTTGTGGAATAACACTTCTCCTTCAAGAAACTTTTATATTGACAGAGGATTGCTTTTGCACAGGGGTTCCCAGCCAGATTGAGAGTGGATACTGGGGATGGCCACAAAATATCTACATGCCCACACAAAGGATGTCTTTGACTCTTGACCATTTGAGGAACCGGGATGCCTGTTTTGTTTCTTTTTTTGCTGGTTCCGCTTAGTGACTGGAGTTTTTTTTGTGGAATATCACTGCTTCGGGACAGTTATGGATGAATATTTTCATTCCTTGTGCTTGTCCTGTTGGCTGGAGTTTGTTTTGTGGAGTATTCTTGTGGGACATTGTTACGTCATCTGCTGCACTCATAAATAACCAGCTCACTGAGCACTTGTTTGTCTGTCCGAGGAAACTGAACGACTTTATATCGTTGTAATATATTTTGTGGCGGAGCATACCTTTGAGACAGTTCTGTGAATGAATCTACACGTTCTTTGTGTTTATTCTGCCTATCGATTGGGGTTTGTTTTACAAAGTATTTTCTGTTATGTAATTGTGCCTCACAAAATTTGTGCAGAAGCTTCGGATTTGAGCAATCCGAAGGCAAAGTTGTCGAGGGGGGCTCTTGTAGGCGCACATGGACCTTTTATGTTTAGAGGGATTGATGCCGGTTGGCACTGTTGTGTGCAGGGTCAATGCACACGTTTTTCTTTTTTTTTTGGTTTGGGAGGGAGGGAGTTCAGGGTTTGATTGTTGTACTAATGTTGGAATGTGGTCTGTATAATCTTGTTTTTGACTAACAATAAATTTTTTCTATTATATCAAAATGTCAAATGTTATTATGAGTGGGTAATCCTTCTCCACGTGGAATGTGAATGGGTTGGGGTACCCCAGAACAAGGAAGGTTATTTATTTTATTAAGTGTAAGAAATGTCATATAGTGTTTCTTTAAGAAACACATCATTCCATGCAGGAAGCTGAACATTTTGGGAAGATATGGGGTGGGCATGTTTTCTTTAGCACTGGCTCAATTAAGAGCAGGGGAGTCATTACATTGATAAGTAAACATCTACAATTCAAATCTCTCAAACAGATTAAAGATAAATTAGGGAGAATCTTTATTGTTTTAGCAGAAATTCAGGGGCAAAGGATGGTTTTGGGACACAATCCCAGATCATTCTGATTCTTAAAAAGGACAAAGATCCAAGTGATTTTAAAAGTTCAAAATGATTTCTAATTCTATCTAAAATTAACCAATCTTTACTTAAAAGTTATGACATCTCTTATACGTATAGATCAGATGGGGTTTATTCAGGGCCATATTTCTTCGGATAACATTAGGCATTTCATCAATATCATGTGGTCAGTAGTGAATTGTTAGTCTCCAGTTGATGCCTTCTCACTTGATGCCGAAAAGGCCTTTTATATGGAAGAATGGCATTATCTTTTTAAGATTTTGGAAATGTATGGGTTCAGAAGTATATTCATTGGTTGGATTAAGTTACTTTAGAGACACCCTGTTGCAGAGGTACAAACAAATGTATTAATTTCATATTATTTTACTCGGCACTCTGCAGGGTTGCCCTCTTTTCCCATTATTGTCTTACCCTGGAACCATTAGCAGCCGCAATAAGAAAGGAGGATGATTTTCCAGGGGTGATGGCGGGAGGGATGGGGCATAAGCTTCTACTTTTCGCTGATGATATTTTATTATTTGTCTCTGAAACTGCTAGATCTATGCCTTGCCTCCACAGAATTATGAATTCCTTTTCCAAGTTCTCAGGATACAAAGTCAATTGGTCCATATATGAAGCTTTAGCTCTGACAACGTACTGTCCAGTAAAGGTCTTCCAGCCGGGCACCTTCCAGTGGCCCAAACAGGGCATTAAGTATTTGGTATTTTATTGTCAGCAAATTTGTCTGATTTATTTAGAGTTCATTTTGACACTTTAATTAAAAGGTTTTTGAGCAATATTGACAGGTGGGCTTCATAACATTTATTGATTATTGGGAAGATTAATATGATTAAAATCAACTGTATTCCAAAATTCAACTACCTGCTACAGTCACTCCCTATAGATATCCCCCTCTCTTATTTTTAGCAATTTGATAGTGTAGGGAAGCCCTCCCTGGTTTTCTATTGAACAGGAAGTCCTTTCCCCTATTTCACCATTGCAAAGACTTTCTATCAAATGAAGAAGTTAAGTGACACACCGTAATTTCACATTTGCACGTGATTTGGACATGGAGTATTTAATTCAGACATTTATTTAAATGTTGCCTCAAGCATATGGCTGAACCCCAAATGATGTATCAATAAGTCCCCTTTCTGTTGGTTAGAGTGGATTGTGAGGGGGGTTGCTACAATCGGCCAACTGTATGAGAGTGGAGTGTTGAGATCTTTTAAGAATTTGGGTCATCATTTTGAGATTCACAGATCTCAGTTTTATAGGTATTTACAGATACACCACATGCTCTGTGTGGTTTTTGGGGGTAACACACACCCAATAAGGTGGCAGATGCTTTGGGAAAGGTGATTAATGCTTTTGGAAAAGGCCATGAGGCATCAGTGTATTATTCCCTGCCAATTCAGAGTCTGGGGGATGGAGCTTTAACTTCTATCAAGAGATTATTGGAGAAAGATTTGAATTTGGAATTGGAGGAAGGAGTGTGGACTAGGATTAAAAAAAAAAAAGTCAAGTCAGCATCTAGAGATGCAATTTAAGATTTTACATAGTTTTAACTGGACCCCCTCTAGATTACATAGGCTTGGTCTTGAAGAAACACCCACCTGCTGGCATTGCCAATCAAAAGTTGGAGACACAACTCATGTCTTTTGGGGGGGGGGGATTTTTGGTTGAGGGTTCAGAGTAATTTGTGTGATGTTTGGGCACTCAAGTTTTACCTCATAATTTGTATTTTGGGCGATGGGGCGGTCATAAATTTGGGGACAAATTAATAAAAAATTGGGTTCTGACAAGTGTTATGATTGGCAGACAAGTCTTTGGTTGGAAGTCGGACAGAGCGCCATAATTTCTGGAGTGTTGTGAGGAGATGAGGAGGGTGGCAGCTTTTGAAGAAGGGGTATCTAGAGGATTGGGTAATTTGGAATTCTTTGTGGGAAAGTGGTGCAAATATCTGTCATTTTTGAAGGGCTCTCGGGGAAGGACAGTGGAGAGAGAGGTGTAGATGTTAAATGTGAGATTATTATATTTTATTTATTTAATTATTTAATTCTAATATATTTTTGTAATATTTGTTTTTGTGTGTCTATAATCATGTGGGACCACTGGGGTGTTCTTTTGGGTGGGGTTGGGGATTGGGAGGGTCCGGTGTTTCTGTACAAATTTTGTGAGGCAGAATTACACAACAAAAGAGAATCTATAAATAAAATTCCAGCCAATAGGTGGAATAAACACAAAGAAAGTGTAGATTTACCCATATATCTGTCCCGAAGGTGTGTTCTTCCAAAAAACAAACTCCAAACTCCACTAGGTTGAATGAGAACCAAAAGAAGAAAAAAAAAGAAAAAAGAAAAGGCACTCATTTTCCCTGGACAGGAATGTCCAGTGTGTCAGCCCATTCGGCTGCTACATGAGTGCAACAAATGACCTAAACACTCCAATGTGTTGCAAGAAATATGCCACAAAACAAATTCCAGCCAATAGGAGGCATAAGCACAAAGAATGTCCAGATTCATCCACATCACTGTCCTGAAGGAGTGTTACTCCACAAAACAAACTCCAGCCGCTAGGTGGAACCAGCACAAAAAGAAATGAAAAAAAAACACTCAGTTTCCTCAGACAGTCAAGTGAATGTTCAGTGAGTCGATCCATTCAGCTACAACATGAATACCACAAAATAACTTACTCATTCCATTGACTTTATGAAGGACATTGCTTGCTGGGGACATGTGAATGATTTACGGCCATCCTTAGCATTTATTCTCAATTTGGCCTGGAACATCAGTGGAAAAACAACCTCCAATAAGAGTTTCTTGCATTCCTTGAATCAAGATTTCTCTCTTGTTGAATTCGCAAAGTCTGGGAACAAGAAAATGCAGCGGTTCTTCCAAGAAAACCTTCCTTTACTCCTTGCCTCGCATAACACGAGATATTTATCGGATGATCGAAAAAATTTGGCCAGAATTGATCGGGGCCTCTCCCCCTCAGCAGATCGCGAGCCGGAATCCTGTGAGCTTGCTCAGTTCCAGCTTATGGCCTGTTATGTTGAGCAGACTCAGAAAGAGCCCGTCCAGGAATTTCACCATATCCCGATCTTCTTTGTCTTCAGGAATTCCAACAATGCAGACGTTATTCCGCTGACTACAGTTCTCCATGTAGCGCTCCTCTTCCTAACTTAGATGGAAAGGGCCCTGAGTTCTTATTCTCTTTATTTCTCTTCATATTTAATTTTCCCTATGTATTTATCCCAAATAAAACCTACTTTAAACCCTTAACTAGATTAACAACTATGTCTCTTCTCAGTTAAATATGTACATTACTATTTTTTACTATAGGTAAATACCTTTTACCTCAATAATATAACACAATACAATGTGATATATCAAATATAACTACTGAGTCTTTTTTTAATTAAGTTAAATAAATTAAATCAATAACATAAACAATACCCTTTTTAGAATGATAAAATAACCCTTAAATTATCAAATGTAACACATTAAGTGTTTACAGTGTTCACAACACCTATTCACATTTCACTTCAGACTCATAGTAAACACTCAGTTCTTCACGTTCAAATATCACATTGCAGGTGAAACACCCTTTAATGTGACTCATAAACATAATGTTATGTATACCTTGTCTTGTCTCACTGTTGCCCTTTTGTTTGTCATTTTTGTCACTTTTTGAGTTCCTTAGTTTTCACTTTTGTCACCCTTGTAGCTCCATAGTGCACTCATCATTGTTTTCACCTGTGTCTCGTTCAGTCTTCATTTTGTCCGTGTATTTAAACCCTGGTTCTTTGTTTAGTCGCTGTCTATCGTTGAATGTTGTCTAGCCTATTATGTGTTCCCTGCCCTTCTCAGTTTTATTTCATTGTGTTTTGTTTCCTGTTTTCCCATCGTGGTTGTTTCTTTTGTGTTTATTCGTTGGTTTATTTAAATAAAACAGTTGCATTTAGATCCACTCTCCTCGTCTGCCTTCGCTGCCTTCATTTCGTTACAGAACGATAGAACGCCAAATGGATCTAGCAGCAGTTTTCCTCAAACTGTCCCAGGCAAATCTTCCTGTCCGCGAGTACTCACGGCTCTTCTTCACGGTCGCCATCCACACCGGGCTCAATGACGACGCCCTGAGGTCCATCTACTGGGTCGGGTTACTGTCATCCCGGTGGAGAGTGGCGCCGATACCCGGAGAGCTCCCGTGGAGGGAGTACGTGAGCCTTGGTCTGAGGAACCTCGCGCCCGAGGAACCTCCCCTCGTGATTCCGGCTGTCGAGCCTGAGCCCCTGCCTACCCGGATCAATGAGCCAGTGCTGCCAACTTCTTCCACCTGGAAGAGGAGGAGAAGGAAAGCCCCGGTCTGCGAGCCTGAGCCCACGCCTGCCCCGGTCTGCGAGCCTGAGCCCACGCCTGCCACGGTGAGCGAACCTGAGCCCTCGTCAGCCACGGTCAGCGAGCCTGAGCCCTCGTCAGCCCCGGTCAGCGAGCCAGAGCCCGCGTCACCCACGGTCAACCAGCCAGAGCCATTAGCCCCCGATGTCAGTGAGCCAGCGCCTGTAGCCTCGACCGTCCCTGAGCCAGCGCCTGTAGCCTCGACCGTCCCTGAGCCAGCGCCTGTAGCCTCGACCGTCCCTGAGCCAGCGCCTGTAGCCTGGACTGTCCCTGAGCCAGCGCCTGTAGCCTCGACCGTCCAAGAGCCAGTGCCAGTAGCCATGACCGTCCAAGAGCCAGCACCAGTAGCCATGACCGTCTAAGAGCCAGTGCCAGTGGTCGTGCCCACCCAAGAGTCAGTGCCAGGGGTCGTGCCCGTCCAAGAGTCAGCGTCTCTCCAGTCTCCTAGCGCTCCTCCTCCTGAGCTTTCTAGAGCTCCGCCTCCCGAGCTTCCCAGAGCTCCGCCTCTCAAGTCTCTCAAGCTTCCCAGAGCTCCGCCTCCCGGGCTTCCCAGAGCTCCGCCTCCCGAGCTTTTCAGAGCTCCCCGCCTCCCGAGCTTTTCAGAGCTCCGCCTCCCGAGCTTTCCAGAGCTCCGCCTCCCGAGCTTTCCAGAGCTCTGCCTTCCGAGCTTTCCAGAGCTCCGCCTTCCAAGCTTTCCAGAGCTCCTCCTCCCGAGCCTCCCAGGGCTCCGTCTCCCAAGTCTCTCGAGTCTTCCAGGGCTCCTCCTCCCGAGCCTCCCAGGGCTCTGCCTCTCGAGCTTCCCGAGCCTTCCAGGGCTCCGCCTCTCGAGCTTCCCGAGCCTCCCAGGGCTCTGCCTCTCAAGTCTCTCGAGCCTCCCAGGGCTCCGCCTCTCAAGTCTCTCGAGTCTTCCAGGGCTCCTCCTCCCGAGCCTCCTAGGGCTCCGCCTCTCCAGTCTCTCGAGTCTTCCAGGGCTCCTCCTCCCGAGCCTCCCAGGGCTCCCAGGGCTCCGCCCCTCAAGCCTCTCGAGCCTTCTAGGGCTCTGCCCCTCAAATCCCTCGAGTCTTCCAGGGCTCCTCCTCCCGAGCCTTCCAGGGCTCTGCCCCTCCAGCCTCTCGAGCCTCCCAGGGCTCCACCCCTCAAGCCTCTCGAGCCTCCCAGGGCTCCGCCCCTCAAGCCTCTCGAGCCTCCCAGGGCTCCGCCTCTCGAGCCTTCCAGGGCTCCGCCTCTCGAGCCTTCCAGGGCTCCGCCCCTCGAGCCTTCCAGGGCTCCGCCCCTCAAGCCTCTCGAGCCTTCCAGGGCTCCGCCCCTCGAGCCTTCCAGGGCTCTGCCACTCAAGCCTCTTGAGCCTTCCAGAGCTCCACCTCTCAAGTCTCTCAAGCCTCCCAGGGCTCCGCCACTCAGGTCTCTCGAGCCTTCCAGGGCTCCACCTCTCAAGCCTTCCAGGACTCCGCCTCTCAAGCCTCTCGAGCCTTCCAGGGCTCCGCCTCTCGAGCCTTCCAGGGCTCCGCCTCTCAAGCCTCTCGAGCCTTCCAGGACTCCACCCCTCAAGTCTTTCGAGCCTTCCTGGGCTCCGCCTCCTGAGCCTCCTATGGCTCTTCTCCCCGAACCTCTTACGGCTCTGCTCCCAGAGACTCTAAAGCCTCATATGGGGCCACCTTCCACGGCTCTGCCTCCTGAGCCTTCCTCGGCTCCACCTCCAGTGCTTTCCAGGCCTCCGCCTCTAGAGCCTCCTACGGCGCCACCTCCATCGGCTCCGCCTCCAGAGCCTTCCAGGGCCTTCCAGTGCTTCGCCTCTAGAGCCTCCTACAGCGCCACCTTCATCGGCTCCACCTCCCGAGCCTTCCACGGCTCTGCCTCCTGAGCCTCCCAAGGCTCTACCTCCTGGGCCTCCCATGGCTCTGCCTCCCGAGCATCCCACGGCTCCGCCTCCTGAGCCCCCCGAACCTTCCTCGGCTCTGCCCCCGAACCTTCCTCGGCTCTACCTCCTGAGCCTTCCTCGGCTCCACCTCCTGAGCCTCCCTCTGCTCTGCCTCTTAAGCCTCCCACGGCTCCGCCCCCTGATCCTCCAGAGCTCTCCATGGTTCCGCCTCCCACGGCTCTGCCTCCTGAGCCTCCTATGGCTCTGCCTTCCAAGCCTCCTTCGGTTCCGCCCCCAGAGCCTCCTACGGCTCTGCTCCCAGAGACCCCAGAGCCTTCTAGGGCTCGTCCTCTAGAGACCACAGAGCATCCCACGGCTCCGCCCCCTGATCCTCCAGAGCTTTCCATGGTTCCGCCTCCCTCGGCTCCGCCTCCTGAGCCTCCAGAGCCTCCCTCAGCTTCGCCTCCAGGACCTGTCCCTGTCCTGAGGCTGCCTCCCAGGCCTCCAGGACCGGCCCCTGTCCTTCGACTGCCTCCGAGGCCCCCCAAACCTGTCCTTGCCCTGTGGCCAGCTCCCAGGCCTCCTGAACCTATCCTTGCCCTATGGCCTCTTCCCTGGCCTCATGACTCTCCTGTCCCTGTCCCTGTCCTGTGGCCACCGCCCTGGCCTCCTGTCCCAGTCCTGCGGCCACCTCCCAGGCCGCCGGACCCTGTTCCCGACCTGTGGCCTCCTCCCAGGCCCCCTGACCCTGTTCCCGACCTGTGGCCTCCTCCCAGGCCTCCTGACCCGGTCCCTGTCCTGTGGCCTCCTCCCAGGCCCCCTGACCCGGTTCCCGACCTGTGGCCTCCTCCCAGGCCTCCTGACCCGGTCCTTGTCCTACAGCCGCCTTCCAGGCCCCCTGACCCAGTCTCTGCCCTATGGCTGCTTCCCAGACCCCCCCGACCCGGTCTGCCCTTTGTGCCCCCTTGGACTTCCTGCCTGCCCTCTGTGCCCCCTTGGACTTCCTGCCTGCCCTCTGTGCCCCCTTGGAATGCCTGTCTGCCCCTCATTGCCCCCTGGACTGCCTGTCTGCCCTTCGTTGCCCCCCTTGGTCTGTCTGCCCACCACAAGCCCCCCCCCCCACTCATTGGACATTGGTTCTTCTTGTTTTTTTTGTGTTATTACTTTTTAGCGTCTGGAATCCGCTCCTTTAAGGGGGCTCTGTTATGTATACCTTGTCTTGTCTCACTGTTGCCCTTTTGTTTGTCATTTTTGTCACTTTTTGAGTTCCTTAGTTTTCACTTTTGTCACCCTTGTAGCTCCATAGTGCACTCATCATTGTTTTCACCTGTGTCTCGTTCAGTCTTCATTTTGTCCGTGTATTTAAACCCTGGTTCTTTGTTTAGTCGCTGTCTATCGTTGAATGTTGTCTAGCCTGGTATGTGTTCCCTGCCCGAGTTCTCAGTTTTATTTCATTGCGTTTTGTTTCCTGTTTTCCCATCGTGGTTGTTTCTTTTGTGTTTATTCGTTGGTTTATTTAAATAAAACAGTTAAACATTTAGATCCACTCTCTGCCTTCACTGCCTTGATTTCGTTACACATAAATTATAACAATATGTTTTCCCCTTCAAAATGTCAATAATCATGTGATATGATCAAACTTAACCCCAAAGTCTTTCAAATAAAATAAAATAAACATTGCAGGCCTGTTACTTTGATGGTGCACGTGTTTTGAACAAGATGGATACCTCACTGTTAGTAATCTGAGTTTTTCTTCACACACTCCACATCAAAGAGGATTTTGCGAGCGATCGGTCCATGGAACACCGATACCACGACCATTCCACCGTGGCCAGAGGAACCACTGAGATATTCATGGATCTCAGGGCGCTATCTGGGTCTTCCTACACCTCTTCGGCAAGAATCAGTCAACTCCCTTCACTTTTTTATTCACGAAGCAAATTTATGGTCTATAACACAATACGTGATCTCTCTGACGGAGAAAAAAAAAACACAGCCTCTCGATATGCTTGTTACCGCTCATGAGAGAAATTGCTATCTCTCGTTACTTAAACAATACACACACTAATCTATTAAAAGCGGATTAGCAGATAATTCCCTTTCAGATGACTCCAGATAATCAATCAATTTCTCGACATCCCCCACTCTTGTAACCACCTTGGAGAATGGAGAATTACATCTCCATGACAGTGATTGATCGACATATTACAACAAGATCCTCCAAGTCATCAACAACTTATGTCAGCACTGCCGACATGTTCAACAATTCTTGCCGAATTTCTCTCACTTCTCCAGCCAAATCGGCTCCTTAGCTCAGGGCCACAGAGTATTATCTTGAGAACGTAAGTGCCTTTTAATGTCTCCAGAGCCCGAGGATATTGAATTCTTTGATATATTGTCTCCCTAGAACAGTTATGGAACAGGGTGTATCGAATCTCATAAACATAAATTACATAAAAAGTGTTAAAACTAGCAAAGTGTGCAGAACTCGCCATTCACATGTCCGAACCTTGCATGGCGTCACGTGACACTCCTCTCACTACCACCCAGAGTTACTTTAATTACCTTGTTTTATGTTTTCATCAAAATGTGCCTTTTCTCGCGGTCACTTGAATAAGAGAATACACTCTCTCTCACTCTATCACATGTGCAGAGTGAGAGACAAGAAAAGCTGGTTATAATTAAACTGATATGTTAGGTTTAAATGGCAAACGAACACATAATGTATGACATGGATCCGTGTATGACAATAGCAAGCACTTCAATATGAAAACAGGCAAATCCCAGGCATTTTAGGCAAATTAAAAATCCCAGTTTTACTTTTTAAATGACCCTCTGAGGCAAACAGACATGTTGTCACCCCCAAAACAAGCTAATATTACAGCTTACATTCTTACATTACAACTTGTGGACAGTTTTACCGCTTCCTTTGGTGATTGTTGTGCTGTATTGATAGGCTGAACACCGGGGCAGATGAATGCTCTGATTCACCCAGTCAACAACATTGGGGGCATTATCATTTAGAATCACATACAATTTTTATTTATTTAGGGACAAAAGGCTCAAAATTAAAGAAACCCTGTAAATGTTGATGACGTTGTGTTCCCTATTAAAATACCACGTGAACAACTCTTCTTCAGTTCTGAACCTAAAGATTTACTACATATTATTTTTATTATTTTTATTTGATTTGTCTCCCATGCCACTGCCATGACATTTTACGAGAGAGTAAGAGAGATTACAGAAAAATGCATATAGGGTAACTGAAACATAATTGGTGACTTTTAAAGATGTGTCTTAATTATCCCTGCTTTGTATTGAAATTAATTTCTCTATGCCTACAGATTTAATTATTACTACAAATTTGAAAGACACTAGACTTACAGACACTATACATGGTAATATGTAGCCTGCCTTGGAATCATCCTTTAATTTGTGTATGTGTGTGCAAGTTGTAAAGGCTCCCAACAGCAGGTGTTCTTTTATATAATATAATTGAAGAGCAGACAAAATATACGTGTCCGACTCTACCCAAAATTCTACATTGCTATTGAGGAAAGCCTGTTATGCCGGGAAGTAGGCTAATTCATTAGTCTATGTGTCAGTGTTGTTGTTGTTCAGCTTTTTCGGCTCAGTTGATTTCTTCGTACTAGGCTGTTTTCTGTCACAAGCTAGTTGATGGTCTCTGTGTTGACATGTGCCCCTGGTCATTGGGCAACCTCTTCCATTAGTTTGTATTCCAGTGTGTGCTTAAGTATGTTGTTTGTGGTTTGAAGTGGCTTTTTCTAAAGGCTCTGACCGTGCCAGATATCAGCAGATGTCTTTTCAACACCCCTATCAACACATACTTTCTCTATATCTGTCTCAGTTTCTCCATATGACCTCTTATAAAGCTCATTTCCTCTTCAGTAATCCTATTGCATGAAGCATATGTGGCCTCAGGTTTTGGTGTGTGCTTTTGGGTTTCCCTCCTGTGTATGTACATGAATACAAATATGTATTTTTGAAATGTGAGTGAGAGAAACAACATTGTTATCTGTTTTTATTTTTTACCGTTTCCTCCTGATGGATGTGTGCGTGTGTGTGTGTGTGTGTGTGTGTGTGTGTGTGTAGGCTAGGCCTTAAACTTACTGTAACATTCGGATGGCACACATTAATCAGGCTGGCTTTGGCTGACTATCGCTCAGTTCATCTCCATTTCCCTCTCTCTGACAGAACAGAGCAATGGAGTTCTGTCTTCTGCTGTGGTCAGACATCCTAGCCCCTTTTCATTATCTACCTGCCCTTTGTCACACACACACACACACACACACACACACACACACACACACACACACACACACACACACACACACACACACACACACACACACACACACACACACACAAACTTAATTATTAGGTTGTTCTGAAAGGCAGTTGTGTAGCATTAGCTCTGGGTCAGCAGGTTGGGAAGGCTTTGTTGAGACTCTCACACTGACCTCCCACTACTTCTCTTAAAGCACTGCCCTAAAAAGCTCTCCGCCTACTTAAGAGTTGGCCAGCTTTACAATTTCTTCTCTCTTTTTACACCTCATGTTTATGATGAATTATAGAGGGTTTCATTAGCCATCTTAAAGTGAGCAGGATGGCTGAGAAGGCAGATTTCTGTGTTTGGACACTGACTATGAGAAATTATTTAGCTAATAATATGCAAATTGTGGTGGAATATTGTCTTCTGGCATGGAGGTCAATGTCATATTTATGAAGAAACTATTAGCTGCAGCTAAACAAAAACATTTTCATCAGTAATTTTGTTGATGAGATTAATACTGCAAAGACTGAGTTTCAATGATTGCTCCAATGTCACGCTTGCAATGTAGACAGCTTTGTTGATTGTAAACAGGAGTGACTGACGACAACCTGGTTGGGAAACTCTGCTCTATAAATGCAAAAGTACAAGTCCAGAGTAATTTTGGGCCCTCTAGTTGCTCGTTTCTAAAAAGTGCTGACTTGTGAAAATAATGATAATACCTCATTTAAATGTTCACAGTGCAGCGCAATTTCTGGACCTTTAGCACCTGGCTAAACTGGATTGCGTATGGATAGTAAATCAGATGCAAGTTTTTGAAATGTACAAAAGTTGCACAGCTTTTTAGTGAATTTGCCATTGAAAAATTATATGGAAATGATTTGTAAACGTGCCTAAGAGCGAAAACATAAGAGCAAGTAAAAGTGAGTTTACGTGTGTGTGTTTGAGAGAGACTCTTAAGTGTGTGTTTGTATCAGAGCTGACAGGGCAGTACAGCACTGAGGCAGAGCCAGACAGTTACTTTGGGAAATAAGCTTTAGAGACTCACACTCCTAGAGAAGAGGTAAAATAAGCAAAATGTAATCAAAGCCTTACCCAAAGCTCTGGCAGAGTTGCTCAAGATAAGTAAATGAGAGAGAGAAATGGGCTTGGAGACTGAAATTTCTATAATAATGCCACAAAAACAAAATTTCTGTGAAAAAAAATTTCTAGTGTCCCCATAATTCTAATTTTTTATAATTATTTATTTATTTATTTTTTTTATTACAAATGCAGAAATGTAGGTTTAGGGGTAGGGTTAGGGGATATAATCTATAGTTGGTACAGTATAAAAATCATTATGTCTATAGAGAGTCCTCATAAGGATAGCCGCACCAACATGTGTGTGTGTGTGTTTTCACTCCAATACATTTCTACAGATCCTTTGTTACATTTGAGACTAAACACTGGAGAAATACATATCTTATCAATTTGCTTCTTTTAAATCGATCAAAATAATTTGAAAACCATTTAATCTGTGTTGAGGTATTACATTAATTTGATATGTTTTTGTCTTAACCGTTATGAATGTTTTGAAATACTGATGAAGTCTGCATGATCTCATGAAAATTACATTACCATGCAGAGAATTTGCAAAACAAAATGACATGCTTCATGGAGGTTTTAATGAGTAAAACCTACCTCCCTTACCTAAAACTTTAACCTAAACCTAAACAATAGAGTGCTAAAAAGCAAATGAGAGATGAACAAAACAGGCATTTTATCCCTAAACCAACACCTAAACCTAACCTAATTGTCCAAAAAGCAAACTGAACATGAAAAGCAAATCTTTTGAAGCAACCACATCATTTTGTGTCACTTCTATGACACTTTCGCTTCACGTGTCAGCTTGCGTGATTGGCCGGAATCAAATCGTGGTCTACGGAGTTTAAAGTCCAACACTCTATCAGGTGAGCTTCCATGCAAGTTAATCACATTGGAATAAATGTGTAAAAGTAGGTGGGACTGTAATAGAAGTGCAAATGTATAATTTTTCAAATGACGCATAAGAGTAAAAATGTTTAGATATTGTACATAGCAGTGTGTGAGTAATAGAACAAAAAATACATGTTTATCTCATCTGTTTTTATTGTGACTTGTGTGAAGGTAAAAAACACGCACAATTGCTGTAGTGCTTCTAGAGCTAATTTCACCAGAAAACTGCAATGAAACATAGTACACTGCACGCAAAACTCACATTGCAAAAATATTGTTATAGTAACGTTCAAGCCATGAGACTAGGTTGGATGAAGTTATGTGGGATAAGATTTGTGCCTTTCAGGGAGAACTGTGCATATGTGTAATGTTTAGCGGTTCGTAAATCTATATTAAATACTATATTCTACTTCAGATGCAGCTTCTGTGCTGCAAGTCTTATTTGAGTTAGTATTTACAATTGTCAAGCATTGTTGTAATGTTGGTTTCACTGTGTTATGGCAGCTGAGCAGATTTAAATCTGATGGTTTGTTTTGACCTCCATTGCTCGAGATAGGACAGAGACACTGATTTATCTCTGTCCTAATATGCCATGACGTCAGTTAATGTGTCCTGTTTTAGCTAGATAATGTCATCCAGTCCAATTTATATAAAGTTATCTCAAACTTTAATTAAATATAATGGGACCTTTTCAGAATGAATCAGCTTTCATGGCTTTGTACAATTGAATATGTAAGGAAATGCAATGGCATTAAATCTGACATCAGATTCAGTCTCAGTTTTGGATTTGTCATATATGTCCTGACACTCAGTCCAATGAAAAACAGAACAGTGTCACTTCTGTGATAAGTCATGTTGTCACGGTAACTTTCGATTGGGATGCCCAGGTGGCTACACTAAGTGGGCTGAAATTCATGATACATTTACAGTCTGCAAAGTTTCCTTATATTAGTATGAAAGTATGAGCAGAACTAGACTGTCTTAAAGTTTTATGTAAACAGAGCCCTGTCAGCCATAGCAAAAGCTATGAGAGAAGCACATTTAATGTGTGCACTACTGGCTTGGCCGTGTCAACATCCATGAATGACAAACAAACAGAAGGATAGTGTGATGGTCTGGATTTCACTCAATAAGAAGAGCATGGGGGGATTTCTCCTGGAAACAATAACACACAGAGTCATTTAATGACATTTACTTCCATCCATTGAATTTGTATAACTCCTGATCTTTCTATTTACTCTGTCGTTCTCTTTCATTTTATTCTTCTTTCCTCTTTACTTTCTTTTTTTCTTGTCGATGGTTATGTGCTGTCTCTTTCACACTCACTCTCCCTCTCTCTGTCACTCTGTTACTTTTTTCCTGGAGGTCAATGGGATGTAGACAGAAGACATCACAGTGCAACTGCTTTAGAAATTTGAAGACTGACATTTTTTGTCTGTGTTACTGCTTTTTGGACATATTACAAATATTGAAGAATAATAAGCTCTACATAAAGAAACCAAAATGAATTGTTTAGTTCAGAAAAGAATAAATAATAATATCTTTCCAAACCTCTATGACTTTTTTTCTTAGGTAGAACACGAGGAGACATTTTGAAGAATGCTGATGCTACTTTTTACAATGATAGTGAATAAGGTTGTTAGTCCCTAACATTCTGCATTACATCTTTTGTGTTCCACGATCGGTGAGTTTTTTTCAAACCAGAATGGGTATTTGTCAACTTTTAAGTGAAAGTAGAGAATCTCTATGTAGTAGGCAAATCAATTACGGCAGTTAAAAAATGCCCATCCTGCTTGAAAACGCCACTGATTGGGAAACACCTATTTTTGTTCTGCAGGGACACCAGTCTCCAAAAGAAAGACAATCATAAGGGTTTGTAACAACATGAGGGTGAGTACGTAATGACAGGATTTTCTGAATTTGGCTTTAAAGGGATAGTTCACCCAAACATTACATTCCCATCATTTACTCACCCTCATGACATCCCAGATGTGTATGACTTTCTTTCTACTGCAGAATACAAACAAAGATTTTTAGAAGAATATTTCAGCTCTCTAGGTCTGCAAGTGAATGGTGACCAAAAGTTCGAAGCTCCAAAAAGAACACAAAAGCAGCATAAACGTAATTAATATGACTCCAGTGGTTTAATCCATGTCTTCTGAAGATAATTTTTTTTGGGGTGAAAAATGGACCAAAATCTAACTCTTTTGTCACTGTAGCAACATGTTGTCAATGCAGTCTCTAGGCACGATCATGATTTCAAGCTCGATTACACTTCATAGTGCTTGATGCATGTGCAGAGAGCTAGATGGTGCAATCAAGTGCAATCAAGCTTGATATCATGATCGCCAAAGAGACTGCTAATGTCAAGGTTTGTAGTCCAAAATCGGTTGGATTGCATCAGATGACATGGATTCAAAACTTGTGTCTTATGAATTACTTTTATGCTGCCTTTATGTGCTTCTTGGAGCTTCAAAGTTTTGGTCACCTTTTACTTGCATTGTATGGACCTACAGAGCTGAGATATTCTTCTAAAAATCTTTGTTTGGGTTCAGCTGAAGAAAGAAAGACACATCTGTGATGGCATGAGGGTCTAAATGATGAGAATTAAATTTTTGGAACTATTCATTTAAGCCATTAAAATAGTGTACAACTGATACATTTATTGTTTATATTGTAAACATAATTAAGAAAAATCATTAATCATTGAAACCTCTTTGGTAGAGTGTCATCTAGCAGGTCTACATAGTTCTTGAATGAAATTACTGTAACGAACTGCCTTGTCACTAGTTCAACAACAGACTAAATCACCTTTTGTGCTCTTTAATTATATGTTGTACTTGCTGTTTGGAACTACACCCTCTACCTCTACCACAAAGACACCTGAAGAGCAAATATTTACAAACCTTCACATGCCTGTGTTTGATCAGATATAGTCACACATTATTTTCTTTTTTTTTATTATTATTATAAATTTAGCATTTAATGAAACATGTAATATGAACGTGTGTGTGTGTATACATGTTTATGCTACATTGTGGGGACCAAATGTCCCCACAAGGTTAGTTCTTATTAAACATACTAAACTATGTTTTTTTGAAAATGTAAAAATGCAAAAGGTTTTCTATGAGGTTAGGTTTTGGTCAAGTTATCGGATAGAAATTATTACTAGATCTTTATATAATCCATAAAATGCATGGAAGTCTATGGAGAGTCCATACAATGATATAAAAACATGTTAGTATTTGTGTGTGTGTGTGTGTGTGTGTGTGTGTGTGTGTGTGTAACTGTGGGTGGAGCGTTTGTGTATGTTTGTGTTGTCAGTGATCAACTGTATAGTGCTAGAAGCTTTTGCTTGGCCAAGCCCAGTTGTCTGTGACCAGATTGCTGTCTGTCTCTCTCTCCTCATCCACTCATCCCTATTTCACGCTCACTAACTCTCACTCTCCTCCAGTTTCCCTCCTCCCTCTGCCGCTGTATTCATCGCTCTGCGTTGATGACTCTCTTTTATAATCTTTTATCCAAATTGAGAGGAAGGGGAAGGACGAGAGCAAGCTGGTTATGGGGCCGCCATGTCTGTGCATTCTTAGATTTTACCCTAAAAAGCATCATATAACAAACTCCACTGAGAAATAGGCATGCAAGAAATCTAATGGCATGGCATGTTGTTCTAAGAGGTAGATAAAAGTATGAAGTAGCGCTGTAACCACTATAGACCCTAATTTTCAGATTTATGGTGGTTAATGAAACATTCTTAAAATATAACTTTGGTCCCGCCCATGTCTTGAAAGTTTGCTTACCTGCTTGGAATGATTGTACCTGTTGGTTGGTAGAATGTGGCTAATCTAAAAGGTGATTGTTCTTTTATCTGTAAGCTGGGGCTTTCTTTCAACATCTGTTGACCGTTGGGTGCTAGAGCTTCAGTGTTGGGTGTTCCAATTTCTCCCATTAATTTTAATAGAAGTGGCCCATCTCAGAATAATAGAATGGCACACCGAGCGCACTGGTATTTCAGATGATAAGGCAATTTTATCAAAAATCAGTCTTAGGGCCAGACAAAGATGATTGGCGGGTGGATTTGGCCTGAGGGCCGCCAGTTGACTAGCCCTGATATATATGATACATTTTCAGAGAATATAACTTGAATTAATTTGATTTTGTCTTGCCCCATTGGCACTTTTTAAGCAAACCTTGCAATTGTTTTCTTAAATTTTTTATTATTGAAAAACAATACAAAATACTGTATGAATTAGTTAATTAATTTTCAATGTTTTTCAAAGAAAGTCATTTTTTGGCAATGTGAATCTCTCTGATTTAAGTTGCTTCATTGGCATGGTAGAAAGCATTAGTTAAATTAGATATACGTACATACACATTTACACACATAAACAGTTCAAACAATCTAAAATAAAATAAAAATTGATATTTCTAATAAAATATAAATAAAAATGGCTTATTTTCCATTACACAACTGCTTAATGGCTCTTTCTCTCTCACTGTTAGTAAGCTGATCTTTTGGCATAGTGCTTGGAGTCTTCCTTTTCTGGAAGGACCTGATGCATGCTGGTCCAGCCCCGCACACCCACATGTACATATACACCAGAGTCTCGGTGTCACATATAATATATTTAACTCAGTGCACACTTGCAAACACACACACATTCTCAGTGTGCAATCTGAATATCTCTTTCTCTAGAATGTCTACACTTAGTGTCACGGATATTTCATAGCCATTGTTTTATTTACTCTAAACCACCCCATTTCCCTTCTCTCGTATTTAATGCTTACACTCTCTCTGTCTCTCTCTGTCTTTATGATTATTATGAGCAGTCTATGTGGGCGTGTTTACAGATCAAAGCAGGTAGGCAACTCAACAGGATTACAAACCTTCTCTGTTTATCTTTCTCTGCTCTAAACAAATTGTCCGTCCATTAATGTTACATTTCTCTCTGCCTCTAACTGTTTCCTCCTCTCTCTCTCTCTCTCTCTCTCTCTCTCTCTCTCTCTCTCTCTCTCTCTCTCTGTCCCTCCCTTCACTATCTCTTCACACCCTTTCAAGGGGAACACCAGGCAGAAGAAGGCGAGTCTTCTCGAACACAGAGGGAGAGAGTTCACTTCAGAGAGCGTGTGTATGCGTCTCTCAGCATCTCTCCCATAAACAAACACCATCAGTGGATCTTTAATGGACTCCTCTGTCTGTTCCATGTTGAACAGAGTGGATGTTGGAATAAGGAGGATCACTCAGGGAGTCTAATTGGATCAGCGTCCTCAAAATGAGTGAAGAAGCCAAAGAGAAAAGTAGCTCCAAACCAGCACATCGTAAGAAGAAAGGTAAAAAGGTAAGATATGATTGCAATATTTTCTTTTATTGTGATCTTGGCAGTTGTTGGCTCAAGGGCTCATGATGGATTGATGAAGCTGCTTTAATCCCACTGAGAGCTGGAAAAGCAAATAGGAAAGGTGTATGTCAGGTTTTTTTTATTTGGATCTATTGGTTTATGATTGCTTTTATTGATTGTTTTGAGATTTTTGTATTGATTTGAAGAGGTTTTCCCAAAGCAATGACAATTATTTTTGTTGACTGTTAATCACAAAATATTTTTAGTTCAAATCTAAAATGTTGATATATACATATATATATTATTCAGTCAGTTTCTTTATGTAATTCTAAAACACATGTGATCATTTGTGTCTGTGTGTGCAGCGCATATGTGTGCGTGTTTAACCATAATGCTTTTTTGTTTAATTATTGTTGGTATGCTGTCAGATGTTGGTTATTTGAGAGTGTGGTTTAGGTCAATAGGTCGATGGGCCTTTTCTGACTGGGAAACAATTTGAACATTTTTACATTTTTTTTGGTACTTAAGTTAAATGGTATATGGAGATTTGTGTGTATGTTTGCGTTTGTGGTAGAAGGGAGGATTTGCGAATGGCCATGCATTTATGATAACATACCCATTTTTTGAATGTGTGGAAATGCTTAGAAGGAAGTTATTATCAAGTGTTTGATGCATTTAGACACTTGTTGTGTCTGTTTTCTGTAGTGCTACTGTGTACCAAGCACAAGTTTGTGCATGCAAGTTTATGTACCTTTGTGGCTGTATGTCTCTCCATATGTGAATTTGCATATTGTGGAATGTGAAGTGATTGACAGGTCCTGTAATGTAATTATTTGGGAAATCTGAGGCAAAACAATGCAACACAAAAAATGCTTTAGTCAAGTTATGAAACACACCACATACACACTTCTAAACATGTCTACTTCAATGTTATGTGTAGTCTAATGTTTGACACTAATTCTTTAAAGCATTTCTCCTCTTTAGCGGTGAGGCTGATGGGAACTTTGAGCCCTCAAGGGACAATCTCCCTCGTCCTATAAACACACACCAACACTACAAGCACACCTTGACAATTAAAGGATTTTAGGCCCACTTATAATTGGCCCTCCATTTTTGGCTATGCTTCTGAATGTGTTTGTAAGAGTGTGTGTTTGTGTGTACTTGTTCTTTGTGAGTCGTAGACATTCTGTTTGAATGAACTGCCTTGTGAACGTTGAGCAGGTCTTCAGTGATGTAGTATGGTATGTTGTTTAAAGTCTCCAACTGTCTGTCAATCCTGTCAGTATAAAACAAAAAGCCAAGAGCAAACCAAAACTACATAGAAGCATTCAAAGGATATTTCATTACCTTTCAGATTTCACCATTTATCTCAGCAGGCTATTATAAAAGGTTTTGGCTGGAAGGCATTTTGTGTGAGCATTTTAATGGTTTGCATTAATGGTTTTAATAGCTTGCTTTGCTACTACACTGTGCGATAACCATGTGTTAATGATTGTAGTCATGGAAACAAGAGAAAGACAGAGATTTAGACAAGACAGACACAATGAAATAAACAATTAGTAGCCATCATCAGAATGTTTATCTTTTATTTTACTTAATGTACATTGACGTCATACTCTTGACAGAGGAATGATATGTGCATCATATTTGTAGTTTAAAATTAGAGACTGATGTTCAATAAGGTTTTTCATGTTTCTACATCAGCCCAATCAGCAGACAGAGAGCCTCACACATGTGCCAGCTCTCATGTCTTGTCGCCATGGCGCAACCTGAGATAACGCTAAGGGAGGGAGGAAGGAAGGAATGAATGGAGATGTTGTCTTTCAACTGTCAACTGAAATTCACGTTGGATCATAATTTATTTTTTTCTAGTAAGACTTTGATGTTAGGGCAAAAATCATATTCTTGATAATGATTTTTGTATTGTTTTCCTTTCATGTATGTTGTCTTACTGTACTAGCAGCGTTTTTATAGTCAAAACAAGTGAAAAAAATCTACCAGTACTGAAGTTATCCAAAATATATAGAATATGTTTCTGACCTTGAGTAATCTAATGAAATACATAACAAATTAAATTTTACAGCATGTTTTCTGAAATCTGTAGTTGAATACATTTAAAAAGTAACCTTCCCAACACTGTGTATGTGATGCCGACATGGGTGTGGTGTTGTATAGCCAACATCATATCCTTCAGGCGGACAAACACAATTGCAATGGTGATAAGTGTCATAAATGGAGCATAGCTGTGAGCTCTTTGGACAGAGAGATTAGCCAAAGAGAGAAATCAGATAATTTCAGAAAGAAAGCGAGAAAGGAAGGAAGTGGGAAAGAAAGAGAGGCAGGAAGCAGGAAAGAAAATGGGAAAGAAGGCAAGAAAGAAAGCAGGAAAAAGAAAGGAAGCAAGAAAGGAAGGAAGGAAAGGCAAGAAAGAGGGAAGCAAGCAGGCAAGTAAGAAAGGTAGGAAGGAAGGAAGTTAGGAAAGAATGAAGGAAGGAAGTGAGCAAGGATGGAAGGAAGGTAGGGGGAAGGAAGAAAGCAGGAAAGAAAGGAAGGAAGGGAGAAAGAAAGAGAGGAAGGTAGGAAGCAGGAAAGAAAATGGGAAAGAAGTCAAGAAAGAAAGCAAGAAAAAAGAAAGGAAGAAGTGAGAAGGAAGGAAGGAACACAGACAATCAGCCCTGTGTGAGAAAAGAGCGAAAGAGAAAAAAGGCAAACAGAGATTTCAGAAAGAGAGGGATCAGGACAACAAACTGCTTTTCTTTTGATGAAGGTTTAGAGAATCCAAAAACATTTTGATCTTGAAAGAAACTGACAAAAGGGAATAAAAAAAGTGTAAGAGAGGGAAAGTGTGTTCAAGCAAGGCATGATGAAATGTGAGAGGCAAGGTTAGTCTAAATGGAGAGACAGTGTATTTAAAGGGGCTTGGGGCACTAAATCTTAACAGAGCTGGAGAAACCGTTGCCATGGAGCTTTCGGCAGAGAAGGGTGAGGAGAGGGGCAATCCATCAGTCTGCTAAACAATACATGCTCAGACACATATGTTCATATGCACACACAAACACAACGATTCACGCACTCAGACACTGGCATGCATAAATATTCTAGTTAGAGTCCTTTAATCAAACAAAACTGGCTAAAATTCATCTGCCGTCCTTTATTAAAAAATAAATAAATAAAATTTGTTATTCACTACAACCCCTACCCTACACACTAAGTTATCAAGCCGAAGCCCATCTTCCACTTTCCAGTTTTAGGCCCAGCCATAAATGACATTCCCAGCATTTGTGGTCAGTCCTCATTTTGGCAATTCCTTTTGGTGCTGCTATTGTAACAGGAATTCACTTCTCCTTTAGAATTTGAAATGAAAAAACCTAGTCTCATTGAATGAATGTTACTATAACAAAATTTTTGCAAACTGACTGAGAGCACTTCAGGTATCATTAACGGATCCTTTAACTAAGGCTAACTTGTTTTCTCAAATAAATTGTATCCTAGTTAAATGCTCACAGTTACTTTCTCAGCAAAGAGATCGGGAATATTGGATCACTCCTATTATAATCAATGAAGCTGTTCAATAAACCTGTCTACTTAACCTGCAGACAATGTAAAGATTTATTTTTTAATTATTAAAATATTTTTCTTGTCTTTTGCTGCTACTCCTGTTTGATATGGCAGATATTGTTGACTTTTGTGTGAAAAACATTGTGGTTACAGATGTAACCTCTGTTCCCTGATGGAGGGAACGAGATGTTGTGTCAATGAATTGACACAAGGGGTTCGCTCTTGAGAGCCCCAATCACCTTTGCTTTAAAGAAAAGGCCAATTAAAATTGGCGAGTGGAATTTGCATGCCACTCACCGCCCTGGACATATGAGTATAAAAGGAGATGGCGTGCACCACTCATTCAGTTTTGTGCTGAGGAGCCGAGAGAAAGTCCCGGCCATGTCAGCGGTCGGTTCGGCGCCACAGCAGGAGGGACACAATGTCTCGATCCCTCCATCAGGGAACAGAGGTTACATCTGTAACCAAGATGTTACCACTTCGTCACTCACTCAACGTTGTGTTGATATAGTGACACAAGTACAAAATCCTATACAAAATGCTGCAGGCTCTGAGCTGTGTCACGAAGTATGGAGGAGCAGACACAGGAAAGCTGCTGCGTGCCTCACAGTGAACGCTCGACCACATTGTGACCTTCCAGAGAGTTAGGTAAGGCATCTCCCTGATCCTGTTAAGGGTGGGAGGAGGCACTTACCCGAGAAGGCTACAGGTGGGAGCCTTTCCTTATTTTTGTATTAAGCAATATCCCGCCAAGCACCTGCTAGAATAGCGCTGGGGAAGTGCTCTTCCCTCTACAGGAAGGAGAGCACTACGGAGACCACATCCTACCGGAGGGAGGTTAACATGTGGAGAATACCTCACATGGACTTACCAACGGGGAAGTTCACATATGGAATGAAGCCACTGGGAGGACCATATCTACGGAGAGGGTACACAGCAACAGTGGCCGAGGCAGAGCAAAGCTCTGTCGTGAAGACAGAAAGTCAAATGAGTTTGAGAAGGCATAAGGGGTGAGAAGGCCAAATGACAAGAGAAATAGCATTTTTGTATGAACTACTAAAATAATTTGATTAAGCTGAAAAGTGAACATAAACCAGCACTCAGCTAATGTAAGCTGGTTTCCTTTTCAGACGAAGGCGTTCAATGAGACATTTGCATTGAAATATCTAGAAAAGTGATTTACTTGTTGGAGTTACCTGTTGCCTGCTGAGTTTCTGCCATGTGAGTGATGCCTGAGCAGCGTTTGAAGATTAACCATCTCTCCGGTGAAAAATATTCCCATGAGAAAAGTATGGTGTAAGGCCCACATACAGAATATTAATTATTGCCGTTGACAACCTCAATGTCGTTTAAGGCAAGCGGCAACCACAAAAGCGCAACTCATTAAAGAGACTGAAATTTATGCTTCACATGATATTGATATATGTATTTATTAATGTCATCTCAAACACTAACTGAACGCTGAAACTGTAGATGCAATTGATAAAAGCTAAAAGCTAAATATAAACCAACTACAATTTTAAGTTTGCATAAACATTTTAAAATGGTGTAGAAATGCGATTCATTTACAGGAATTAACTGTTGTTTGCTGAGTTTCTGTGATGCGAGTGAGGAGTTGTAGGTGAAGGCCTTGAGCAGCGGTTGAAGATGAAGAGTATCTGTCTGGTGAAAAAATGTGCAGGCTACTTTGTGTTTGTTCGACTGTGAAAATGTACACATCAAATTAGCCTCATGCAGATAAAAGTTTAATATACTGTAGATTTGCAAATGAAATGTAGAAGAAGAATCCTTTATTGTGGTCACACATTATACACACAGTCTTTTGCATATATACAGTGAAATTTATTAGTTTTCACATATCCCAGCTAAGCTGGGGTCAGAGTGCAGGGTCAGCCATGATATGGCACCCCTGGAGCAGATAGGGTTAAGGGCCTTGCTCAAGGGCCCAACAGTGGCATCTTGGTGGTGCTGGGGCTTGAACCCCCATCCTTCTGGTCAGTAACCCTGAACCTCAACCACTGAGCCACCACTGCCCAAGTTTTTTTTTTTTTTTTTTTTTAATGTATTTATTAATGTCATCTCAAACACTAACTGAACGCTGAAACTGTAGATGCAATTGATAAAAGCTAAAAGCTAAATATAAACCAACTACAATTTGAAGTTTGCATAAACATTTTAAAATGGTGTAGAAATGCGTAAGTAACGTAAGTTAACAACTTCTTTAAGCGAACAGAAACTTGAATACACAGAAAATTGATAGCAACAACCACAAAAAAAAAAAAAAAAAAAAAAAAAAAGAATGAATTCACACTATGTTTAAAGTAATTTACCTTTGAACTTTTTGGCCAAAACTTTGTGTTGTCCACCATGAGCTCTCCTCATCCCAAATGGCAGCCAGCCCCTAATATGCTTGCTTAAAATTCAGTCACATTATGCATCACGTGGTTTCCCATGGAATCTTAAAAAATTAGGCTGGGTTTACTAAACTTCAGATTATTGTCACTTCACTCAAAATAATTAGCAAAGTTTCTTTATTATTATGAGGACAGCATAATCTCAATATCTTGTGTCACAAATATAGCATATAATTAAGGACATTTTCAAATCTGTTTATTTCAATATTTGCTGAAGCAAGGATTCTTTTTTCAGTGTACTTTTATGATGCCTTTGAATGGTGGCCAGAAATCTGAAGGTCCAAATATCACACACTTGCATTATATGAACCTACAGTGCTGAGATATTATTCTAAAAAGTCTAATTTGTGTTCTCCAGAAGAAAGAAAGTCATGCACATCTGGGATGGAATGAGGGTGAGCAATTAGAGATTAGAGAATGTTCATTTTTGGTGTTCCTCAGGCAGGTCAGACAAACATGTGCATATAGGTTGAAGGTGAAAGTGTGACTGATACTCTGGCAAAACTTAAAATCTCACTCCTGAGAAACTGAAAGATTTTCCCAGGCTCTCCAGTGTCACAGGGAAAGCTAACACACACAGTTCCAAATGCCAGCCCGGAAAAATATTTAGCACACGGAAGGGCACCCCAAGACAGATCGGAGAGGAGAGAAATTGTACACCGGTCAGGGAGAGAGACCAAGAGAACCAATGTAGTATATACACTGCATGAAAAGAGTCAAATCTGGAAAAATGTGGGAATAGTAAACTCCCACTAAACTTCAAGTAACATAAACCATTAATGTCCACATAAAGCCACATACCTCAATTCAGCGGACATGTAGAGGGAACCATGAAGTTTGACGGAAATTTACAGTTGAAAATCGGCTGGTTGTGACGACTGATGGCAGTCCTGCTAAGAGGGATTTTTATATGTTAATGACTGGCAAATGTGAGATAGCTGTTTTCAGAGCACAGGGGAAGGCAAATAACTGAAACTTTGGCTTATTTGAGGCAACAGCACTGTACTGAAAAACATGCTAAAATAAACACACTGAATGTAAAAATTGTTAACACAGTTATAACTTCATTTTAATTTACTTGATGCTTTTGACAGACATTACATAAAAAATGCTGACATTCTAGTTCATTTAAATGGCTTATGGATCATTCAAAACAACTGCCTAAAGCATGTGGTGAATGCAATCAAGAAATGTCAACCAAACATTAATGCAGAAAATCACATAAGAGTTTATTATTATAATTTGTTTGGTTTGTTTCATGTCCGTTCAGCCCCGTTTCACTGCCGGCCCACCGGGAAAAATCCTCCATCTGGTCATCTAATTGTTAGACAGAGACCGGGAGAGGTCTTCAAGCCAAAGTCTCTCGCATCCCACTGTGAAATTTGGTGGAGGATCGGTGATGATCTGGGGGGTGCTTCAGCAAGGCTGGAATTGGGCAGATTCATCTTTGTGAAGGACGCATGAATCAAGCCACGTATAAGGTTATCCTGGAAGAAAACTTGCTCTGACAATGTTACCCAACTCTGAGGATTGTTTTTTCCTTCAGGACAATGCTCCATGCCACACAGCCAGGTCAATCAAGGTGTGGATGGAGGATGACAGGATCAAGACCCTGTCATGGCATGCCAAATCTCCAGACCTGAACCCCATTGAAAACCTCTGGAATGTCATCAAGAGGAAGATGGATGGCCACAAGCCATCAAACAAAGCTGAGCTGCTTGAATTTTTGTGCCAGTAGTGGTAAATTCACCAAAACGCAATGTGAAAGACGGACCAAGACGCATGAAAGCTGTGATTGAAAATCAGGGTCATTCCACCATATATTGATTTCTGAACTCTTCCCAAGTTAATTACATTAGTATTGTGTTGTTTAAAAATTAACATGAACTTGTTTACTTTGCATTATTCAAGGTCTGAAAACACTGCATCTTTTCTGTTATTTTGACTAGTTTTATTCAGTTTGGGAGAAATGTTGTCAAAACTTTATAGAATAAAACAAATATGTTAATTTTACTTAAACACATACCTATAAATAGTATATACCAAAAAACTGATCATTTTGCTGTGATTTCTTATTTTTTTACAGAGCTGCATATATACTGTATATGCATAATATATACTGTATATTGTAGGATATTTGGTATGCGACATTTAGAAGGGAACCATTAAAGTGCCCTAATATGTAAGACAATTGTGGTTGATGAATTAAGAAGGGAATTTAGGGTCTTGAAATATGTGAGCTATGAACTAAATTAAACTGTCCTTATTGTACATTATTAGGTAATGAAATGTATAATGGAATAGTTGCATTCGACAACCATTATAAATTAGATAAATGACAAATAACTAGATTATTTGTCTGAATAAATTCTCCACCATTAAAATAATACAACGTATCCCCTCACAATTTCTACTGTAAGGAATTCGCTTTAATAAGTGAATTATGATTAAATCACTTATTGGAGTGATATTTTCTCATGGCTTATTGAAAATAATATCTCACATATTTAGGTACAGCTTTGAAGTGAAATCTTTTAGAAACAGGGATGAGATTATTTATCAAAATACGCCACAGTCAATCATCTTTGAATACAGACAAACTTTATTGCTATATTTTATTGACAATACCTGAAGAACCATTTACCCTTCTTTGAGTCTACATTGATTTGCTATCGGATTAACCAAAGTAATTAATAAATACACAAGCACTTTGATCACAATATTGGAGATGTACTTGCGTGTAGTGGTGTTTCCTTGCGTTCTTTGTGTTGCTTGGTTCTTGGTCGAAAGTGCGTTCTGTCGATGTTTTGTCAATGTTTGACTTATTGTACAATATGTTCAGAAATGCTTTTCTGCACAGAACTGTTGTAATGTGTGGTTAATTAGGTTAATGTCACCTTCCTGTCAGCTTGGACCATTCTGGCCATTCTCCTCTGACCTCTGTCATTAACAAGCCATTTCTCCAACAGAACTGCTGCTCACTGGACGTTTTTTGTTTTTCGCATCATTCTCTATACACTCTACAGACTGTTGTGCGTGAAAACTGAGGAGATCAGCAGTTACACAAATAATCCAAACAGGCCGTATGGCACCAACAATATATTATATTACAATGTACTGTGCCACTTACAATGTTAATCTATAAATCTATATGTAGTGACACAGTAAACCAGGAAGAAATTTAGAATATTTGAATACTGTGTAATGTTTAGTGCATACTTTAAACAAGAAGGAATGTCACATATGTACAGTATAGCGTTGTAGTAAACTCATTGTGTACAATAAACTCCAGGAAACAGCAAATGTATAGCTATATTTGTATTTATATAGTTAGTTCCATTTACATGTATTCATTTAACTTACACTTCATCTAAAACAGCTTGCAGTGCACTATACTTACAACAGAAAAAGTCATCTGGAATAACCTGGGGTTAAGTGGCTTGCCTCAGGGCACAAATGTAAAAGGCAGGCCCTCATGAGGTTTGAACATACAACCCTTGAGTTACTAACAGAAACAATTAACCACTTAGCTACCAGCACTCAATAATACAGTAAATGTGAAGAGGTTTTGAAACACACACATAGAAAGCTTTGACTATATCAAATAAGCAGTAATTATTGGTGAATAAATGTTGCATTAGCATTTTTGCATAACTTACAGTTGCTGTAGTCATGCTTATAGTTTATGTATTTAACTGTGGTTTACCTAGAGTGTCTAAGAATGGAATAAAAATGTAAACCTTTACCTGTTTTTTCATTACACACCCTGTTTACTGAAACTAGCACTAACAATAACCTCTGTAGTTGTATGTCTTTGAGTTGTTTTTATGTGCACTTGCTCATATGTTGTCATTTCATTTGTGTGCACTTAGTGTTGGCGAGTGGGTGGGGTTGGGGTGTGCTTAGCGATCTTGTGTCGTAGGGGCATTTACAGAAAAATGACTGAACACCTTATTAACTTACAATGGCTCTAACAGTCTTGATGATTAAACGTTTATTGAAATAAACAACATATGAAAGAAGAAAACACTAAAGTTAAAATGTGATGGATGTTAAATGTCCTGTGGCAGTCAATAATCTAATGAGATTAATAAAAGAAAGAAAGACAAAATTATGTTGTAGGAAGATGTAGACAAGATTCAAATGTTTCTGTGGAGCTGTGTGGGCTCGATTTCAGAATAATCACCAGAGATATGTGCCTACATTTTGCTGTTCCTCAGCCGCACAGCCCTTGGCTTTTCTCTGTATCTCGTTATTCATCATTTGGCCATAATCCAGCACTCTAAATCTTAGTGCGAAAATGCACTGGAGACCAGTGATCACCCTCATAAAGGTAAAGGAATTTAGAGAGAAAGAAATGGCAGTACTAATAGTGTATGTTGGGCAAAAAGAGGAACTCCCACTCGAGCAAAAAGTGTTACATAAACATGTTTTGTGGATGACTGTGTACACACGCACGCACACACACACACAAAGTACTCTTAAAGTAGTGTTCAGTATAAATGTACTGTTCAGTTTTGACTAGTACAGACAGAAGTGGAGTAGAGGTACATTTAGAGGTACAAGTCAGCTACAAAAAGAAATACGATTACACCCTTATAGAGGGAATTAGAATGTGAACAGAGATTTTGGTTTGGTTTTACACAAGTCAGATCTTTTGTTTTAGCTTTGAGCTTTGATAGAGTCTGACTTGAGATCAGTGATTCAAGGCTAAATGAAAGATCAGTTAACAATCTTCAATTAATCATCAAAGGCTTATGTCAGAATCAGCAAATGAAGCATAGCTTTACATGAGATTGTCATGTAAAGAATTACACTGATGGAAAGTAGCGGTGGATTTACTGTGATGGTTGTGCATGTGTCTGTGTGTACCTGTAGATTTGAAGAGCTTTGTAATGTGGCTAAAAACCGCACCATTGGATTCTGTTAATACTGACGTTTTCCACATCAGAGTTGGATGATTTGTTTTCTCTGAGGGTGTCTCTATCCTTCTCAAAGACAACATAAAACAGGATTCAGTTTTCATTGTACTTTCATTTTGTTACTTATTTCTGAGTGAAACAGGATATTCAACAAGGAAAACAATGTAGGGCAAGACTTGATTTGATGTATTTTAAATTAATTTGATTGTGAAAAGTGGTCTTTGTATTACAGGGGGTGAGAGTGATTGACTTCTAGTACTTTGTCGCTGCAAATCGATGTCAGTGTCAACTTGGGATGGGAACCGTGAGCAATTGAACAATTCCGGCTTTACTTCCTTAAAGGGTTAGTTCACCCAAAAAAGAAAATTCTCTCATCATTTGCTCACCCTCATTCCATCCTTTCTCTCATCTGCAGAACACAAACAACATTTTTTAGAAGAATTTCTCTCTGTAGGTCTATACAATGTAAATGAATGGGTTTCAAAATGTTTAAGCTCCAAAATCCACATAAGGGCAACATAAAAGTACTCCAGACAACTCCAATGGATTAATTAATGTCTTTTACGTTGATATGATAGGTGTGGGTGAGAAACAGATCAATATTCTAGCCTTTGTTTTTACTATAATTTCTCCTCCTTGCTCTGTCACTCTCAACTTCTGTTTTACTTTCTTCTTCTCTTTTTCACATTATTCATGCATATCGCCCCATATTGGGCAGGGAGGAGAATTTCTAATTAAAAACACCTTAAAAACCCACACCCACTGTATCATATTGTGTCTAAAGATATGGATTAAAGCACAGAAGTCATATGGATTACTTTATTTGGAGCTTTAAATGTATACATATTGGATGGTTTATACATATTAAATTTTTTTTTAATTATTTTTTATTGATTTTTTCCTTCACCTGTACTTGTCTTTATGATTGTATTCATATACTCTTTGATCTTATTGAACATTTATATAGAAGAAAATTTACTTTTCAGACGGTCCCTTACCACACCCTCCAGAGTATTAGCTCGTTTTAGCACAATGTGTGGACTTTTCAGACGGTCGCTTACCCACCATAGGCAAATATTCCAACTTATATTAATGTTAAATTGGCGATCTGGAACGATTTCACCATGAGGCCATCTGACCAGCTTAAATACGGGACAAATCGAGTACCCTAACTGATTCAATATGGGACGCATCTTTTTATCTTTAAATACGGGACGATCTCGTATTTTATGGGATGGGTGGCAACCCTACTTCCCTACCATAGAGTTAACACCCAAAAGCTTAGTAACTTAGTCATCACAACAGTCGTGATCCCTTCTTTTCATATTGCTATGTTTTTTACCACTTTTTACCACTCCCTTAATCCCCATAATAATCGGGCCCAGACACCGGTTCTCCCAGAAATACACACTCAAACTCACACAGATGTGCAAATTTGCATACTGTAGCTTGCTCAAGGCTTCGTATTCGTCTTCTTGGCAGGTGGAAGGAACGGGACACTTTGAAGTCTGAGTACACACACAAACACGAACTGACACACACTGGGTGTAACAAACAGTCTGACACATATGAATAAACAGCAGAAAAGTGACAGCCACATTACAGGATTAAGAATGTGTGTGAGACACGAAAAAGGCAAGTATGTGAAGCCGGGACAATCGTGACCTGTTTTGTATGTGTGTGTGTTTGCATCTAGTGCTATGAGATGATCTTGAAATGTCTGGGTAATATACTGATGTTGTTGTAGAAGGTCAAAAAGATGACAATAAAAGAGGGGGGGGGCGGTGGTAAGTGCATTGTGATTCTAGTTTAGCTGGAAATGGCTGTGTGAAATATGCTTGGCATCTGGAGTGTGTGGGATTGAATGTCTGAGCTTAGAGTGAGGGTGTTTTTTTCACGGTGCTCTATTTGTGTCGCCATTGGTTACTCTCCTGTGTCCGTTGCCTTGACGACCCCGGGGAGGGGTTTCAGACTGAAGACCAGCCATCGCCTCTCTCCTTTGCTCTCTCTCACCCTGTCTGTCTCTCTCTCTCTCTCTCTCTCTCTCTCTCTCTCTCTCTCTCTCTCTCTCTCACATATATGAACATACATACACGAAATTCAAAGCAGCCTACAATACTAATAATAATTGGACAAAAAGACAAAGGTACAAGACTATGTACATAATGTCTTTAATGAGGGAATTAACTACATTAGATAAAGATATTTATTGCAAAGCAGTTTCAGAATGTTGGGAAGTCGACTTGATTACATCATACATATTGCGTCATAGGAGTAGGCAGTTGCTGCAATTCTTGGTTGATTTTTCTCTTCAGGATACATGGATAGTGCAGTCCTTTATTAGGAATTCCACTATAAGCATATTTTTTTATTTTTAAATGAAGTTTAAATGACGCATTCAACCGCAGCGTATCATCAATTAACAACCTCAAAGGAAGGTCTCTTTTGAAAGGCTTTTAAGATACCATTAAAAATCAATATGCCTATGGAAAACATTTATGGGATTTTTTACTTCCGGAACCGGACTGCTGAGCTTTATAACTCCCTGTTATTCTCTGAAATTCTTTTTAAACATTCAACTTTTTAATAGTTCATAATTAGGAAAAAGTAGGCCTAATAGCTTACGACTGTCATTTTTTGTTAATATTAATTGTATTGCTGACCCTAAGCTGCAACGAAATACAGTCTAATAAATAAGAAAGGGATGCAGTGGCCTTTAGGGCCAAATTATACAATTTTCAGAACCAGACAACAGCAGTAGGGCCTTCTGTACCCCTAGTTTTGATACCTTGAGATCAGTCTACAGGTCATTTACATGTGTCTCTGCTCTTACTACTGTTAAAGAAATGAATCCTCTGATCGCTTAAACTTATTAGCAATCAGCACACTAATACTGCCCGAATTCTCCTTAGTTGTAAAGTTCTTTTCAAGGCAAGTCTACTCGGCGGCCATCTTTGGAATGCTTCCGAGCAGCTGTTGTATCTGGATACAAGCGGCATAAAAGAACAGCTCCTATCTACTTGAATTGGGAAAGACAGAAAACTCCAAAACGGTTGGTCAAGATTAAGATCAAAGAACATATTTCAAATCAGTAGTTAAATCTGACAACAATGGGATCATAAATTGTGCTTCTTCAGCTCAGAACACGCTTAAAAAGCACTATTTTTCAGACTTGTTCAGCTAATGTGCAATTGTTTTGAATTTATGGCCAAGAGTTTTACGGACAATTGATGCTTTAGTTCTTAGAAGCATAAACTTATTTAGAACTCTGCTGGCCAAAGAGGAGAGTGGAACAGATTCTACTTTGACACATTCTGCCTGCTATGATCAGGAGACTAACTGGTTTTCATGTTTGTGAATTAAATGCACCCTGATAATATCTGGGCATACAACACACCTGAATTCAGAAAAATGACTAGAGATATTAACTACCTGAGATGTATCTCTTTTTACGTAGATCTGTCTTTGAAGGGGTAGATATGATTGACAGAGCTAAGCTTAGTGTGCATGTGTAATATAACATACACTCACCTAAAGGATTATTAGGAACACATACTAATACTGTGTTTGACCCCTTTTCGCCTTCAGAACTACCTTAATTCTATGTGGCATTGATTCAACAAGGTGCTGACAGCATTCTTTAGAAATGTTGGCCCATATTGATAGGATAGCATCTTGCAGTTGATGGAGATTTGTGGGATGCACATCCAGGGCACGAAGCTCCCGTTCCACCACATCCCAAAGATGCTCTATTGGGTTGAGATCTGGTGACTGTGGTGGCCATTTTAGTACAGTGAACTCATTGTCATGTTCAAGAAACCAATCTGAAATGATTCAAGCTTTGTGACATGGTGCATTATCCTGCTGGAAGTAGCCATCAGAGAATGGGTACATGGTGGCCATAAAGGGATGGACATGGTCAGAAACAATGCTCAGGTAGGCCGTGACATTTAAACGATGCCCAATTGGCACTAAGGGACCTAAAGTGTGCCAAGAAAACATCCCCCACACCATTACACCACCACCACCAGCCTGCACAGTGGTAACAAGGCATGATGGATCCATGTTCTCATTCTGTTTATGCCAAATTCTGACTCTACCATCTGAATGTCTCAACAGAAATCGAGACTCATCAGACCAGGCAACATTTTTCCAGTCTTCAACTGTCCAATTTTGGTGAGCTCTTGCAAATTGTAGCCTCTTTTTCCTATTTGTAGTGGAGATGAGTGGTACCCAGTGGGGTCTTCTGCTGTTGTAGCCCATCCGCCTCAAGGTTGTGCGTGTTGTGGCTTCACAAATGCTTTGCTGCATACCTCGGTTGTAACGAGTGGTTATTTCAGGCAAAGTTGCTCTTCTATCAGCTTGAATCAGTCGGCCCATTCTCCTCTGACCTCTAGCATCAACAAGGCATTTTCGCCCACAGGACTGCCGCATACTGGATGTTTTTCCCTTTTCACACCATTCTTTGTAAATCCTAGAAATGGTTGTGCGTGAAAATCCCAGTAACTGAGCAGATTGTGAAATACTCAGACCGGCCCGTCTGGCACCAACAACCATGCCACGCTCAACATTTCTTAAATCACCTTTCTTTCCTATTCTGACATTCAGTTTGGAGTTCAGGAGATTGTCTTGACCAGGACCACACCCCTAAATGCATTGAAGCAACTGCCATGTGATTGGTTGATTAGATAATTGCATTAATGAGAAATTGAACAGGTGTTCCTAATAATCCTTTAGGTGAGTGTATATGACATATAGAACATAAGATACAAGTAACCCTACTCAAGATCTACCCAACACACACACACACATGTGCACATACAGAGAATGGAGCGGAGGTCACTCATTAAACTAGACAGTGAAATACAGTTTTAATGGTCCTAAAGTTTTTGGAGTTTATAAAGCTTACTCTGTGAAATACCACAAGGCTATGAAATTGACAGCTTAGAGAAACTCCTGTGCCAACACCAGCTAGCAGATGGCATACAGACCCACTGATGGGCACACACATATGGTCACACACAAAGATAAGTTGTGCACACACATACACAATAAGCTGCCAACATGCATTCACAAATGTACTTTTACATTTACTTTTCTTCATATGGCGTACATTAAATAGTCTCAAACTGCTAAGAGAAGAGCTGGAATATGTTTCATCTGGGTAATTCTTTCATCTTCAGCAGCACAGCTTTGGTGTGTATTTTATGTCATTCGAGTACCAAAGGTTTTAAGATTTCTGAATACCCTCCCTTGTAGGATCAGATCAGATCTTTCTCTCTCGCACTCATGCACGCAAACACAAACACACGCACGCACGCACGTACACTCGTACGCTCGCACACACACACACACACACATACATAGAGTTCAACATTATACACTAAAATAACCAACTCCTCTAGACTGTCAAATTTTTCCTTTTTTCTCAATTTTGTATTGATTTTTTTGCTAATAGTTGAGGAATTTTTTTTTCTCTTTTTCACCACCTGGTCTCCTCAGGATGATTGCAAGAGTGAAAAAAGTTTATTGAATAGTATTTAGCTGCCAAGCTGAGCTTATATCTGTCGCACTAAAATAATTGATTAAAAAGTTATTTATTAGGTACATTTATAGAAATACTATTTAGTTTGTGTCTATAGTTCAGCCTTAGTTGTAATACCCTGCCTAGAGCAGATAAATGATAGTGTTTGTTCTGTCCAAAAATATACATTTTTTCCCCTTTGAAGTTGGCAACAATTATGAGTAAAATCCTGTATGTCAAAATTCACTGAAAAACCTCACATTCAGTCTACATGCTTTTGCAATTCAATTTACTTCTACAATTTCACAAGTTCTGGGTGAAGCATGATATTTAATAAAAAAAAATAATGCAGGATATGACTTTTATCCCTTTGATAATTGACAGGATAACGAAAAGTGGTCTTTAAATGACAGGTGGCTACAGGGAATAATAACTTCAATAACTTCCATGATTTCTGTCCATTTTAGTTGCATGTTTACTCGTAATGTTTGAAATTTGGCTATGCAAAAAACGCAGGTCATGTAGGTACAGTGTATAATGAGATCACAGGTGGCAAGAGTGCTAATTGGGTAATGAATTAAACAACAAATTTGCATTTTTTCTTATTTTTAGATTTGTTCTTGCAAATTAGTTTTTGCAATGCCACAGAAAATACATTTTATTTATCTATTTATTTACATGGCTCCAGACTAACATTTAAGAGTGGTAGCACCGGTGTTAAATTCTACAAATGGTCGCACCTGCACTTGAGTTGGTCTCACTTTTTATCAGGATCTTGATCATTAAAATACAGTCATCTGAAGACAAAGAAAGCCTTTTTCTACAATCAGAGGGCATTAGAAAATATTTTACACAGAAGGAAAGTTCCGTTGTATTCGTAGTTTTAACTATGTTAGTTTTAAATTATGGCATTTTTCATTAGAAAAACACATCCAGAAATTAAATTGTATTCTCTCACTACTATATTGGTATAAATTCATGGTCATTATTAAAAAAAAATTTTTTATATCTGTGATGTGTTGAAACCTTACAATTTCTGTCTGATCATTGTGAAGATTTCTCCTTTATTTGTTTCAATGGTGTTTAGAAGGTTGGGGCCATTTAATATAATTTTATACTGATTTTATCATCGACACATTATGGGTTTCATAGAGGTTTTAAACAAATAATCAATGCCGAATATGCGACCCAGCCCGTGCTTCTCGCAGCTCTATGATGATCTGCTCGGCTGAGCACTCAAGACCGGTAACCGACCACATGTAAATGCACTTCCCTGCGCTGATCCATTGAGCAGCGCTGACTGATCCAGGAAAAGCTGTTTCCTTTTGCATTTGGAATGTTTGCCGTTTGATATTTCTCATGCGGAACAAAAAACTACAGAGCACAATCAGAGAGTCAGCCAACTTTGTAATCACACCAATGCGACCTTTACGAAGTTTAATTGCACTGTTAAGAAAAATGGTTGAAAAATTAGACTCAGTCCGGAGCCCTGATTTGTTTTGTGGAATCTGATCATTTTCCACGGCACACCTGACAATCTTACACGGCACACTAGTTTGTTAGGGTTTGTTTTGATTTTTCAGCCTAATGATGGCTTGCTTCACTGATAGTGACAGCTCTTTAGATCTCATATTGAGAGTTGACAGCAACAGATTCCAAATGCAAATAGCACACTTGAAATGAACTCTGGACCTTTTATCTGCTCCTTCTAAATGGGACAATGAGGGAATAACACACACCTGGCCATGGAACAGCCGAGCAGCCAATTGTCCCATTACTTTTGGTCCCTTAAAAAGTGGGAGGCACATATACAAATATGTTGTAATTCCTACACCGTTCACCTGATTTGGATGTAAATACCCTCAAATTAAAGCTGAAAGTCTGAAGTTAAAGCACATCTTGTTCGTTTCATTTCAAATCCATTGTGGTGGTGTATAGAGCCAAAAAGATTAGAATTGTGTCGATGTCCCAATATTTATGGACCTGACTGTATAGCGCTTTTCCACCAACATAGTTCGGGGACGGGTTCCTAGGCCGGTGCGAATTCTTGATCTGTTCTGCGCGTTTACACCACAGAAAAGAGGGACCGAAAAACTTATTCGACACTGGCTCCAAAGGCTTGCTGGTCTCCATGCAGGAACTGATTATGTCAGGGAGCGGAGGGTGGGATTCAACTCAGGGCATCAAAACATTTTTCACAAACAATAAGTAGCTACCGTCTACAGCAAAGAGTACTTCTTCCCTTTATAAAAACAATTAAAAAATCACAAAATTATCAGACATCATTTAAGCGTAGCTGTCGTCTCTGACAATCTTGTTAAGCAATGTAATAATGTTGGATTGCATTACTTGGAATGCATGTCCTCAAAAACAAGAGTAAAAGCTGTACACAAACACTGTTGTGACATGCCATGTTTGTTTATGAGGAGGTAAATTAGTCGTGTAACTCATTACGTCACTCTTTGGTTCTGAAGTCAGTGGAAAAGCACCGCCAGCTTATGAAAGGCTCCAGGTTGCCCCAGC
Organism: Xyrauchen texanus; assembly: GCF_025860055.1. NCBI lineage: Eukaryota > Metazoa > Chordata > Actinopteri > Cypriniformes > Catostomidae > Xyrauchen > Xyrauchen texanus. The sequence goes on along the minus strand of NC_068297.1, from coordinate 12,581,129 downwards.
CGTGAACCAGTGGCACACAGGCTCGGCATGTGAACCATCGCCAGAAAAGGGCTATTAGTGTCTGGTTTAGAGTAAAACCTCTATCACAACAACATCAGGCTTTTATGACTCGATTACCTCATCAATGAACAGGTAAATCACCAGGACATAAATCTGACCTATGAACTCCCTTTGTTGGCCCTCCTTCCAAAGGCTCAACTGTGTATGTGGTTCCCAAGATGCCCAAAACCCTATAAACAACAGGACTCAATGTATCTTAGATCTTCATCCTACAGGCCTGTGATGCAGATATACCAACTCGCCAACATCAACCTGAGGAAGTATTTTAATTCTGAAAAGAGACCCTCACAAGAGCCTCTTGCTCAGAACTTCCTAGCTTTCTCACGTACATATTTAAGTCTCTCTTGATGAACTACCAACCAGTCCTGTTTACTATCTGAACTGCTTTCACTCCCCAGCAATGCATCTAGAGGCAAATGGGGTTGTACTCAAAAAAGCAAATAAAATGGAGAGTAACCTGTAGTAGAGTGTGGGGTCACATTGCAAGCATAAACTAATTCCGGCAAGTAGTCAGGCCATCTCCTTTTCTTTTCTGGAGGCAATGTGCGTAGTATGGTGTGCAGTGTTATGTTATACCTTTCAAACTGCATTTTCCTGAGCCCTATAAGAAGTTGTACAGGTCTTATTCGCACCATAAAATTTACACAATTCAGCAATAACCTCACTTTCAAAGTTTCTGCCTTGATCTGAGTGCAGTCTTTCTGGGAACCCATACTTCATTAACCACTCATTCAATAAGACCTTTGCTGTGGTGTCTGCATTTTGGTCTTTAGTAGGGTATGCCTGGGTGAATTTGGTAAACATGTCAGTAACAACTTGCAAATTTTCACGACCATCATTAGCGGGCTCTAGGACTGTAAATTCTACTGTTATGACCTCTAAAGGCCCAGAGGCTAAGAATGCTTTCACAGGGGGATGAATCTTAGACAGGCATTTTTGCAAGAATACATTGCTGACACTTCTTCACCAAATCTTCTGCATCCTCATACATTTTTACATGGTATGCTCAATTCCTTGATGTCCCATCTTATCATGCACTTTCCAATGCATGATCTCTCAAGCACCCTGGAACTCTACCAGCTGATCTGATCTAGACTGGAGTGTATGAGTGTTACCTTGAACTCCTGTGATAACTTCCTCCCCAGCCTCCAATGCACAAAAGTTCAGGACCCAAGGCTGACTTTATGCATCAGGTTGAAAATTGCCACACACTCATCAAGGTCAGCAGCAGCATCAGCAGCAGAATTACTGTGACCAGGTCTATATTTCACCTCAACATTGAAGACAGACAGCTGAGCTACCTACCTCTGTTCAATGGCTTTTAGCTCAGCAATTTTTAGATGACAGAGGGGGTTATTATCTGTAAAGACTTCGAACCTGGACCCAAGTAAGTAGCCTCTGAATTTTTCAGTTACTGCCCATTTCAGGGCAAGTAGCTCTAATTTCATACCACTATAATTGCAGTAATTTCTCTCTGCATTACGTAGTCTTCTGCTTGCATAGGCTAAGACCCTGGTCTCACCACCTTGCTTCTGGTACAAGATAGCACCTATACCATGCTGGCTTGCATCTGTTTCAAGTATAATTCAGCCAACCATTTTAACACAATTTCTAACCTTTGCAAGTGTTCCTCAAATGTATGAGAAAAGAGCAAAATGTCATCTAGATTAACAATCACAATATCAAAGACCAAATCACTCATAGTAGCTTGCTTGAGCCTTCCATTGCAGACCCCAAAAGGCTTCCGCAATTATTCAAATAACTGAAAGTATGTTGTGACAGCCGTCTTTGGCCTATCTGGTTCATGCACTTACACTTGAAGATAGATGCCAAATCAATGTTTGAAAAAACTATGCTCCCCACAACGCAGTCTAAGCACTCATCTATTCTTGGTTATGGAAATGCATCTCACTTGGTTTTGGCATTTAACCTTCTGTAATCAACACAGCTTCAAAGTACCATCACTCTTGTGCACAAGCACTATAGGTGAGGCTTAAACACTGAAACTCTCCTGAATGACACCCTTCAAAATAAGTCCATCTGATTTTGTTGTTATTCAACAAGTTAGCAATGTGCTCCCTGACCTCTTGGTACTGGGTAGTGGGAATTTGTCTGTCAGGTTGTGTAACCGGTATGTCATCTGTCAAATGTATCTCGTGCTGTTTATCCCAAATCCTCATCTTCTAAGGCAAACACATTTGAGTAATTATTTAACACCAGCTTCATATGGGCTTATTGCTCAGGTGTTCCTCCTATGTTTACAGAGTCTAACAATGACTGATCATTTGAGTCATATCCTATCGGCTTACCCAGAGTTATCTGCTCTGTGTCCGCAGACATTCTCTGAAATTTACCTCACAAGACACATAAGCATTTACACCACCTATTGGTGACAACACCCCAACTCAAGTCCTCGACTGCAGCCAGATGTCTTCAGACATTTTAAGGAATCTAATTGGGCACAGAGGTTGATCAGAAGTCACTAAGGTAGGCATTACAATCAGGCCTCCTGGTAAATGAGTACTCACAGGCTCTTACAGCCATAAAGGGACATTCTCTTTTTCAGTTTTCAACTGCACAACATGTACAACATCCTTCCCAGAGACATGAGCAAAGGATACCCGGTTTAATAATGTCACAGACTGACTTGACTTTCCCAGTCTCTGTGTACTTTGGTTGTGCTTTAAACCTAGGTTCACAGTTTAGAGGGACTGATGTGGATCTCTGTGTGGTCAATTCCTTAACAGCTTTAGTGAGTTCTGAAATCACTTGTTCCGGCTCAGTTAAATGTTTGTCCATTCTAGTCATCACTTGTATAACATCATTGAGAGTAGCAGACTTCTGATCTGCATTAACAACCAAAGAGCACTGCATCTCAGTAATCAACTCTCAGTGTACAAGTGTGTTACTCACTGCTCTACCATGTCTATGGTCTTCCATTGACCAAAGAATTGCTTCATTGTGAACACAAGAAGGGTGGACTGGGGTTTTTCTCGAACAAAATTATGCAGTTCTCATCTTAGAGCTGAATCCCTCCCACCCTCAACAAACTAATATCTTAATATCAGCTTTTCGTTGGGCAACGTGACTGCTTAATGACAGAGCTCAGAATCTGAGACAGTGCATGGGAATAATCATGTATCTTTTCCCCCTCACTTTGTTTATGGTTGTAAAAAATCTATATTAATTATGTAGTGCTGCGGCACTCAACAAATTCTTCTCTTAAGAAGGCAAACAGTTCATTAGATTGTTTGTGTTGATTTCCCATGCAAAACCACACCTCCTGTAAAGCAGATCCCTTCAGATGTAACAGTGAGATCAAACTGCTCTTCTTGAGTTTGGTCTCTTGCTCTGAGAACCATATCCACATCTTCAATAAACTCTTCCAATGACCTCGCATCTTTACTGTAATCCCCACTGAAGGGTTGGATTGGACAATATCCAGGTACATAAATACAGGAACGTGTTGAACTACTGCCACCTGAACTGAAGCCTTATTGGCCATAGTGTCATCTCGCCATCTTTTCAGTTCTTGAATTTGACTCTGCATCTGTTACATAGGATCAAAATTACCAGCAGCACCCTATATTACCACTTGATCACCCATCACAGGGACCTCATCAGAATCAGACATTTTTCAAAATGGGGAATTGACTCACTCCAGTATAATGTCTCTGATATGAAACTCAGTCCGATCAGTCCTCCTCGTACCTCATAAATCCTTTCCGTTGGTCACCACGTCCTGATGCAAACATTGAGTTTGGGAACTGAATCCTCAACAGCAGGAGCCACTTTGACAAAAGCAATATTTTCCTCTCACAAGCAACAACTGTTGTCCTCTGTATGCAAACATACCACCAACAGTCCAACGCTGATTTCTGCCTCTGCACCAGTTTGGCCACTACCCTCGGACAGTCTCTTCAGCTCCTGAATCTTCTCCACTGCTGCATTGTTTTTAACTAATCCTCTCCGCTCTCTATTAATTTGTTGAATTAATCATTTAAACCCCACTCCTGGTTCCAAAATTGTGTAGCCCATGACACATTTATTGCAATAAAATGTATTTATGGGTTCTTTATGTTTTTGTGGTTGCTTTAAAATGAATGGTCGTCAACACTTGTTGTCAACTTAACCTTCAACAGATGTAAAGAGAGGTAAAATATATGGAGGGCACAAACCCTGACAAAATATTTCCAACAGTCAATTGTTATGTCTAACATCTCTTAGTGTATTGACAAACAACTAATGAAGTTGCTATAAAACCCTACATATAACAATACGGCAGTGGACTACTGCTAACCGAAATGTTACCACCCGGTTACACCATGATAATACAAAGGTTTTTTTTTTCAGATATGTACCAGTTTACTTCTATCAGAAAGACTTGAGATTGTTGGAATAAATGCAAAGGATACATATATAATTTGGCGTAAGCCTTGTCCTACGGTTCAGCACTTCAATGCTTGCTTTAACCATCAGATCCTGCCAGAGGTGATGATGGCAGAGGAGCGGAGCTTACCTCCAACCAGGACGGGACTTCAACTGGTGGAGATGGGGTGGGATGGTGGGTGAAAACACAGAAGTATGTGAATAATGAGAGGCAGCTGGCAGGCTTACAAAGTGGAGGCTATATTGTGATTGGATGAGATGCCTGATAAAAAGAATCCCGAGATCTTCCTGCTAGAGCTACGCTTATGCTTACATTTCCATTACATTCTTTGAAGTACTTGAGTACCATTTTAATTCCTTGGTACATGAATGGCAATTATTCAGCATGGTATAATCTGTATTATCACAATGGTATTGAATAACTGTACCTTGGTAAGGCTATAGTACTTTTTTGTTAAGGCAGATATACTGTACATCACAGGAGACAAACAAAGGCACATTTTAGAGATATCACTTAATCAAAAGGTGGATATTGTGCTGATTTCATCTGATGTAGTGTTGATTTTGATAGCAATTATTTGATGATGATTTATTCAGCTAATAAGCACCAAAGTTGACTGTAGTTTTAAAGCTGATCACAGACATATAAGAACAGACCCTGTTCAGATTTTTATCTCTGCTCTGTTGGTCCATACAATGCAATAGAATGGTGGTCAGAATTCTGAAGGACCACAAAGCATATGAAGACAGCATAAAAGTAATTAATACGACTCCAGTAGTTAAATCAATGTCTTCAAAAAATATATTTAGGTGTGGGTAAAAAATAGATAAATATTTAAGTCCTTTATTTTCTATAAATTTCCACTTTTGGCCAGCCCCTACCAGTAGCTGGCGATATGCATAAGTATGTGGCATAAAAATGTGGAAAAAAGGACTTAAATATTGATCTGTATTTTCCCCCCACATCTATCATATAGCTTCTGACAACATGGATTTAACCACTGGAGTTATATTATTTACTATTATTCTGCCATTATAAACTTTGCGGACCTTCAGAGTTCTGGCCACCATTCACTTGCATTCAATGGAGCAACAGAGCTGAGATATGCTTCTAAAAATATTTTCTGCAGAAGAAAGTCATACACATCTGGGATGGCATGAGGGTTAGTAAATGAGGAGAGAATTAACATTTTTGGGTGAACTATCCCTTTAAGAATTCTATGAATGACTTACCATCATACTTTTTCAGTTGCTAACTGTGTGTAGGAGGATTTGGACTTTTGTTTCCCCAAACAGTGATCTCATCCACTTTTATAAAAACTTAAAAGGTAACAATGACAGTTAGGGTGCATTTCAGGGCCAAATGAAAGGCATAAATATCAGCCTGTTATTATTGCAAAATAAACCCATACAAGGTGATCAGGCCGGTTGCACCAGTTATACGTAAGTTGCAACTTAGGCTAGTTGTAGTGTAAATGGGCACTAAGTCACAATTTACGCACTGCTATATATTTGAGCATTGCACCATTAAACTTAGGTAGAACGTAACCCTACGTATAAACTAAATATTTAAGAAAACCTCTGACCAGGACTAACAGTTGGAATAAACAAGCAGACTGATTAAATGACATCAATGAGCTCATGTTTTGCATGACAGGCCTCAATCCTTTCGACATACAGTATGATGTTGAGATTTACACTTGTTTACATTTACGAGAGAGAGAGAGAGAGAGAGAGAGAGAGAGAGAGAGAGAGAGAGAGAAAAAACATACTTTTAAGTGGCTCTTCGGCATGAAACCGTTCAAATTATGCGGTTTTCAGGGTGCATTTTTGAAGTTTCAACACATTCAAAATATATATAGGATATTAAAATTAATAAATGTCTATTTTTCCAGCCTGTTGTATTAGTATTTATTTATCACTTCTTATTTATTTTAGATACAATTGTTATTTACACAGGACACATATACTATTTATTAAATCTACTTATATTATATATCATCTTTTAAATGGGATATAATTTATTACAGCTGACAGATATGTGAGCAAACTAGAATTGAATAGCAACTGTATTCACAGCTTTTTACAATTTCTGTGTACCAATTTTTAAGGCTTTTTACTGGATCAATACAGATAAACGTCATATTATACGACTATGCATCACTTTACAGAGAGTTTACGACCTACTGGTTAAGTCTTGCCTTAAGAATAGGTGGTGCAACCAAATTAAGCACTATATTAGTAACAAGCTAACTAGTAGATTCTAAGCCCTTAGTGTGAGATTTACATCCCAATTCGACCTAATTGAGACCTATACAGCTGGTGCAACCCTACCCTGGACCCCGATGCTGTGATTGACCAATAAGAATCAAGTAAGAATCAAGTTAGTAATAAATAAAGGTTATTTAGAGATTTGATTAAGGTTTAGTTGTGAGGCAGTGTGTGGCTGATGTGAAGTAATAGTCACGTTCACGCTGTATAACAACACTGTTATAACACTCTGTCCGATTGTGGTGAAAAAAGGGCATTGTTTTAATTGCATTCACCAATGTGTGCAAGGACTTAAGATTTTCACCTCATTACTGAATCACAGAACATCCCATTAGACAGAGACATACACTTACACACACTGAATGACTTCATGAATTTCTTTTTGATGAAACTGGGATAGAAGTGAAAAGAATAGTGATCACAGAAAAGGAATATAGGGTCATTGTTTGTAAGGTTGTTAGTGTGTGAATAAGAAGAGAGACTGTGGAAGAGTGGTTAAAAAGGTAGTTCACCAACATTTTTTAATTCTGTCACCATTTTCCCTTATGTTGTTTTGGAGCACAAAAGGACGCAGAACGTTAGTGACTGACAGCCTCAGTCCCCATTCCCTTCTATTGTGTGGATAAAAGATGCAAGAAAAGTGAATGGTGACTGAGGCCTAACTTTAATGTTCCATTGAAAATAAAATGTTTTTTGGGTGAACTATACCAAATGTAAGTTTAAATTAATTTATAATCCTTTTGAGAATGCTAACCTCACCTCCATTGACCAGTTAACCATTCAACTTTGACTGACCCAAAATGGTTGTGACCCCTGGCAGGTTTGCACATGAATGTCTGCAGGCTTTAGGCAGAGAATGTGATTGGCTGCTGAGGCTCGAGACACACTCACAGAATGTATTGTTTCATTGCATTAGTTTTCTCTTATGTAATGAGTTAATGTATTGCAATGTTTCTGTTTTTGTCACTGTGGAAGGTGACAATAGGTGACAAAAGCACGTTTTTAATGATGTATATATTACTTTATAATTGCCAGAGAACATACATTTTATGTTCATTACTTTACTGCTACAGGACAGTCTAAAGAAATACCTAAACAACAAAAAATACATGTAAATGGTTCCCTTCTTTATACAGAGAAGGTGTGTTGTTTATTTTGAGTATGCTTGTTTGAACATTGTTAGTTTCTCTTTCAAACCACAAGAGGGCAGTAGAGCACCACCGAAAGTACTAGGATATGGCGTGCACTGGAATATTGGATTGCTCACAACAGTTCACAGAACTGACTTTTACTGCATCCAATCAAGTTGCGTCTTCAACAGATCATTCACTTTAAACTTTAAAGATTGGGTTTTAAACTTGAGTCCCCTTGCACATTACACAAACTGCATTACTAGACCAACCCATCTTATAAATAAAACATAGAACTACTAATTTGTTAAAGCTGAAGTGTGTAATTTCTGCGCCAAAAACCGGAAATGCAAAAATAAACATTGTATTCAATGACTGTTAGTCTCATACTAACACAGAGCATTTGTTAAGTCAATGTTGCTGTGTCTGATGGTTGGGATGTTCAGACAAACAGAGCAATATTTTTGTAATGCCACAGACACAGTTACAGTTTTGAGGAAATCAGCAAGTGAATGGTTCACATACTGTATGGTTGTCTTTGCATATTAAGCTGGGATAGGAAAAAGCATTTTAACATAAAAAAAAAGGCACCCACGTCAGCTTTAAAATTGTTTATCTTGCCTGGGGCACATAATAATAATAAAAAAGAAATAAAAAATACTCATAACACTTTTATTTTAATTTGTCATTTTTTGAGACAAATTAAATTTCCAAAAGTTGGGGGATGTAGATTTTGTGCTATTTTTCTATGATTTGTCCCTTCTTGTAATTTACGTGAGTTCTGTACTGAATTCTATGGATGAAGGTGGCAGGTTGAAATGGGTTTCATGAGAGTTCATGCTCCTTCCCTCTGGACTCGAATTTATCAGTACTTTCACCCACACATGTAAACTTTTTTGCCTTGGCCCACTGGTCTGATAGGAAGGTTCTATTTCTTTTTAATGTTCTTTGCTTTTTTGATCCGTTGATGTACCATGTAGGACCTATTGGACTTTGGTGTAAGCAGTGTCTTATCTGACAGTTTGGACATATATTTTTTTGTTTTGGCAAGTTACCTGGTTTGATTCAGCTTGGTCATCAGATCTGACTTGTCTGGCTAGTTTGACTTATATCACTGTTTAGCTTGATTTGGCTCGTCCATCTGATTTAACTGATGGATACTAAACACTGAGCATGTGTGTGCCGCTTTGGAGGGTTCTACAGATGCTTAGGGTGTGTTTCGGTATTTCTGCATGACTGCAGAGGTCACTGAGTTCAACAACTCACAGCACAGATGCATCGTAGGTATTTCCCCAAGGTGTTATGGAGGTGGAAATGGTCTCTCTAGGGAGGATGACTACATGGACACAATCACACTTTAGAGTAAAAGTGTGGAAACACATTAGTGCCCGATGTGGGCGTGTCCAGCGATGTGACAAAGTTGAAAATGCTTAACTTTATGCAAATGAGCGACTTTTGGGAGTGACAGCCAATACAAGAGAAGATAGTAGAGCTCACGTGATCCTAATATTTTAATAATAATATTAATTGTAAAGAAACAGTGCTGTTTAGACTCTCGATACACACCACTAGCCACCTAACCACCAGCCACTGGCAACATGCAGTGACGAAGTAGCTGGCAGTGTGAATGCAGCCTTAAGCGGTGCGGTGTTAAGCAGTGTCTTCACGGTAAGTTGTTAACTAGTTTGTGAATTACATACTGGAAAGTTATTAAACAATGACCCAATAATCATATTCAATATAACTAATATAACATTAACTCTTTCCCCGCCAAACACGGAATTTTCCGGGTTTTATGAAAAAACGCTTCCCCGCCAAACACGGAATTTTCCGGGTATCCGTGTTTTAGGTGGTATACGGTAAGGAAGACCCGCGCATGTTTTGAAAGAGTACGCAACTCTTTGATCAAAGAAACAGACTGCGATCGTCTCAAACGTGAAGAAGTGGAACACCATACTAATACTAAAGCACTTGTTTGATAAAAATGCCTTTTTCTCAGCTTTTGTCCGAAATGTTGTTTTTGACAAAACCTACCTCTGTTCAAGTGGCAATAAAAAAATAGGTTTTTTTTGCCTAAAAGCAGAGGCTCAGATCTTTATTTTGATATATAGCATCTTCATATATTCATGGAAGAAAATATTCTGCGGGCCATTAAAATTTAGCGAAAATCGTCAAAAACCCTGGTGGTGGCTGGCAACTTTTTTTAAAAACGCTGGCGGGAAAGAGTTAATCCTGTCCCTGCAACCATGTCACTCATGTTTATCACATCTGTTTGCTGTTAGCCAGCTATAGTTTGTCAGTGCAGTCAGAAACGTTGCAGATTGAAAGGTAAGCATCTTTTTACAGCTCAACAGACAACGGTGCGGTGGTGGATTGTATCTGTTGAGTGTTGATTTCCCGGTACATTGTTTCCTTGTTGGTGGGATGCAATGCTGCAAAGTAAATAAAGTCCATCTTTTACTCTCTGTGAAAAGCAAGCTTATAGCTAAGTAGCTAACCACATAGCTACTTTCATACCTTGTCAGCTGAGTGGAAGCTAATGTGCAAACATGTATTCACCAAACTGTTTTATTCAGGATTCACAGTTTGGTACCCCCTTCAACTGAACAATTCCACTCATTGCATTTACAAATTGTATTGTTAAAAAAGTCTGGTTTTCCACCATTGAAAGTTTCCCCTGAACTTGTATAGCAGAAAATGGTGTAAGACCGCTGCCACTGTTTATCTCTTGACTCGGCAGGTGTAAACACTTCTTGTTTAACAACCTGTTCCTAATTGACTGGCAGTATTAAAATAGTCAGCATTTGACTGGTACTCTTAGAAATCCCATATCGGACGGGCTCTAAAATACATATGTGAATAATCATGCTCATTTTTGTTTACGGACTACTAGTGATACACAAAATAAACAGTGAATCACATTTGTCCATCTGACACAGAAGAAAACAAAAATAAAAGAGTTTGTAATACCTCCACCGCCCTTGTTGCGTCAATGAATTATGAATCAACTTTTCAGGAACCGTTTGGACTCTGTTGTGCTGTGATGAGCAGTTGTGGTTCACAATTGCTATCATCTTGGTAGCCAATCATTTGTGATTTCTGTTGGAATTTCAGATGGATGAAGAGTTTCTATAGAAGTAAGGGTTATAGAAACAAGGTTTTATTGGCTAGTGTGTGCTATTGTGACTTTGTCACAACCTTTGTTTTTATATAGTGTTCTCAGACAGAGTGCTTATGAGATTGGCTGTTTGCCCAGTCTTATGGGCAAATGGACCCATTTGAGTTTTTATGGCAGGAACAGTGGAAAGGGAACAAAGGGCACTGGGCCAGACTGAGAGCGAGCCAGAACTGACCACTCACTTAGTACTAACTTAGTCTGAACGGGACACTATGGCGCCAAATCAACAAATGTGTGGAATATCTTAGTATATAACACTAACAAAAAAGTACCATGATACTTTCATTGTTTTTTGGGCTTGTAACATGGTAATACTGTGTTGTTTTGGACTTGGAACCATGGTTGTATCATAGCATGGAACATGAATATGGTAATCATTTATCACAGTACAGAGCGCAGCAGTGCCTGCCCATATTTTCAGCTGTCTTGGCTCTGGAAGTATTTTCCCCATTAATTTATTCCATTGGGATTTCATAAAATTCTTCTGTAACGCAGTTCAATGGAAAGGAGGAGGCGAGAATCGGCTTGACGACATAAATAATATTTTAATGATTAACTTAAAAGACAAACACACACACATGACGGACATGTCCGTAAACGATCTCTCTCTCCCACACCATCCTCCGCAGTCGGCCTTTATCCCTCTCGGAGGCATGATTAGCCTGATAAGGGACCGGGTGTGTAGAATCACGACCCGGCCCCGCCTCCCTCGTTCTCTCAGGCTGGGGAGCCTGCGGCATGACGTACACCCCCTTTCCCTGGGGAGGGGCGTGCCTTTCGCCCAGTCTGCCGGCAGGTCATCCCCGTCTATCTGGATAAGGGAAGGGACAAGGGGAGGGAAACAGAAATAATAAAAATGGGGGGGGGTACTTCCTGTAACCCTCAAAAAACACTGTAAAATTTAAACGAGAGGGAAAAGGCCAACGCGGAGCGACAGTGAGAGAGATAGAGGAGAGAGAGAGAAAAGAAAAAAAACACTTACTCGCCAGTTCTCCGATACACCGTAGCTTGTTCCTCGGCCAATCCTCCACCCTCTAAAGGACGACAGGCGTGCCTCTCCGGGCGGATCGGCGGCAGTCCTCCAGCTCCTGACGGACGGAACGCCCCACCGCATTCTCGGGGAACAGAAGGGGTCTCCCCCTCCTCTGGCAGCGGTTCTCCCACTCCAGGCGGTCAGCAGTGAGCCCCTCCCCGCTCAGCGGCAGGTAGGCTTGATTAGCCTGATAAGGGACCGGGTGTGTAGAATCATGACCTGGCCCCACCCTCCGCCATGCCAGATCTTTTTAAAAGAGTTCGAAGACATTTACGAAACCAGCAAGCTCTGAGGTGAATCGCAACATTTCAGACTTTGATTTGAATCAACTTTGATTTGTACTTAACATCATTCACAATGGTTAATGGGATTGTAGTTCATGCTTATGAATGATGCAATCAAAACAGGAATTATGGCAAAATATAGTTGTTGTAGAAAGTTGATGAATG